>NC_048233.1:44368626-44389378 GCF_002007445.2 Ailuropoda melanoleuca
TCCAGCTCAACTCAGGGGACCGGCTGAAAAAGGGGTCCCCTACTCCTCCGCCATCTTCCTCCTTCCCCCTCAGGTGCTTCTGAACCAGGGCAAGTGCACCTGAGAGTCAGAGCGGCCATGGGCCCCTCCCCCAGAAGACCAGCACAAGCCCCACACCCACAAGTCTACTGACCATTGAGTGCTGCAAAGCTTCAGCTCTAGGGGAGATAGGATCTAGCCTCNCGGCTCCCTCCCCCTTCTGTTTAGCTTCCGATATCTGTGCGCGGTTTCACGGCTCCCCGCTTCGTACCTCGATACTCAGCGCTGGAGATGTTCATTTGTAGAGATCCAGATGTATCTTCCTGCGTCTCAGGCTGATTCCGTGGATGTTCCTGCTTCTGGTACCTATCCAGCTCAACTCAGGGGACCGGCTGAAAAAGGGGTCCCCTACTCCTCCGCCATCTTCCTCCTTCCCCCTCAGGTGCTTCTGAACCAGGGCAAGTGCACCTGAGAGTCAGAGCGGCCATGGGCCCCTCCCCCAGAAGACCAGCCCAAGCCCCACACCCACAAGTCTACTGACCATTGAGTGCTGCAAAGCTTCAGCTCTAGGGGAGATAGGATCTAGCCTCTTTGAACAAGCAGACCAAAACACACCTAATTAAAACTTGCCGTATAGTGGACAAGGTCCAAACTCCCCACCGCAGGCAAGGAGAAATCCCGCAGAGGACTGACCTGAGAGCTGCTGAAACACAACAGAGGACTGCACACAGCACATACCAGAAACAAGCCCCCAAAGTGCCAGGCCCTGGACAGTAGATGACCTCTTCTCCGTAAAGCCATTACTCTCAGGAGCAGGAAATAGCAGGTTTTCCTAACACAGAGAAGAAGACAGAGACCTAGACAAAATGCTGAAATGGAGAAATTTATCCCAAAAGAAAGTACAAGAAAAGGTCATGGGATCCAATCAAAACAGGCATAAGTAATATGCCTGATTTTAAACCAAAGACTGTAAGGAGAGATGAAGAAGGGCATTGTAGCATAATTAAGGAGTCTATCTAACAGGAAGACCTAACAATTGTAAATGTTTATGCCCCCAGCTTGGGAGCACCTGAATATATGTTCATAAAAAAACATAAGGGAACTCATTGATAATAATATAATAATGGTAGAGGACTTGAACACCCGCCTACATCAAAGGATGGACAGATCATCTAAACAGAGTATCAATTGGGAATAACGGCTTTGAGTGACACACTGGGCCAGATGGACTTAACAGATATATTCAGAACATTTCATCCTAAGCAGCAGAATACACATTCTTTTTATTTATTTATTTATTTTTCTTTTTAAAATATATATATTTATTTATTATGTAATGTTAGTCACCATGCTAGAATACTTTTGGAGTGCACATGGAACATTCTCCAGACTAGGCCACATACTAGGTAGCAATTCAGGCTTCAACAAATACAAAATGACTGAGATCATACCATGTATATTTTCAGGCCATATCAAAAAACATGGAGGTTAAAGAGCATCCTACTAAAGAATGAATGGATTAGCCAGGAAATTAAAGAAGAAATAGAAAAATACATGGAAACAAATGAAAATGAAAATGAAAACACAACAGCCCAAAAGCTTTGGGATGCAGCAAAGGCAGTCTTGAGTGGGAAGTATATATCAACATAGGCTTGCCTCAAGAAGCAAGAAAATCTCAAATACACAACCTAATCTTACACCTAGAGGAGCTAGAAAAAGAACAGCAAATAAAGCCTAAAGCCAGCAGAAGAAGGGAAATAATATAAGTTTAGAACAGAAATAAATTTTATAGAAACAAACAAATAAACAAACAAAAAAAGCAGTAGAACAGATCAAAGAAACTAGGAGCTGGTTCTTTGAAAGAATTAATAAAATTGATAAACTCCTTGGAGACTTATCAAAAAGAAAAAAGATCCAAATAAATAAAATTATGAATGAGAGATGAGAGAGCACAACCAACACCACAGAAACACAAACAACTATGAGAGAATGTTATGAGCACTTATATGCCGAAAAATTGGGCAATCTGGAAGAAATGGATAAATTCCTAGAAATATGTAAACTAGAGGAAGGAATAGAAAATTTGAACAGATCCATAACCAGAAAAGAAATTGAATCAATAATCAAATATCTCCCAGCAAATAAAAGTCCAGTGCCAGATGGCTTCACGGGGGAATTCTACCAAACATTTAAAGAAGAATTAATACCTATTCTTCCCAAATTGTTTGGAAAACAAAAAAAGGAAGGAAATCTTCCAAATTCATTCTATTAAGCCAGCATTACCTTGATTCCAAACTAGACAAGGAATCTCCCACTAAAAAGGAGAATTATAGGCCAACATCCCTGATGAACATGGATACAAAAATTCTCAACAAGATACTAGCAAATTGAAACCAACAGTACATTAAAAGAATTATTTACCACGATCAAGTGGGATTTATTCCTGGGCTGCAAGGGAGGTTCAATATTTTCAAATCAACACATTGATAAAAGAAAGGATAAGAACCATATGACCCTCTCAAGAGATGCAGAAAAAGTATTCGACGGCATCCATTCTTGATAAAAACCCTCAGCAAAGTAGGGATAGAGGGAACAGACCTCAACATCATAAAGGCCATATATGAAAGACCCACAGCTAATATCATCCTCATTGCAGAAAAACTGAGCTTTTCCTCTACTGTCAGAAAAACATAGGGATGCCAACTGTCACCATTGTTGTTGTTTTATTTTAAGATTTTATTTATTTATTTGAGATAGAGAGAGAAAGCATGAGTGGGGACGAGGGGCAGAGGGAGAGGGAGAAGCAGACTCCCCACTGAGCAGGGAGCTAAGTGAAATAAGTCTGTCAGGGAAGGACAAATACCATATGATATGACTCATATGTGGAATTTAAGATATAGAACAAATGAGCAAAGGGGGAAAAAGAGAGCTAGTGGCAAACCAAGAAACAGACCTTAACTCTAGAGAACAAACTGATGGCTACCACAGTGGAGGTGGGTGGGGGATGGGTGAACTAGGTGATGGGGATTAAGGAGGGCACTTGTCGTGATGAGTACCGGGTGCTGTAGGGAAGTATTGAATCACTGTATTGTACACGTGAAGCTAATATCACACTGTATGTTAACTAACTGGAATTGAACTAAAAGTTTTTTAAAAAACCCAAAAAACAAAAACAAAAAAAGGAAGGAGTGAAATGATTAAAATAACATTTTAGAAAGACAAATCTGGGAACTTAAATAATATGAATGTTCAGGAGAAGAAGATAATTATGTAGGTTTTGTTTTGTTTGGTTTGGTTTGGTCATATTCAAGTTGAGGTGAGGGGTTCCAAATCTCGATAATCAAATTTTTTAAAAGGATGAACTTGATGATTATTTTAAGTACTAGATTAAAAATATTTTCCTATTTAATAGAAAATATTGTGCTATTACTTACAGTAATTTAATGACTACACTAAGAGCTCCTTAAAAGCTGTCACCATTAGTTAATGCAGACTGTGTGTGTGTGTATGTGTGTCCTGTGTGTTGAGAGGGAGGCAGAGAATGGCGGCCATGACTGAGTGTTTGATAGTTGGGAGTGAGCACCTGAGATTAACATTTTCATCTCTTGCACAGGTTTATTATCTCATCACTGATATTGCCATCAGGATGACTTCTTTGTTTTACTCTATGCAATCTAAATTTTTTTTTTTCATAATTTTCTCAATGGCCATCATGTCAATACAATGCCCTAAATGGATGAAAATCCATTACTTTGGGGGAAACAATTAATCTTTATTTTTCTTCCTCTCTTTCATATGCATCTCAATGCCATGAAGTCAGGATTAAAGAGGGGGTGGGGGGGCATGATGTTGTTTGAAATGCTAATAGGACATCCAGATAGGCCCCTGGGTTTTATTTTATTTTATTATTTTTTTTTATTTTAATGTTTTTTTATTATGTTAGTCACCATACAGTACATCCCTGGTTTCTGATGTAAAGTTCAATGATTCATTAGTTGCGTATAACACCCAGTGCACCATGCAATACGTGCCCTCCTTACTACCCATCACCAGTCTATCCCATTCCCCCACCCCCCTCCCCTCTGAAGCCCTGTTTGTTTCTCAGAGTCCATAGTCTCTCATGCTTCATTCCCCCTTCTGATTACCCCCCCTCTCTTTATCCCTTTCTTCCCCTACCGATCTTCCTAGTTTTAAATTTGATATCATGAAATTTATATTAGGGTGACATTTTAAGATATAGTGGTAAGTGATCACATGAAGGTAAGAGTGTAGGCATATTGCTGATGGTATTATTAAGTAATTCCAGTACAGAAGTGAAAATAAAGAGGTAGAAAAGGTACTCAGGTCAATAAAACAGGCATTAATAACAGTAGGGAGTCATGAAACTCCAAGATCTATTTAGGCAGTAGGCGTAGTATAAATTGGGTACAAACTGAAGGAGATGAAGGGGTCAGACTTGAAGCTGGAAATACCTGTTATGGAGCCAGATTATAAGAAGTTTATAAGTGGCCTAGATGGTGGAAAGCTCATTGAGTTGTCTGAACTTTTTGCTTTATGGATTAGGACCACAAAATTTAGCTTACACATATGAGCGGTTTCTGAGATGACAATTTGGTCTATCCCCAGAAAAATGACTAATACATAGAAGGTTATTTTACATATTAATTTTGTAGTTATGCATACATATCATAAGACTTGGAATATATTTGATAATTTTCCCTGATCATCTTAGATTTTTAAAAAGACTTTATGTATTTATTTATTCATTTGAGAGAGAGAGAGAGAGGAGAGAGAGAGAGAGACAGCACAGGGAAAAGGAACAGAGGGAGAGGGACAAGTAGACTCCATGCTGAGCATGGAGCCCAAGATCCTGAGATCATGACCTGGGCTGAAATCAAGAGTCCAGTGCTTAACCGCCCAAACCACCCAGGCAACCCCTTCTTAGATTTTATAAAGGTATTTGATGAGTCCTGAATGAGGAAAAGTGAATTGAAACCCCTTTCAGAGGAAAGTAATATTCAGAAGATTACCATGTAATGTATCTTTATTTTAATGAGCTGTTTTAGAATCTTTGTGAAAAAAAGACTGGATTTACAGTGATGTAACAAGTATATATATATATTTTATGTTGATTAACAGATCTTCTTAAACCTGTAGGGAGGTTTCTCAAGCAATTTTAAATTATTTCTGCCCCAAAATTATGTCTATGAAAACTTAGAAGGCTATAGGATATAGCTTCCATATGTCCAAAAACATGAAAAACTCACTAATATCAGAGGGTTCCCAAATATATTTGAACTGCTTTTAGTAACAGAGTAATATAGGGTAAGGCCAGCAGTCTAAACCGTAAGAGGCTAAGGGTAAAGTACCGCCAACTGGGAAGGAATAGTTGAATAGATAAAAGAAGGTGTAGGAAAAATCCACAGAACAAGAACAGGGAACATCTGGTTTAAGAGCAATTTGCATAAGGCCAAAACAGAACAAAGCAAAACAAAAGGTTTCTTTTGACTGCAAGATTATTAAGAGGCAACATATGAAAAAAACTTTCAATCTTATATGCCTTAAAAGAAGTGTAAATCACAAGTAATTAGGGAGTGATATTTCAAAGGGATAGATTATATACAGCCTGATGTCAAAGGTTGGCAATGAGATACTGGCAAGATAGAAATCATTTAATTGCTCCTGAAGGGAGATCTTAATAAAAAATAAGAACATTGAATCCAGAAAGGAGAAGACTATAGAGCAACAGTGTATCTGTCTTTTTAAATTTTTAAAGGATGTCATTTAGAGGACCAGATAGAGATTCAGCGTTGCAGAATTTTGGGTTGAGGCTCTGAAAGGTGGGTAGAAGTTTCAAAGAAGCCAGCAATCAGGCGTGTGGATGTTACAGAGAAGCAAATTGTGGCCTAACATAAAGGAAACAAACTTTCTAACAAGGAGTCTTGTCCAAAATAACTTTGTAATTGTCCCAAGAGTATCCGACAAGTGCTCCTCACTAGTCCTCATGGGATGGCCCTGGAGTTTGTCTTTGTTACAAAATTATAATTGACTTATTTTCAGTCCTCTCTCAGAGGGACTTCTTCCTCCAAAAACTTTATTCTAAAAACTCTTCATGCTGCAATTCTCTGAAATAGTTTCATGGGATTGGAAAAAACTTCGACGACCATGGATTCTGGCTGCTGCTATTTTTGTAGGTCGTCGGGGCCTGGGGAGTCTGGTTACTGGTCTTAAATTTCCATTTTGTGCCCATCTTCATTCTAAGGCTTGCAACGCATGTCAGCATGGAGGCAGATTTCTTAGCTTCATTGGCTCTTATTTCAATTTTAGTAGAGAAATACCCATAATTCTTAAAGAGAAAGATTCCTAGTCCATGCTTAGGAAGATCGATACAACAGGTTTTCAAACAAAATTATATTAAAGAAAGAGCAAACTTTAATAACAGGTAATGGGAAATTATGGACCTATGGGCAATGCCACTAACAAAAGACATGGTCATGTCATGCTTAAGGAGATTGTTATTTTATTGGGGATTAAACATTGTTTGAGATGTTTAATTTTGGCATTGTCATTGATAGTTTTATTTTTAAAATACACCTTCTTTCCCAGACCGAAAGAAAAATAATTTGAATCTCTGCAGTGTCACATGAACAAGTTTACAAGATAGAAAAAAATATAAGTTCAGGTAAGAATAATTATAAAGCAATCATATCTATTTTAGTCACTCAGTAAGATAGCCATGGACATTTTCTATATGCTTAAAAGATAGTTTTTGAGTATCAGAATGTGGTATGCTGTAAATTAAAAGTTATCAAGGTAAAAATAAACTTCAATGATTTATAGTCTATTGTTTGAAGAAAGACCATAACTAAATCAGACTGGGAATAGATAACTGATGTTTAAAACATAGTATTGGTGGTGTATATTCTATTATCTCTGTTTATCTCTCTTTCCCATTGCTTAGAAGACTTCACAATCATAAAAATCCTCCATCATTGCTGTTTTGATTATTGTATACCTAATGTTGACTATCATTCATTTATGAACAGAGGTGAATCTTTCATCATCCATATTCTATAGTTTTGTATAAAAGCAATAAACAATATTACTTTATTTTATTACTCTAGGTTAGACCCATCACCTTTTCCTTATAGGTGCACTGACAACATTTTCCGAACCAAAAATTGTGAGACAATATGGTCAGACTATAATATGGAACATTTAATGTCAGGATCACTTTCAAAAGGCTGCCTATTCTAAGGTTGCTGTGGTCAGAGACCCTCATCGCTGAAAGTTTTATTACCCACAGTTTAAAAAAATGTGCTCTCTACAAGGCCAGCAGTGGATTTATTTGCTTAATACTGGACATTTAGTGATGCAGTAAATAGATGTAGATATGCTATTGTAATAAATATTTCATATCCAGGGTCATATCATGCCATAAGCTGGTATTGCTTTCAGTGTTGTTTGGTCGTCATATTCAGTGCCAGGCACAATGCTTGGCCCCGAACAGTTACTCAAAAATATTGAATAAATACATTAATGGATAATCAGACACATGAAAATGTATATCCTTGAAATATTAATATGTTATTTTCATTGATATAGTGTCAAAAAAGTAACATTTGATTTAAATAAGAACTTAAGATTTTTTCTCTTCCTCCTCCTTTTTGAATAAGATCAAAAGACAAGACCTACTAAGCTTGTGCCTCTTTGCAGAAATAAGAGTTATGAGTGAAAAAAATGTTAGCATGTGTTATAAGGGCTTCCTATTTTCTTTAACCACCCTCTTTTTCCCATTCCAAACCAGCAAATGATGACTGGTGCTTGAAACTGCTCTGTTCAGCTTTAGGCCTAAAAAAAGCTTCATTGTATTAGTTCTAGAATAAAATATCATCATCCTCATGTGTGTTAACCTGTAAACCTAATTCATCCCTCCACCTCCCAATAAAACCAAATTGCTATACAATTACTTGAATGGATTTCCAATATGTGGTGGGGCAGTACAGTGAGAACTGGGAATAGTAATACATTTCATTAGTCATTTTTCCCCCTAGATTTGAACCTATATGAATTAATTTCATGTCCTTCTTTGACAGAGTTGTGGGGAGAGGCAACATAGGAAGAAGCAAAGAAAGTCATGAAGGCTTTGGGATCTGAGGGATTTTTGTAGACAGTCAAAAAACAAAAAGTAAACCTCTTACAATTGAGGGAGGATAGAGAGTCAAGGAGAAACTCTGAATACTCTCTAATTTTGATTGCTACTGTATTACTCATTTTAAGTTCAGTAAGACACCTTGTGGATCATTTGCTGGTTTTTATTATCCATACCTCTCCTTGAGAGCATAAATGACACTTGGTTTAAATGCCACCAAAGAAGAAAAGATGTGTGAGGTCATCCTTAATTGACAGTGAGTGTGTTGTTTCATAGGAAAATAACAACAATATTTCAAATTAACTAATGTTGTCTTAGTTGCTTAGCAGGTCACCCAAAACCAAATAGGTTAATTTAGATGCTTCTAAAAAATCAAAATTTATTTTTGAAATTACTGAGCTTTGACCATCAGGTTAAAAGTTTAATAAAGCTTGCTCTCTAATCTAATATATTCTTTTCACATTTTGATTTGTTCCTTACTTCGAAGTTTCTAATTTTTTCTCAGGTTTAGAAGTTGGAGAGGACATGGATTTTGGACAGATTTATATAGAGGAAACGAGTATCAACAAACTTTACTGGATACAAATTATAAATGAATCAATCATGTTTTAGTTTTGCACTTAAATGAAATTGGACTTTTTTCAGAAGTTTAAGTCTGATTTTATTTTTAAAGATCTCAAATAAGACAATTAATTCTTTAGTAACTTACTTGCTGTTGTAAGAGCTCTTTTTGGTAGAAAGTTCAGGGGCACCTGGGTGGCTCAGCCATTAAGCAATTGCCTTCAGCTCAGGTCATGATACCAGGGTCCTGGGATCAAGCCCCACATCAGGCTCCCTGCTTGGTGGGAAGCCTGCTTCTCCCTCTCCCACTCCCCTTGCTTGTGTTCCCTCTTTTGCTGTCTCTCTCTGTCAAATAAATAAAATCTAAAAAAAAAAAAATTCATATTATCTTGAAAAGAACTTGTATCTTCCTTTTCCTAGATTAATTATTTTTACTGTGTTGAAGCAAAGTATTATTACAAAAAATGAATATAAAATGATAAGAAAGTGTCTTTTTCTTAGTATGAAGAGTTAGACTTTAGTACTTTGAAATCACAAATGACATCTTACAAACCATCTGTATGACAATATAGAGAGATACAAGAACATATCAAAATTTGTTGTGTTGAAATTCACAGTAAACTTGAATACAAAATATTTCATCTTGAGTTCAAATCCAGTTTGAACCTTAACCAGTTGTTACCTTAACCAGTTGTGTTACCTTAGGCAAGTCAAGTATCTCTCA
Source organism: Ailuropoda melanoleuca (assembly GCF_002007445.2). Lineage (NCBI taxonomy): Eukaryota > Metazoa > Chordata > Mammalia > Carnivora > Ursidae > Ailuropoda > Ailuropoda melanoleuca. The sequence continues at coordinate 44,378,082 of NC_048233.1, forward strand.
TCTTTAATTTTCTCAAGTGTGTAAACTTAATGGGACTTAACTTGAAAGTATTCTGTCAACTATAAGGTCTTTTTTCATGTAAAGTATTGTACGTGATAGTAGAGAAATAGTGGAAACTTTATCTGTTGACTTTCTGTTATACTTTTAAGCAGAAATTTGCCATGAGTGACAAGGGAGGAGACAACCTCTCAGAAGTGACTGACTTCATTCTTGTAGGCATCAGGGTCCATCCAGAGTTCCACAGTCTCCTCTTCCTACTGTTTCTGATTGTTTATGGGATGGTCCTTCTGGGGAACCTTACCATGATTGGCATCATTGTGACCGATCCCCGGCTGAACACACCAATGTATTTCTTCCTAGGCAATCTCTCCATCATTGACCTCTCCTACTCCACTGTTATTGTACCCAAAGCCATGGTCAACATCCTGTCTCAGAAAAAGACCATCTCCTTTGCAGGTTGTGTGGCTCAGCTATTCCTTTATGCGCTCTTCATGGTCACAGAGGCCTTTGTCCTGGCAGCCATGGCCTATGACCGCTTCATCGCCATCTGCAACCCGCTCCTCTACTCTGTCCGCATGTCAAGAAGCCTCTGTATCCAGTTGGTGGCTGGTTCCTATCTCTGTGGCTGCGTCAGTTCCATCCTTCAAATCAGTGTAACCTTCTCAATGTCTTTCTGTGCTTCCCGAGTCATTGATCACTTTTACTGTGATTCGAACCCAATTGAGAAGATCTCCTGTTCCAATATCTTTATGAATAAGATGGTGTCATTTAGTCTGGCTGTCCTCATTATTTTACCCACGATAGTTGTTATTGTAGTATCTTATATGTACATTGTGTCTGCAGTTTTAAAAATCCGCTCCAGTGAAGGGAGGAAGAAAGCCTTCTCTACTTGCAGCTCCCATCTGGGGGTTGTAAGTTTGCTCTATGGGACTGTCTCCTTTGTCTATCTCACACCTCCAAGTAACCCTGAACTTCGTAAAGTGGCTTCAGTATGTTACATTTTGTTCACACCTATGCTGAACCCTTTAATCTACTCTCTAAGAAATAAGGATGTTAAAGATGCCATGAAAAAAATCCTATGGAAGAAAAAAGTTTTACTTTAATTCTGCTTCCACCTGTTTTATTGTTTCTTGTACCAACTGATTTTGTCTACTTGATCTTCTAGACTCAGGCATTTTAAAGCTCAGGTTTATTTATAAAAAAAAAACACCCTCCCCAAAGAAAAACCCACCTTAACTGTTTTATTCCACAACATTTATAACATCTTATAATGAAAGCTCCAAATAATATATTCACTTTTTCTCAAGGCAATGTTAAATCTGAAAGTTCTGGATACCACGAAAATTTGCTGCATTTCTACAAAGAGTTATGTATTTCTCACTTGCCAGGTAATAATATGTCATACAAATGGGGAAGTATAGAATTTTATGGTTTCTCTTCCCTGTTTGTGCAAATAAAATAGAGCTACAGAAAATACCCAGTATAATGATTAACTTAGAAACTGTGTGACCATTGGTTTGTATGCAAATGATACTCACTGTAGATGCCAGGGTTGTGCTTTGTTTTCAGTGTCATGCAAAAGATAAGAGAGCATGTGCATATCATGAGGAGGAAAGGGAAAGGTAGAATGACCAGTGATCTTTGTTGAATTAAAGTGGCCAAAGAAGAAACATGTGAAAATTGCATTGATTTTGTAAATTAAGACATTTTATTTGATTTTCTTTGAATGACACAGTCATCCCTACTTTGCTATCAACAATTAAAACATTTTAGGATGTTTATGATATTTTACAACTCATGCTCTCTATCTTTTGGATAATACAAATTATTGGTAGTGAATATGCAGTTAATGAAAGCACCATATTGAAATGAAGTCAGTTTGAAAATCTCGGTTAAAAATGTCACAAGACCTTACAAAACCTTTAGGAATAGCTGGATCACATGTGTGTGCACGCGTGTGTGATGCTTGTGTATGTATGAGTGTGTTTATTAGTTTGGTTAAGGGGTAGTAAAAATGTGATTAGTCCTAAATATCAAATGTCAGTTGAGAGAAGAATGGTTAATGCAGCATCCCACAGATTTGAAAGGTATCAAGGGAAGCCAAGTTCCAGAGAAAATCATGGCAGGTCACTGTTTTTACAAGTGCTGTAAGTAATACTTCAGCTAAACAGTTAATGCTCAAATCCAGACAATATCAAATGTGGAAAAAGACTAAACCCAAGAAATAAGATATAATGACCAGTTTTGTCCATATAGTTGGCCTTGTGAAAACCTAAAACATGGGTATCTGATTGGGCCTTCTTTTTTTCAGCTTTTGTTTAGATAGCAAGCTTTCTTTGATGAATGCACAAGGGCATTCGTTTTGTGGGTTAATGTTTACTCGGGTAAGAGATTCGATTAATAATTATTTAAGAGATAAAGAAAGAAGCAAAATGATTTTAAAAATCAAAGTTATATTTTCCCTTCCTCCTTAAACCTGTGAATCTACCATTTCTCTTGGTACTCAGCTGCTACCATTTAACTGGTATTTCAGAAAAACATTATTTGAGCGTAAAACAGGAATCCACATCAGCTTGGGAAAGTGATCATTGGCACTGATTATTATTAGTCTGGAAAACACCCTTTTTAGGTTTAGGTTTTGCGTATTTCCATTGGATGCCCACTAGTGTTAGAATGTCACTCTCCTGTAGCTCTAACAAGTGTGGGTTCCTAAGAACTATTGGGAAAAGGCAATAGAATATTGGATAAAAATGCAACCTAGATTCCTTTGCTTTAGTTCTTAGTCTGGTTGATTCATATTTCCTGTTTTATAGCCAGAACAGAGAACAGTATTCCAGTGCTTAACCTCACAAGTGGCATTGCTGAAACCACTTTAAATATTTGAAGGAATCTGGGAAAGGCAGAATACTTTCAAAGGTGCTAAATAAAGTCTCTATAATTTTCTTTTAATTGCCATAAACATTTTCTTTGGTAATTTTTTTTCTGGGTCTTCTATGAAAAGTAATGCCTAATTTATATCTTTCTTGTTACTTGTGCCATCAAGATGTGATCAGAACACCCCAATGTCTTACCAACCCTCTGTTGGCTTTCATTGAAAAAGTCTTTTTTTTTTTTTTAAATGATGCACGGATTGTTTATGAAACACTGCTACATCCAAGACACTGAAGATTACATTCTACAATCACAGACATCATAAGTTGCTATTTAGGGCTAACTTTAAAATTTTACAGAAAAATCCACATGGAGAAATTTTTAATAGTGATACCATCTTGAGAGACTGAAGATTGAACTTGATGTCTCAAACACTAACTTATTTGTACTGCATGATTCATCTTTCTTGATTAACAAGTTTTTGGACATGCGCATATATTAATTGTCCTATAACATCATGTATTGCATTTCGTCTTTAAATTTTATGGATTGTTGGGGGGCGCCTGGGTGGCACAGCGGTTAAGCGCCTGCCTTCAGCTCAGGGCGTGATCCCAGCGATCTGGGATCGAGCCCCACATCAGGCTCTTCTGCTATGAGCCTGCTTCTTCCCTCTCCCGCTCCCCCTGCTTGTGTTCCTTCTCTTGCTGGCTGTCTCTCTCTCCGTCGAATAAATAAATAAAAAATCTTTAAAAAAAAATTTTATGGATTGTTGGTGACCTAATATTTAGTATAATGATGCAGAACTTTGGTGAAGGTGTTTATAATATTTTCTATTGCTAGGATGCTAACATTTCCTGACTCAGATAGTTGCAAGTGGTACTTAAGCACTGATTTGAAACTTCACTCACATAAGTTAAAATGACTACATTAAGCATCTGTGGCCGAGCACCCAGAGCTTGCTTCAATGTCTTTCCTTAGGATAGTTTCAACTTATGAGATTTAAATTGTTATGGTGATTGGAGAAGCTGAACTAATCGATGAGATATTGCAAAATGTTATAATGTTGAATTGATACTGGACTGTTTGTTATACTTATTCTTGTATGTTGAATATGTGATGTCATTTTGCCCAAACCCCTGAACACAGTGTAGGTCATAAAATCAATAAAAATTTTGAGTGTGTGTAAGCTATTATTCTAGAGACCTCAGTGAGGACAAAGCCACTTATATGTGAAGACTGGAGAGGGAGGAGAAGAGGAAAGAGATGGGATAAGAAAAAAGCAACATATCCTGGAAGTAAAAGCATGAAAAAAGGAATTAGTTTCAAAGTAATTTCTTAATTATTTCAATTTTGTAAGCAAAGAAACAAAAAAACAAAGACAATAACTTTAACCAAAGTCTAATTTTCCTATTTGTTCATTTTATGAAATATGGCTTCTAGACTCTTGAAATAGTTTCTTTTCCCCTTCCCACCATTTAAAAATCATCCATTTATTTACATTGTTTGACACTGTGATGACTGGCATCAGTTTCTTCAACTGAATGTCATACTTAGGTTTCCGTTGTGGGAACTTACATAAATTAACTTTGGATGACTTAGGCAAAAACTAAATAATTAGACATAAATTTTGTTTGGCTCTGTCTGCACTCTACAGCTGTAAGGCTGGAGAGGGTGAGTTGTTAGTCTGCATTCCAGGAAATTAGAAAATGGGAAATAGACAAAGTATTTCTAAATAGGATCCTAATTTGTCTAATGCCTGGCTCTTGGAAATATTTACTTCACAAAAGTTCAGCTGTTTGTGTCTCTGCTGAGTAGTTCTGAGACAGGATCTAAATATTTTTAAAAGTCAAAAAAATGTTTGGGAATGTACTTTTCTTCAGTGTTGATCACCTAAGAATTTGTTACTGAAATATTTTAAAAAGGCTTGCGGGGAGGATTTCAGTTCACACCTTACACACAGAATAACGAGCCTTCTCTATATTCTGGTGGCTGTGTGCGCACCAAGTCAGGTCTAAGAATTGGAGGGTGAGTGCGATCTGAGTCATGGAGGCTCGTCAGGTCTCTCTCAGTCTCCCAGGAGAGCGCCTACTGATGTTATTCCTAGACACCTCATCATTAACCAGCGTAGGTGGAGATTGCTACACCACATTCATCTATTTTGACTAATAAGCCAGGGCTCTCCTATCACGTTAACCATGTCTTCCTTTGCTCTCTCAGTCAGATGCCACAATTTGAGCTCTGTCCCTGCACTATTCCCATTGATATCAGGGGGCCATTTACCTTTAATGTCTCCCACCAACATCCGTAGAGAGAAGCATCACAGATGCTGTGGAAGTAGACGGTTGTTGCCTTTGTCACCGATGAAGGGAAGATTTTCTGACACCTCAGGGACACCTAATCAGGGTATATGAGACCAGAACATCTATGGTTAACCCCCCTCAGCATCAGTGTCTCCTAAAGAGATTGAATTTAAGATTTCTCAAAGTGCTTCTAGTGTCCCAACTTCTTTAGAGCCACCCATTGTTAATTCATGGTTTGTACTTATCAATCCAGCAAACTATTAGACTATTTGCATGAGTCAGCACATTAGTTTCAAATCTCCGGTAAGTACAATCCTACCCAACACCTCTCTCAGCACCCCACTACAAGAGCCCTCAAACTTCATTCACACCAACATGCTTTGCATTCTGCCAGTATGTGGCCAAGAAATAGTCAATTTTTTAAGCCAGTCTTCCACAAATTCTGCCTCTGCTTTGGAGCAGTATTCCTCTCTCAGCATGCTGGGTTCTGATTCTAGTAACTGCACTCATAAAAACTAGGAGTAGGATGTAAAGGGAATTTAGCTCCTTCCTCCAAGAAATGTCCTCAGGAGTCATAGCATCTTGAAGAGAGTAGAAAACAGCTCCATCAGGGAATTGAGTGGGTGTGTTTCCTATGTAAATGTGGTTGGGGTAGAGTGTCAAAAATATCGGGATATTCAAATTATTGTAAATAATCTTACATACCCAGATGTCCAGAGTTTGTGTAAGAGATGTCAGAGGTATTGGTGACATACAGAATTGATAGAGAGGCAGAAGAAAAAGATTTAAAATTGGGCAAGACCAAACACACTGCAGAGAAGGAAGTAAGACATACAGGTATGGTATAGCAGGGACCCTTTGGAAGAGAATGTCACAGTTAGAAATAGCACTATTGTCTCAGTCACTCTGCTGACTTCAAATTCTGGCAAGGAAGCATTCTCTTGGCCTTCCTTTGTTATGGGCCCATCCATTTATTAAAGGAAGATGGGACACCTAGATTGAGTCCAGTAGACTCTATCAAACTGGAAACTATTAATGCCTTAAAAATAAATCAGGCATTATTGAGAAAGGGGAAAAGGAAACCAGATAGGAAAAAAAGCAATACATAGCCACTAAACAGTTTTAATTCTCATTTCTTAGAGGACATTCTTTCTGGGTGATGCTTAAATAATGATAATTTTGTCATAAATTGTTATTATTGTTCTGCCTAGCATGTAAACACCCTCCTCTATTTGGGAAAGCCATCAGTGTACAATTATTGGTGGGAAGCAAGTTCTCACTACTTTTTATGGAAATCTGAAGATTGAGATGCTTATCTCTCTGTTCCTGGAAGCTAGGACATGGGTCTACGACCAGGAGTCAGACAAGTTGATGCTCTTGCCTGGGACTTTGAATTTGGAGAGAATAGTGGTAAGAAACCTTAGCAGTTTAAAATGAACACTGTTGGTAACAATGACAGGATCTAATGAATGAAAACCTTTGCACTGTTGCTCGTGGGGACATTTCACTGTCCTGAAATATTGATGATGGTGACACAAGTGTGGTTCCCAACACTGAGCAGCACGGTGTGAGTCTGATGTCGAGAATTAGTTTCTACTCAGTTTCCGAGTCAGATTTTCTACCTTTCTGTAAATTTTGTGGGTTTCCTCTTAAGTATTTATTTTTTAAACAGCTTTATTGAGGTCTAGTTGATATAAAAAAATGGACATATTTAATAGAACAATTTAATGAATTTGAAAATGTGCATACACCGGTGAAGCCATCACTATCATCAAGGTAGCAAACATACCCATCAACTCCAACAGTTTTGTTTTGTTAATTCAGTCAGAAGATATTTGCATTTGATGGTAATAGTTAACGAAGTTAAATTTATTGTAACGCTGGTTTTTGGACTTATTTCTTTGACCAGATTTTGTGATTTCTGTTTCTGTGTGTCTTCCTTTTTCTTTTTCTTTTGAATTGGTAATTTTTAACTGATTATTTTTAGTCTTATTCCTAGAAATTTCCACAGGCTAATTTAACCTACAAATGACCAATTACTAAATTAACATTTTCATAAACAATATAAAGCCTTAGAGGTCTTTAATACCTTCATTTTTTACTCAGTTGCTTTCATTTATTTTAGTCTTTATTTTTGAAACTTATATAACATCACATAATACTATTCATTTAAATATATCAAACTGTTTAATCCTTTATTCAACATTCTTGAGCCATTCCGTATGCTTTTAGAGATCACATTCCTCTTCCTGAAATATGCCTTTAATATTTCTGCCATAAAATATTTTTTTGAAATATTATACATGCTCATTTAAATTTAAATTTGAATGAAAGGTAAACCTATTCTAAAATTGTTACACTATATTAATTTGGAGAAGTAATGATATGATAGAGAATCTTGGCAGAGATAATTAATTGGTATATTTTTTCAGCAAAATAATAAAAAATATAATATTATTTTATTATTTTAATAATAAAAAATGTGTTTGGTTTTAAACCATGGTTCTCTAAGTATAGTCTGGAAACTTCTGGGAGTTCTGAAAGGAGGAGAACTGAAAAATCAAAACTATTTTATATTAATAACAAGATATTATGCCCCTTTTCACTTTCACTCTTGTACAAATGTAAAGTAGGCTTTCCGCAGGCAACTATGGTTTATTTTCATTTACGTTAAAAATGGAATTAATTCCTAGAGAAAGAGGAATGGAAAAACTTGCAATGTTTGTGAGAACGGTCCTCCTCTCCTGGATGCTGCTATAATAAAAGCCAAAAACAATGAATGAACCAAACAACAATAGCAGCAATAATAAGAAATTATGGCAATTATCTACCATCCACTTCTGGTAGCCACAAGTCTGACCTCTTTTTTCTATGTTTCTTTTTCTTTTTTTAAAGATTTCCCATAAAAGAGACATCATATGGTGTTTATTTCACTTAACATGATGCCTTCAAGGTACATTTGTATTGTTGCAAATTGTAGGATTTCCTCATTATTTTATAGATGAATAGTAGTGTATCTATATCTATATCTATATCTATATCTATATCTATATCTATATCTATATCTCACAACTTCATTATCCACTCAACCACCAATGGACACTTAGGTTGTTTTCATGCCTTTGCTATTACAAACAATACTGCTATATGTATGGGGGTGTAAATATCTTTTTGAGTTAGTGTCTTCATTTCTTTTGGATATATTCCCAATGGAATTTCTGGATCATTTGATAGTTCCATTTTTCTTTTTTTTGAGATTCTTTGTACTGTTTTCCATAGTGGCTATAACAATTTACAATGTCATCAGTAGTGCACAAGGGTTCCCTTTACTCCGTAGCCACACTAGCATTTGTTATCTCTTTCTCTTCCTTTTTTTTTTTTTTAATAATGGCCATATAATAGGTATGTGGTGATATCTCCTTGTGGTTTCAATTTGTATCATCTTAATGACCAGCGATGTTGAGCATCTTTCGTGTACCTGTTTCCCTTTTGTGTATCTTTTTTGGGGAATATCTATTCTGGTCCTTTATCCATTTTAAATTGGGTTATTTACTTTTTGCTAAGGAGTTGTATGATCTATTGATATATTTTGGATATTAGCCTCTTATCTGATATATAGTTTGCAAATAACTTTCCCCATTCTGTAGGTTATCCTTTCACTTTGTTGATGTTTTCTTTTGCTGTGTAAAAAGCTTTTTAGGTTGATGTAATCCCACCAGTTTATTTTTGATGTTGTTGCTTTGTGCTTTAGATGTCATATCCAAAAATTATTATAAAGACCCTTGTATAGAAGTTTATTCCTATGTTCTTCCACGTTTCATGGTTTCATGTCTTACATTTAAGTCTTTAACCCATTTCAAGTTAATTTTTGTGAGTGGTGTAAGATATGGGACTAATTTCATCCTTTTACATGTAGATATCCAATTATCCTAGCACAATTTATTAAAGAAACTGTCTTTCTCCATGGAGTATATTTGGCTCTTTGATCAAATATTAGTTGACCATATATGCTTGGATTTATTTCTGGGTCTTCAGTTCTGTCCCACTGGTTTATTTGCTGGTGTTTATGCTGCTTTGATAACCACAGCTTCATAATATAGCTTGAAATCAGAAACTGTGACAGCTCTTGCTCTTCTGCCGCTGTCAGGGTTTCTTTGGTCTGTGTGGTTTCATGTAAATTTTAAGTGTGTTTTTCTATTTCTGTAAAAGATGGCATTGAAATCTTGATAGGGACTGCATTGAATCTATATGGCTTTTGATAGTATCAATACTTTAACAATATTAATTCTTCCAATCCCTGAATATGGGATACCTTTCCGTTTATTTGTGTCATCTTTGATTTCTGAAATAAATGTCTTGGGGTTTTCAGCAAAGAGATATTTAGCCTCCTTAGCTGAATTTATTTCTAAATGTTGTATTGTTTTTGATGCTGTTGTAAGTTATACCAATTCTGTATTTCTTTTTAGAAAATTCATTGTTAGCACTTAGAAATGCTACTGATTTTTGCATGTTAATTTTGTACTCTAGAACTTTACTGAATTGTTTAGATCTAACAGGTTTTTGGTTGAGTCTTTGGATTTTCTAAATATAAAATCATGGGGCACCTGGGTGGCTCTGTCGATGAAGTGCCTGCCTTCAGCTCAGGTCATGATCTTGGGGTCCTGAGATGAGCCCCACATTGGCCTCTCTGCTCAGTGAGGAGACTGCTACTCCCTCTGCCTTTCTGCCTGCTTGTTCTCTCTCTCTCAAATAAATAAATAAATAAATAAAAGCTTTAAAAATAAATAAATAAATAAGGGGAGGAGTTAAGATGGCGGAGGAGTAAGGGTCCCCTTTTTCAGCTGGTCCCCTGAGTCAAGCTGGAGAGGTACCAGACCATTCTGAACATCCACGGAATCAGCCTGAGGCGCAGGAAGATACATCTGGATCTCTACAAATGAACATCTCCAGTGCTGAGTATCGAGGTACGAAGCGGGGAGCCGTGAAACCGCGCACAGATATTGGAAGATAAACGGAAGGGGGAGGGAGACACTGCAGTCAGGTGCCGGGAAGCGGTAGCCACCTGCACGGGGGAGCGGGCGGACTTGCAGACGGCACCCGCGAGACAGCGGACAGAGACCCTGAGCCGGGGAATGCGCGACCAGTCTGAAAACCAGAGCTCTGGAGTTCATGAACTACACTGAAACGGAGCTCCGGAGCGCGTGGGGGCAGCTGGCGGCTGGCGGGGTTGGAAACACAAAGGACAGAGACGCGCCAGCCCTGGAAGTGAGGGCTGGGACGCCGGGTGTGGGGCGCACAGCCTGGGATGCTGCAGGGTTGAGCAGCACCAACAGAAACAGAGTTAAAGTGGCCAGAACATCCGTGGAGAACGGTCTGCGATCCCTCTGTTCTGAGACAGAGGCTGAGATTCGGCCACTGCTGCTCTGACTCTCAGAAGAGGCACAGCAAACCGCCAGGGAAAGCCCCAGAGAACAAAAGCCTGGAAATACTGGCTCACAGTGGGCCCATCCCCATCCTCCCTCGCAGGGGACACGGAGACTCTACTCAGACAGGGTTGCCTGAGTATCAGCGTGGCAGGCCCCTCCCCCAGAAGGCAAGCTGAAAAATCAAGAAGCCCACATCCCTAAGATCCCTATAAAACAAGGGCACATGGCCTGGGTCTCAGGCAATAATTTGGGCTCTGGACAGCCCCACAACCTTTCCTCATCAGAATGACGAGAAGGAGAAATCCCCCCAGCAAAGAAAAGACAATGAGTCTGTGGCCTCTGCCACAGAACNCCTGCTTCTTCCTCTCCCACTCCTCTGCTTGGGTTCCCTTTCTTGCTGACTGTCTCTCTCTCTCTCAAATAAATAAATAAACTCTTTAAGGAAGAAGCCCACATCCCTAAGATCTCTATAAAACAAGGGCGCACGGCCTGGGTCCCAGTCAACACTTGGGCTCTGGACAACCCTGCAATCTCTCTTCATCAGAATGACGAGAAGGAGAAGTCCCCCCCAGCAAAGAAAAGATAATGAGTCTGTGGCCTCTGCCACAGAACTAATGGATATGGATATAACCAAATTATCAGAAATGGAATTCAGAGTAACAATCATCAAGATGATGTGTAGACTTGAAAAAAGTATTAA
>NC_048233.1:44389652-44419563 GCF_002007445.2 Ailuropoda melanoleuca
GAAAATATTAACGAGAATATAGAATCTCTAAGGGTGGAAATGAGAGCGAATCTGGCAGAAATTAAAAATTCTACGAATCAAATGCAGTTAAAAGTAGATGCTCTGACGGCCAGGGTGAATGAGGCAGAGGAACGCGTTAGCGAATTGGAGGATGGGTTAGTAGAAGACAAAGCTAAAATAGAATCTGGACTCAAAAAAATCCATGCTCAGAAATGTAGGTTACGGGAGATTACTGACTCATGAAACGTTCCAATGTCAGAATCATCGGCATCCCCAAGGGCNATCCCTGAAGGGGTGGAGAAAAACAGAGGTCTAGAAGAGATATTTGAACAAATTGTAGCTGAAAACTTCCCTAATCTAGCAAGGGAAACAAGCATTCGTGTCCAAGAGGCAGAGAGGACCCCATCCAAGCTCAACCAGGACAAACCTACGCCACGGCATGTCATAGTGCAATTCGCAAATATTAGATCCAAGGATACAGTATTGAAAGCGGCCAGGGCAAAGAAATTTCTCACGTACCAAGGCAAAGGTATCAGAATTACATCAGACCTGTCTACATAGACCTGGAATGAGAGAAAGGCTTGGGGGGGCATTTTTAAAGCTCTTTCAGAGAAAAACATGCAGCCAAGGATCCTTTATCCAGCAAAGCTGTCATTCAGAATTGATGGAGAAATAAAGACGTTCCAAAATCGCCAATCATTAACCAATTTCGTAACCACGAAACCAGCCCTACAGGAGATATTAAGGGGGGCTCTATAAAAGTAAAAAGGCCCCAAGAGTGATACAGAACAGAAAGTCCCAATCTATAGAAACAAAGACTTTACAGGCAACATGGCATCATTAAAATCATAGCTCTCAATAATCATTCTCAGTGTAAATGGCCTAAATGCTCCCATAAAATGCCACAGGGTTGCAGATTGGATAAAAAGATATGACCCATCCATTTGCTGTCTACAAGAGACTCATTTTGAACCTAAAGATACATCCAGACTGGAAGTAAAGGGATGGAATACCATCTTTCATGCCAATTGACCTCAAAAGAAAGCTGGGGTAGCAATTCTTATATCAGACCGATTAGATTTTAAACTGNCACTATATTATTCTTAAGGGATGTATCCAACAAGTGGATATGACAATTATAAATATATATGCCCCAACAGGGGAGCAGGAAGATACACAAGCGNCTTAAAGGAAGTATTCAACAAGTGGATATGACAATTATTAATATATATGCCCCCAACAGGGGAGCAGCAAGATACACAAGCCAACTCTTAACCAAAATAAAGAGACATATAGATAAGAACACAGTAATAGTAGGGGACCTCAACACCCCACTATCAGAAATAGACAGAACACCCTGGCAAAAACTAAGCAAAGAATCAAAGGCTTTGAATGCCATACTCGACGAGTTGGACCTCATAGATATATATAGAACACTACACCCCAGAACAAAAGAATACTCATTCTATTCTAATGCACATGGAACATTCTCTGGAATAGATCATGCTCTGGGACACAAAACAGGTCTCAGCCAATACCAAAAGATTGAAATTATCCCCTGCATATTCTCAGACCACAACGCTCTGAAATTGGAACTCAACCACAAGGAAAAACCTGGAAGAAACTCAAACACTTGGAGGCTAAGAACCATCCTGCTCAAGAATGACTCGATAAACCAGGAAATCAAAAAACAAATTAAACAATTTATGGAGACCAACGAGAATGAATACACAACGGTCCAAAACCTATGGGATACTGCAAAGGCAGTCCTNACTGCAAAGGCAGTCCTAAGGGGAAAATACATAGCCATCCAAGCCTCACTCAAAAGAACAGAAAAATCTAAAATGCACTTTTTATATTCTCACTTCAAGAAGCTGGAACAGCAAGAGAGGAACAGGATTAATCCAAGCACAAGAAAGCAGTTGATCAAGATTAGAGCAGAGAGCAATGAATTAGAAACCAGGAGCACAGTAGAGCAGATCAACAGAACTAGAATATGGTTCTTTGAAAGAATAAATAAAATTGACAAACCACTGGCAAGACTCATCCNATCAAAATACCGAGGACATTTTTCAAAGAACTGGAACAAATAGTCCTTAAATTTGTATGGAACCAGAAAAGGCCCCGAATCTCCAAGGAACTGTTGAAAAGGAAAAACAAAGCTGGGGGCATCACAATGCCGGATTTCGAGCTGTACTACAAAGCTGTGATCACAAAGACAGCATGGTACTGGCACAAAAACAGACACATCGACCAATGGAACAGAATAGAGAACCCAGAAATGGACCCTCGGCTCTTTGGGCAACTAATCTTTGATAAAGCAGGAAAAAACATCCGGTGGAAAAAAGACAGTCTCTTCAATAAATGGTGCTGGGAAAATTGGACAGCTACATGCAAAAGAATGAAACTTGACCACTCTCTCACACCATACACAAAAATAAACTCCAAATGGATGAAAGACCTCAATGTGAGACAGGAATCCATCAAAATTCTAGAGGAGAACATAGGCAACAACTTCTATGACATCGGCCAGAGCAACCTTTTTCACGACACATCTCCAAAGGCAAGAGAAATAAAAGATAAAATGAACTTATGGGACTTTATCAGGATAAAGAGCTTCTGCACAGCCAAGGAAACAGTCAAAAAAACTAAGAGACAGCCCACGGAATGGGAGAATATATTTGCAAAGGACACCACAGATAAAGGACTGGTATCCAAGATCTACAAAGAACTTCTCAAACTCAATACACGAGAAACAAATAAACAAATCATAAAATGGGCAGAAGATATGAACAGACACTTTTCCAATGAAGACATACAAATGGCTAACAGACACATGAAAAAATGTTCAAAATCATTAGCCATCAGGGAAATTCAAATCAAAACCACACTGAGATACCACCTTACGCCAGTTAGAATGGCAAAGATAGACAAGGCAAGAAACAACAATTGTTGGAGAGGATGTGGAGAAAGGGGATCCCTCCTACATTGTTGGTGGGAATGCAAGTTGGTACAGCCACTCTGGAAAACAGTGTGGAGGTCCCTTAAAAAGTTAAAAATTGAACTACCCTATGACCCAGCCATTGCACTACTGGGTGTTTACCCCAAAGATACAGACGTAGTAAAGAGAAGGGCCATATGCACCCCAATGTTCATAGCTGCATTGTCCACAATAGCCAAATCATGGAAGGAGCCGAGATGCCCTTCAACAGATGACTGGATTAAGAAGCTGTGGTCCATATATACAATGGAATATTACTCAGCTATCAGAAAGAACGATCTCTCAACATTTGCTGCAACATGGACGGCACTGGAGGAGATAATGCTAAGTGAAATAAGTCAAGCAGAGAAAGACAATTATATGGTTTCTCTCATCTATGGAACATAAGAACTAGGAAGATCGGTAGGGGAAGAAAGGGATAAAGAAAAGGAGGTAATCAGAAAGGGGAATGAAGCATGAGAGACTATGGACTCTGAAAAACAAACTGAGGGCGTCAGAGGGGAGGGGGTGGGGAAATGGGATAGGCTGGTGATGGGCAGTAAGGAGGCATGTATTGCATGGTGCAGTGGGTGTAATACATAACTTACGAATCATCGAACTTTATATCAAAAACCAGGGCTATGTACCGTATGGTGAATAACATAATATAATAAAAATATTATTAAAAAAATAATCATGTTACCTGCCAGAGGAAGAAGTGTGACCTTTTCCTTTCCAATTCTGATTCCTTTTATTTCTTTTTCTAGCCTTATCACTCTAGTGAGTGCCATGTTGAATAAGAGTGGTGGGAGTGGGCACTCTTGTGTCATTACCAATCTTAGAGGAATAATTTTCAACATTCTTTCATTGAGGATGATGTGGACTTGTCATATATGGCCTTTATTTTTTGGCATATGTTCCTTCTATGCTTAATCTAGCAACAGTTTTTATCATGAAAGGATGCTGAGTTTTGTCAAATGATTTTTCTGTCTATTGAGATGATTATATGATTCTTTTTCATTTGGTTAATGTACTATACCACTTTGATTGATTTACATATGTTGAACCACCTTTGCATAAATAAGCAAATCACTTGATCATGATGAATGATCCTTTTAATGTGCTGCTGAATTGGATTTGCTAGTATTTTATTGAGAAATTTTGCATTCATATTTATCATGGATATCGGCTTGCAGTTTTCTTGTAGTGTCCTTTTGTGGTTTTGGTATCAGGATAATGACAGCCTTATAAATAAATTTGGGAGTGTTCCTTCCTCTTTGATTTTTAAAATAATAATAATAATAATTATATATATACACATATATGTATATATAGTATTATAGCCAATGAAATTAGAAAATGAATTAAAAACATAAAGGGGAAGAACCATTATTATTTTAAGATATAACTATCTTCTCAATAGGAAATTTATGTATGCATTTTGAGGGTAGAATCTTCCTAAATTTACTATTAATACTTGAAATGGATAACAAATTTGGATTTACTCTTCCCAGTTTTTATATGGTGAATATTATAACCTTGAGTTATCCCTCTCAGCATGAGAGAATGTTATTGTGCCATATATTTATGACTTTGTCTTTTGAGGTATGTAGTACTTTTATGAAAATTAATAAAAACAAACACTGTATCAATCTTGGTACATGACCATATTTCTACTAATCATGAGTATTATACAATCAATGAAATGTATTTGCATTAAATACATTTACCTATACATAGTTTTAGGAAGATGGAGCTTTTCTTTTTTGACCTAACAATTAACCATATTGTGGACTTGCAAACATATATAGCTGTGATAGAGTTACAATACTGTGTTACACACTTAAAAATTTCTTAAAGGGTAGATCCCATGGTAAATATTCTTACTACACCAAGAAATGTAAATATATTTATGAATATATTTACATTACATATGTAAATTATATTATATATGTAAATATATATATTTACCAAGGACTAGCAGGCAGACGTTATGCTTCAGTTTGATTACATTGGTTTTTCCATCAAGGAGTAGTAGTGATTTGCCCAGGCTCTGTTCTTGTTGTTACTTTGCCCTTCCTGCTCAATGGCTTCTCTTAATAGGACTGTATCTGAACTGAACAAATACCTTGTTCACTATATGCCGTACTGCAGTAGAGCTTTGGTGCAATGCACTCATGTCACAAGAACAGACGTAAGGCAATGCGCTCATTCCCATGGGATTCAGTGGAATCATCAGGCACCGCATCAAACAGAATCAGGTGAACTTATGGAATGGTGGAATCACTTATTGAAGACTCAGTAGTTGACTCAGTGGTTGGAACAACTGGCTATTAGCACTTTACATAGTTGGGTAATTGTCTCAAGGATATGGTCCATACTCTGCATTAGCAAACAATGTATGAGGCTATTTCTTTCATAATCAGACTATTGGCCCAAGAACCTTGGGTCAAAATGGGAATGCCAGCTACCACACTAAAACCTGCTAACCCACTTTGTTTTTTCCCTTGCTGTCCCTATGTCATTAGACTTTTCTGAATTAGTATACTTACTACTCAACAGAGGGATAATTTTACTGGGGGACACAGCAATTTCTCCTGTCTCCTGGGTATTCATTTCACTGAACCAACAGGTAAACAAAATGCTTTGTATTCTTTCGGGTAACTGATAGTGATTAGCAAAAGATACTAATAAAAAGGAGAGGGGGAGGTGTATAGAAGTAACCCAGGGAATTTTCCAGAATGCCTTCCAACACCATCAAGTCTGAAGGTAAATATTAATCAACAAGTATAGCAATTCAACATGTCAAGGCCACAGGGCCCAGATCCTTCATCAGTGGAGTTTGAATGACTCCAGCAGGTAAGCAGCTTCTGGATTCTAAGTCTATTGCTGATAGCAAGAGGAATATAGAAAGAAAATATCAACTATTGCCCTTGACCAGTTGCATATGTGAGGACTTAGGAGCTGCCATTATTTTCTTCCCTTTTTTATGGCAGTTATTCAGTGTTTTAATTTTTATCATGAACAAATTGGGATTTTTGGACTGATATTGAACAATTTAAAAAACTATTCGAAGTCTATACAGTGGCTCTTGAGAAATTACTTAATATATGACACCTGGACAAACAACTCTCAAGCAATTAAAATTATAAGGTGAACCTAACTGTAAATCCATTTAATCATTATTTAACCTCTACTTAAGGAATCAGAGGGCATTTACTGGGCTAATTTACCCCACATCATCCCCATGCTATTGTACTTCTAATTATCAATTATCATTGACAAAATATAGCTAAAGAATAAATATAGAGAATTTTTAAGTGAAAATGAGTGAGCTTTATAACTAGGAGAAAAAGTTCCCTAAAAATATATTTCATTACATGGTATTTTCTTTCATATCTATGTCAGTTAGCCTACCACAAGTTCTGTTGTAATGATGTAATGATAAATTGAAATGTTTCTTTTTCAGTGAAGAAATTAAGACTGAAAGATCCTTTTGGTCCCTCCCAAAGGATTCACACAAGAAAAGAAAAAAAAAAACTGTTGTATGTATTTCGTCTTCTAGTAAGTTTAGGCTCTTCTTTTTCTTCTTTCTTTCTTTCTTCTTCTTCTTCTTCCTCTCTCTCTCCCCCTTTTTCTTTCTTTCCTTCTCTTTTTTCTTTTCTTTTCCCTTTCTTTCTTCCTTTCTTTCCCTTTTCCTTATTCTTATTCTTTTTCTTTTCCTTTTCCTTTCTTTTCCTTCCCTTCCTTTCCTTTCCTTTCTTTTTAACTCCCCTCCCCCCCACATCTAGAGCCTCTGTGGTCCTTATGGATCTTGACTCTGGAGCCTGGGTACCTTAGTAACTTACTTATCCTTCCTTAACTCCCAGGGGAACTATCTCCCAGAAGGTAAGAGAAACCTCAGTGCTGTAATTATTTGAAACAGTTACACTGTTATGGTAAAATCAAAGCCAGTAGAGATGCCTGCAGCTGATATTCTGGTAGATGATCGGAGATTCCAGATGGCTCGAGACCTCTATTTACATATCCAAGACAATCCACTTCACTTCTTTCAAAGCATTCAGCATCCAAGAATGCAGGACAGAGAATATCCCTCGGACTGATTCCTCAGATTCACTTTGTATAACTATAGAATATCATTCCGGGAACTCTTTCAGTATTAGCAAAGCATCATTTGGAAAATTCACCCTGTGTCTCTTCTACAAAGGACTATAGCATTTTTCAAGAAATAACTACCTAAGGAAAGTACAGTTTTTAATTAGAGCAACAAGGGAAATTAGCCCAATTTCTCTGTGGGAAGAACTAAAACTGGGATGATAAACATGCATTTGGAAAATTTGGGGAGAGGGGATTCATTTTATCTTGACATAGTGGTTATTTAGAACTTGTGGCATGGTCATTAATTAACTTTATGTTTACCCTTTCTAGAATTAAAAGAATAACAAGAATAAAACATCAGGATTCTGTGGCTTCCTTTTCAGAATCTGACAAAATACCAAACAATATAAGGTGAGACTAAATCTTAAAACATGTGAGTTTTGACAAGTGATAAGTCACAAATTGACTACTTGTTTATTGGCTATTCTAAGAAAGACTTTCCCTTTTCTAGGTATAAACGTCTTTGGGCATAAACTTATTAACATTAGAACAAGTTTGATATGAATAAATCTGGATAATAAAGTGATCTACAATCTTACCCCTGGGGGAGATTAGAAGAAAACAAATAGAATATATTTAAGAAATATTTCACAACTACTTTAGGCTCTCTTTTCACCTTTTAAGTAAGTATTTTATGCCTCTTCAGACCTCACGTATCATCTATTTAAAATTTTGCTCTTTAATAATACAATGATTTGCATATTTAAGTTTTGATGGAGCTGGTGAGTAATGAACATATAACCATAAGGCACCATACCACTTTTCTGTCAGTCATCTCTTTCTCGGGCAAGATATTATACTTCTCTCAGATTTCTTTATTCTTTTTAATCTTTAACATTTTCTCTGATTCTGTCCCTCAACTTTGAATGGTTTATCCAAAAAAATAATATCCCAAACATATTATTAATTTTCAACCTAACTAGTGCTGATTATTTTGGTGTGCATTGTTGGATTGAACACAGAAAGATATGATAAAAATAATAACAGCTAATATCCGTCAGGTGTTTATTCTGTTAGAAATGGTACTACTTACGTGCACTGCCTAAGTACCCCCAAGAAACCTTTGGGAGTTATAGTGTTTTCATCCCTGGTTTGTGTGAGGATACAGTGGTATAGTAGCTTGCCAGAAGTTACAGCAGTAACTTAAGTACCATAAGGAGGTTATAAAGAGGATATAATATATCTTCAGGACTGAGGATGTGAGAAGCAGCCCTGGATGTTCCTGTACTTAAATTAAACCCATGCTAACCATCTGAGTATTTCAGAGTCGTCAAGTTTTTCTGATTGTGCATGCTCGGGTGTCATTCAACATGTATTTATATAATAGATATTGATTAATTGCTATCTGCCAGACAGAGAATGTTGTGATGACACACATGAGGACAAGTTGAAGTTTTGATATTAAGGAAGAATTATTAATATTCAATATGAATATTAAAATATGGTGATAATAGCTACTACCCTTGGGAGCAGGATATAGGCAGATGTGTTTTAACCCAGGTTGAAAGATTGGAGAATTCATTTTGGGAGTAAGAAACTTTAATTAACTCCAAAGTACAAATAGAGGTAAATCAGGTAAAGGAACCAGAACAGATTATTATAAAAGGTGGTAATCTGCTGTGATTAATGATGCATGGATTCTGAAGCCAGGTTTTTCGACTACAAATGCCAATTCTGAGCCTAGTAGGTGGCTATCAACAGACTTCAGTTCTCTGTATTTTAGTTTCCCCGTGTGTAAGCTAGGGAATAGAATAGCACTCACCTCATATTATTGTTGTGTGGATTAAGAGAGCTACTATAAATGCATTTATAAGAGTGGCCGACATATAAAAAGTACTCCATTATTGTTATAATTCTTGTTATTTAGGCAGAACCATGCATGTAGAGCCCTGAGAGGACAGAAAGAGTGACCATATTGTTAACACAATCAATTCAAATCCTTAGTTGAGCTATCAAGTAAATGAGGTATGATGTCTGTGAAAGTCATATCCCCGGCAAATAAGAATGCAATCAGCAATCCCTCATATGTGTTTTTTATTGGGTATCCTTTCTTTTTTTCTTTCAGTATCCTTTTCTAAAATAACTCTTCCATCTAGACTACCTGAAAGTCTTCTTAAAAAAACTATGAGCTGCAGGCTGAAGAAATGCAGGGAAATCGTCATTATAAAGGGCCTATGGAGGCCCACCTGGGAGAGAAGTCCTAGTATTTTAGCCTTAATAATGTTTGTGTGTGTTTGTGTACAACTTTGATCTTAGTGAATAAATAACTTACATCAAAATTCAAAATTTCCATTACTATCACAAAATAATTGTACCTCTTAAGTCGTTTTTAAATTCTGTCACTTTCTTTATATCTGCTGGTATGTAATGTAAATTAAGGACTCAAAGTTAGGTTTTCCTAAAGTAGGCTACTGAATCCCCTAATATCTCCAGATGTAGGTACAGTAATTCCTTCCCAAATGTCATCTATTAAAATATTTATGCTCTCTTCCAATTACTCCTTCATGACAATGAATTTATTGCATAAATCATGATTCAGAAACATACACAGAAGTGATACTTGCAAATGCATTTGGGTGCAAAGGAATTGCATTAGATTCAGAGGAAAAAAATCGAATTCCACCACTTGTAGAAAGAGGGACATAAAACTAACTTTTGGATTCTTCATCAGTTGCAATGGTTTAAATTTAAGTCACAGTAATTTTATAAAGTAAAAATGAATGATGACTATAGAATAGATTTATAAGTCCTAATTCTGCAATGATTATTTGTACCTAGGATCAAAGCCCAGAGTTCATTTGTTTATTTCACCTTGTACCTCTCAGCAGGTTCCTGCCATGGGTGACAGGCGGACAAGCAATCACTCAGAAGTGACTGACTTCATTCTTGTAGGCTTCAGGGTCCACCCAGAGCTCCACATTCTCCTCTTCCTGCTCTTTCTGCTTGTGTATGCCATGATCCTTCTAGGGAATGTTGGCATGATGACCATTATTATGACTGATCCGCGGCTGAACACACCAATGTATTTCTTCCTAGGCAACCTCTCCTTCATTGATCTCTTCTATTCTTCTGTTATTGCCCCCAAGGCCATGATCAACTTCTGGTCTGAGAGCAAGTCCATCTCCTTTGCAGGCTGTGTGACCCAGTTCTTTCTCTTTGCCCTCTTCATTGTGGCCGAGGGATTTCTCCTGGCAGCCATGGCTTATGACCGCTTCATTGCCATCTGCAACCCCCTCCTCTACTCTGTCCAGATGTCAACTCGTCTCTGCATTCAGTTGGTGGCTGGTTCCTATTTTTGTGGCTGCATCAGCTCAGTTCTTCAGACAGGCATGACATTTACTTTGCCATTTTGTGCTTCCCGGGCCATTGACCACTTTTACTGTGATACTCGCCCACTTCAGAGGATTTCTTGTTCTGACCCCTTCATCTATAGGATGATTTCTTTCTCCTTATCTGGGATCATTATCTTGCCTACCATCATAGTTATTATTATTTCTTACTTGTATATTGTGTCCACAGTTCTGAAGATACGCTCGTCTGAGGGACGTAAGAAAGCCTTCTCCACTTGCAGCTCTCACCTAGGAGTTGTGAGTGTATTGTATGGTGCTGTCTTTTTTATGTATCTCACTCCTGACAGATTTCCTGAGCTGAGTAAAGTGGCCTCCTTATGTTACACCTTAGTCACTCCCATGTTGAATCCTTTGATTTACTCCCTGAGAAACAAAGATGTCAAAGAGGCTCTAAAGAAACTTCTAGAGGCGAGAAATACAATTGTTTGATTTTTATTTCTTTTCCACCATTGATTTTTCTGGCTGTTTCGGTCATACTCCTTGGGGCCATTAATAAAAATCATTCTTCTGAACATGATACAAAATACCATCAGAACTTTTTCCAGGTGAGTTACCTGAAACGCTGTTAATCCTGAATGTCCTGTATATTGGAGATATCCTGGATATTAGAGCATTTTTCAAGATGAACCTCACTCTATCTCAAATATGACTTTGTTTCACAGAATTGATTTCTATTTATTTTAATGGCTTGCTGCTGAACTTGACTTTTATAGGTTATTATGCTGTGTAAACAATGTTTTGTCTGGTGTTTGTCTTAAAATTCCTCCTGGCACTATACAGAATCTCTAATAATCGACAATAATGCCCAGCTTCTTTCTTCTTCTTCTTTTTTTTATTTGAGAGAGAGAGAGAGAGAGAGAGTGAGAGTATGGGCAGAGGCAGAGGGAGAGAATTTCAAACAAACTCCCCCTGAGCACAGAGTGTGACGTGGGGCTCAATCTCATGACCCATAAGATCGTGACGTGAGTGGAAACCAAAAGTCAGATGCTCAACTTGCTGAGCCATCCAGGTGCCCCAGGGCCCGATTTTTTTAAAAATTATATTTTCCAATTTAATAAATACTTTCTTAGCATGTTAAATTGAATTTTCATTTTGAATCAAGTATGGTATGTGTGTTTTATCAAGAGGAATAAATAACAATAAGAAACAAACAGTAAGTAATCTTTGCTGTACACATTAATTTGGAAATTTTTATATCAAATGTGTTAGGTATTGTAGGTCGCTCTGAGGCACTGCTAATTGGTAAATCTTAATATAAAGAACCAAAGTGGTAGATACAGACCTGCAAACATTTTTGCGCAATCATTCCCTCAGTTTGGTTTGTCATGCATTTTTTCCTGTGTTAATTATTGTGAAAAACTTTGAATAAAAGTATGGAGCAAGTTAGTCATTAAAATAGTGTGTGGTCTAAAATTTACTCCTTTATGCCCCTGAATTTTCATTTACTTGGTAATTTTATTGACTGTGTAATAATAACCCTATTCTTTAGAGAGCTTACCATTTAGTGTGAGAATCACATCCTTGCACAGATACTTCAAATCCATAGATGTTTATGCCAAAGAAAAACATAGATTTCAAAGTGGTGTGCCTGAAAGCAGGTGCTCGCAATCAGAGAAAGTCTTCAGGCTAAGTGGAAATTGTATTTAAAGGGAGTAAGATTGGAGTCAGTATATTGCTGTATCAGTTCATGTTACTGATGTGGGCTTGAAGTATACCAATGTAAGTGAAAAAATGCTGATTTGAAAATTTGTGGATTCGATACAGAGAACTGATTAACTGGTTAGTATGAGGGGAGTACACCAAGGAGGTCTTTCACCATTTTTGAACTTGTATCATGTTTCTGGTGATGGTACCAACAGATAAAAAGTAAAGCAACTCTTAGCAAAATAGGAATAGAGGGGCATTTCCTCAACTTGAAAATGAATATCTACAAAAACCTACAGCTAAGATTACATTTAATGGTGCTAAAAGAGAAGCTTTCCCACTAAGACAGGAATCAGTCAAGGATGTCCCTCTTCACCATATCTCTTCAGCATTTGTTTGGAAGTCTTAAGTGATGCAACAGACAAAAAGGAAATAAAAGTGTTATGGGCTGATCATATGTTGAAGCCCTAACTCCTAGTATCTCAGTAGCGACTATAAGGCTGCTATAGTGGATTCTAATACGGTCTGGCCAGTGTCTTTATAAGAAGAGATTAGGAGACACATAGAGACACTGGAGTTGCATGTGCTCTGAGGGACAACCATGTGAAAAGGAAACCAGAGGCAGACATCTGCAAGCCAAGGAGAGAATCCTCAGAATATTTATTTATGGCACCTTCATCATGGAATTCTAGTCTCTGGAACTGGGAGAAAAAAAATGGTGGTTAAGATATCCAGTCTGTGTTATTTTGCTGTGGCAGCTGTAGCCAATTAGTATAAAAGATTATACAGAATGAAAAGGAAGAGTAACTTTATCTTTGTTCATAGGTGACATGGTTGTCTCTGTAGAAAATCTGAAAGAATTGACAAAAACACCTTCCTGAAAGTAATAGGGAATCTAGGAGGGTTGCAGGATACATGATTAATATACAAAAGTTAAGTGGTTTCCATATACCATGAATGAGCAAGTAGAATTTAAAATTAAAACACAATATCATTTATATTATCACTTCCCTCCAATAAAGCACTTAGGAATGAATTTCAAAAAATATGTACCAGATTTCTAGGAGGAAAAGTATAAAATTCTAATGGAAGAAATAAAAAAGAACCTAGATAAATGGAGACCCATTGAAGGTGCATGGAGAAGAAGGCTAATATTGTCAAGGTGTCATTTCTTCCCAACTGAGATATACATTCAATGCAATCTCGATGAAAATTCCAGCAAGCCTTTTTTTGGTTATTGACAAACTTCAGATATTAAAGTGACATTTACATGAAAAGGTAAAAGACCAGAAAAGCCAGCAGTATATGGTAGGAGAAGAACAGAATCAGAGGACTGAGACTATACAACTTCACCTATGCACAACCATACAGCTACAATAATCAAGATAACTGATATTGTAAAAGAATAAACTAATAGAATAATGGAACAGGATTTAGAAAGTCGAAATAGAGCCACATCGATAGAGTCAACTGATTTTTGACAAAGGAGCAAAGATAATGCAATGGAGAAAAGGTAGGTTGTTCAATAAAGAGTGCTGGAATAGTTGGACATCCACATGCAAAAATGAGAGAATAGACATAAACTTTACACCATTCACAAAAATTAGGTCAAATGGTAAAACACAAAATTCTAAAACTCTTAGGAGATAACATAGGAGAAATCCAGATGATTTTGGGTTTGGCAGTGCCTTTTGAGATACACCACCAAGGCACGATCCATGCAAAGTATAACTGATAAGTTGAGCTTCACTGAAACTAAGAACTTCTGCTCTGTGAATGATATATTATCAGTGATTGAGAAGGAAAGACAGTGGCTAGGGGAAAGTGTATAGAAAATATATCTGATGAAGGATATCCAAAATATGTAAAGAATACTTAGTACTCAACTATAAGAAAGCAAACAAGCTTATTAAAAAATGGAACAAAGACCTTAACAGATACCTCACTCAAGACATATGCAGATGGCAAATAAGCACACGAGAAGGTGCTTCACATCCTACATAATCAGGGACTATGATACAAAACAATGATGGGGTACTACTATGCACCTGTCAGAATAACCCACATGCAAGATGCTGACATTAAATAATTGTGTGTGGAGTAACAGGAACTCTTATAGATTGCTAGTGGGTGTTACAAAATTGTACAGCTGTATGTTGGAAGACAGGTTGGCAGTTTCTTAGAAAACTAAACACAGTCTTACGGATCTATGATACAGGAATTAGGCTGCCTGATATTTACCCAAAGGAGTTGAACACTTATGTCCATACCAAAACCAGCACATGGAATTTTATGGCAGCTTTATTCATAATTGCCAAAATTTGGAAGCAACCAGGTTTCCTTCTGTAAGTGAATGGATAAATAACCCATGATATATCTGGGGAATAAAACACCATTTAGTGCTAAAAGTTAATCTAGCTGTGAAAAGACAAGGAGGAATCTTAATTACATATTACTGAGTGAAAGAAGCCATTCCGAAAAGAGTACCTATTGTATGATTACAACTTTATGACATTCTATAAAAGGCAAAACTATAGAGTGAGGAAAAAGATCAGTAGTTGATAGGGGCTGTGGGTGGAGGAAGAGATGAACAGCAAAGGAGAGAAGATTTTTAGGACATTGAAAACACTTTTTATGATGCTATCATTATGGATACATCATTTATATTTGTCCAAATCCTAACACATACAATAGCAAGGGTGAACTCTTGAGTAAACTGTGGATTTTGGATGACGATGGGTGCCATGGTAGGTTCATCAATTGTAATAAACGTACTAATCTGGTGGGGGGTGTTGACAACGGACGAAGGTATGTGTGCGTGGGGGCAAGGGTACATGGTAGATCTCTATACCTTAAACTTGTACAAAAATTAACGCCTCAATTAAAAAACAAACAAACAAATAGACAAAAACCAGTGTAGCAGTGACTTGTGTGATGGTCTTACTCATTTTACTTCTGACACTTTTCTTCAGGATTTTTCAACATTGAGGTTTTCTTCATCCACTGCAATGGATTCCACTGGGAGAGGAGTAATCATAAAGTCAATTATGGAGACATAAGTGCAGGCTCAAGGGCTGTTGTCCATAAGGACTGCAGTAACCTCAGAAATAAGCAAATAATCTAATGATAGTCCAAATACAAGGAACTTTCCTTCTCTGGTTGTGTGTGACCTTTGGGAAATTTCTCTGGACTTCATTTTCGTCATTGATAAAGAAAAACTTTCTTGTAAATACCATAGCATACATATTGGTAGGCAGAAGGAAACAGCTTTAAACACTTGTGCTATATAACTTTTAGATGAATGAATATATTAAGCCATGTAGTAAATTATATTTATTATGCTTTAAAAAATATAAATTAACTCTAAATTATGTTACCTGTATTTCCTGATGTAGGCATATTTCATGATATGACAAATGCCCTCTAAGTCACAAAGTCAGGTAATGTTCTACTAATTCTATGCTTTCTTATGTTTAAATACTAAATAGAAAATATAATGGAAGAAATTATAATATTCAAAAAATCATTTTAAAAATTCTTAGAATATTTATGAAAGATCATGATCTATATTTAAAAATCCTCAATAATTATGTGTGACTAAAAGGCTATGGTAAAACCAGAGACATAATACTCTAATGAAGCTCATATTATAAGGATGCCATTTCCCCCAAATACATCCATAACTTAATTATAATTCTATCTGTAGAAAATCTCTTTTTTAATTAATAATTATTTCTATAATTCATAT
This sequence comes from Ailuropoda melanoleuca, assembly GCF_002007445.2. Lineage (NCBI taxonomy): Eukaryota > Metazoa > Chordata > Mammalia > Carnivora > Ursidae > Ailuropoda > Ailuropoda melanoleuca. The sequence goes on from NC_048233.1 coordinate 44,405,533, forward strand.
GGATTTTTAAAATTTGTAAATAACAAAGTATATGGAGCCAGAGCTTTTCCTTATTATAATGCAGCATTAGTAAAAGCTTGGTAAGTGTAGGAAGAGTAAACAGTTTAAGTATTTTAAACAGGAAAATACTAATTAAGGTGAATTGAGGCCTATCAAATTTGGAATGGTTGGAGCAATTTCTGGGGGACACTCTTATAATGACCCTTAGAGCAAAATAGTAAAATTCACAAAGATAAGCTACCAGTGGATACAGTTTAAAAATACAGCATCTTAACTGTGGTCTAGGGATCAGATACATGGAAGCAAAAAGGTGACTCCTTCCATATCCATCAAAATGGCTTCTCTAGGAGGTTGGGAAATCAACGATTCTGCAGAAAATAGCCCACATGTTTACACAACCTTCCTAAGATGACATTTCCTTGGTAGAAAATGTTGAAAGGAACAGAAAATTGATGCCCAATTCCCTGTGTCCTTTCGAATTCTGAGTTTGTGTGGATTTCATTGGTAGAGCAAAATTTGTGCCAAGAACCCTAGTAGCAGGAGACATTTGAACTTTCCAACAATTCCAATTAGAAAGCACAAGGGGTAGAGCTTGGCTATCCACTCTATCAAGTGTGCCAGAATCCAATATAGTTTTTCTTATCCTTAAACTTCCCACACTGGCATTATCAATAAAAATTGTCTAGTGCTTAAAATATATAAGGACACTTACTGTCATTCATAAGATGGGACATAAAGAAACCTCAACAGATTCGATGATTGAAATCATTCTGTATATGTTCTTCAATAGTGGTCAGCTTAATAGCGAAATCAGTAACAGTTAAATAACTAATTCCGAAGACTCTATGGGCATGGACATTAAAAATACTTCCAAAACCTCAATGGATCAAAAAGAAATCAAATTAAATGTTGACTTAGTTTGAACTAAATAATAAATTATATCTAAACTTCTGCAATACAGAAAAATAAGTACTTGGATATATACAAAGCATTATAGGTGAATACTATAAACAAGTAAAACAGGAACATCTACATTAATCTTCTATTTTAATATAGTGAAAGAGAAAGCAGCAAGTCAAAACAAAAAATAAAAGAAATAAGTAATATACATAAAAATTCATGAAAAAAAATATGGATAATATAGGATATTCACATGGCTTAACATTTTTTTCTACTGGCCATTCTAGTATTTTTTACTAAGTTTTTAATTTTAATTCCAGTATAGTTAACATACAGTGTTATATACAGTTATTTTAGTTTCAGGTGCACAATAGTGATTTCTCAATCGTACACCTTACTCACTGCTTATCATGATTACTGTATTCTGTAATCCTTATCCTTTATTCCCCCCATCTTCCCACCCACCTCCCCTCTGTTAAACATCAGTTTGTTCTCTATAGTTAAGAATCTCTTTCTTGGTTTGTCTCTTTCTCTTTTGCTTTGCTCATTAGTTTCGTTTCTTAAATTCCGCATATGAGTGAAATCACAGATTTGTCTTTCTCTGACTGACTTACTTCACTTAGCATTATGCTCTCTAATTTTATCCATGTTGTTGCAAATGGCAAGATTTTATTCTTTTTGAAATGGCTGAGTAATATTCCATTGTGAACATAGACCACATCTTTATCCATTCATCTATTGATGGACACCTGGGCCACTACCATAATTTGGCTATTGTAAACAATGCTGCAATAAATATAGGGGTGCATGTATCCCTTTGAACTAGTGTTTTTGTATTTTTAGTTTTGCAATTGCTGGGTTATAGGGTAGTTCTATTTTTAACTTTTTGAGGAACCTCCATACTGTTTTCTACAGTGGCTGCACCAGTTTGCATTCCCACCAACAGTGCATGAGGGTTCCTTTTTCTCCATATCCTCATCAAAACCTGTTGTTTCTTGCTTTTGATTTTATCCATTCTGACAGGTGTGAGGTGATCACATAGCTTAATATTGATTCTTGGAAAGACTAGTAAGATGTATAAAGCCCTAGCCAATATAACAGTAGAAAAACAGTAAAATTAATAACAAGTATCGGGAATGAAAAGGAGATAGCACTACAGATACTCCTGATATTTAAAAATATATATATAGTTGACCCTTGAACAATATGGGTTTGAACTGCATGGGTCCACTTCACTGCAGATTTTTTCAGTAAATACAGTACAGTGCTGTAAATGTACTCCCACTTCCTTATGATTTCTTAAAAACGTTTTCTTTTCTGTAGCTTACGTCAGTAAGAAAACAGAATATAATACATATAACGGACAAAATATATGTTAGTAAACTATATTATCAGTAAGGCTTCTGGTCAACAGCAAGCTCTTAGTAGTTACGTTTTTAGGGAATCAAGAATTATATGCAGATTTTCAACTACATGGTTGTTCTCTGTTCCTAACTCCTGCTCAGGGGTTCAACTGTATAATAAACAACATTTTAACCAAAAATTGATAATTTTTTAAAATAAAAATATTTTAAATAGGTCAACATGATGTATAAAGGAGAAATATAAATTTAAAATGTCTACTATAGAAATTAAATCTTAATAATAATTTTCCCATGAAGAAAGAAAGATTCTTTTCTAGTTCACTTTACTATTGTTTACTATCAAACATTTAAGAAAGAAACAAGATTGGGGAACCTGGATGGCTCAGTTCGTTAAGCGTCTGACTCTTGATTTCCGCTTAGGTCATGATCTCAGGGTCGTGAGACTGAGCCCCAGATAGGGCTCCATGCTCAGTGGGGAGTCTGCTTGAGATTCTCTCTCACTCTCTCTCTCTGCCCCCCCCACTCATGTGCCTGATCTCTCTTCCTCTCTCCCTCTAAAATAAATAAATAAATCTTAAAAAAAAGAAAGAAGATCATTCTTACATAAACAAGAATCATCATAAAGGCAATATTTCCTAGCTCTATTTGTGAGTCTCTCATAAGCCTCATATAGAAATTAAAATAAAAATTATAAGTAAATCTCTCATCAATTTAACTTCAAAAGTTTTAAAGAGAATATTAAAAAAATAAAATATGTCAATATATAAAGAATAATGATATCTCACTGAAATGTGTGTTTACAGTACAAATGTAAATGTCATTTAGTATTTAAAAAATAATGAATTTAAGATGTTTCCTTATCTACTCATGAAAGATCAACACCTACAAGGTTTGTCTTCTGTGACAAAAAACTAAACACTGGAGAAAATTTATGAACCAACTGTTTTTAGAGATTGTACAATAAGCAGTGAATGACTGCAATTCCTGAGAAAAGGAAACAAACCAGGGGGAATAGATTTTATTTTTATTTTATTTTTTATTTATTTTTATTTTTTTAATGTTTTTTTATCATACTATGTTAGTCACCATACAGTACATCCCTGGTTCCTGATGTAAAGTTCCATGATTCATTAGTTGCGTATAACACCCAGTGCACCATGCAATATGTGCCCTCCTTACTACCCCATCACCAGTCTATCCTATTCCCCCACCCCCCGAAGCCCTCAGTTTGTTTCACATAGTCCATAGTCTCTCATGCTTCATTCTCCCTTCTGATTACCCCTCCTTTTTTATCCCTTTCTTCCCCTACCGGTCTTCCTAGTTCTTATGTTCCTAGATGAGAGAAATCATATGATAATTATCTTTCTCTGCTTGACTTATTTCACTTAGCATTACCTCCTTGTGCCGTCCATGTTGCAGCAAATGTTCAGAACTTGTTCTTTCTGAAAGCTGAGTAATATTCCATTGCATATGTGGACCACAGCTTCTTAATCCAGTCATCTGTTGAAGGGCATCTTGGTTCCTTCCACGATTTAGCTATTGTGGACAAGGCTGCTATGAACATTGGGGTGCATATGGCCCTTCTCTTCACTACGTCTGTATCTTTGGGGTAAACACCCAGTAGTGCAATGGCTGGATCATAGGGTAGCTCAATTTTTAACTTGTTAAGGGACCTCCACACTGTTTTCCAGAATGGCTGTACCAACTTGCATTCCCACCAACAATGTAGGAGAGATCCCCTTTCTCCACATCCTCTCCAACAATTGTTGTTTCCTGCCTTGTCCATTTTTGCCATTCTCACTGGTGTAAGGTGGTATCTTAGTGTGGTTTTGATTCGAATTTCCCTGATGGCTAATGATTTTGAACATTTTTTCATGTGTCTGTTAGCCATTTGTATGTCATCATTGGAAAAGTGTCTGTAGTGAGTAGGTTAGTTTTCATATCCTCCATACAACCCTTCTACCTTTCTAAAGGCCTGGTGAGTTTCTAATGAATCATTTCTTCTCTCACTTTTCTTTTGCATCCTGATAAGAAGTACATTACTGGTGAGAAAGATCTTAGTTCCCCGTTAGTTCTTGCAGAGGGAATGCACAGCACTCTCGTTTCCCTCCTCATGGAGAATTTCTCCCAGGCCCCGTCTCAGGTCTGGTTGTTGATTTAATCAATGAAAAAGTACAGTGAACTAAAACAAAACAAAACAAAACAAAACAAAAAACCAGAAAGAGAGAGACAAACTACAATTGTTGCTAGCTAGTACTTGTTCATCTTAGCAGTAGGGAGTCTGATCTGAGCAGGAAAGAGATGCCATCCATGTTGCAGAAAGACTTCCTGTTAAACAAAGGTGTGCTTCCTTTCATACTCTTGTTTCTTCATGAATGTACTAGATATCACATTATAGTAGAGGGTTTATAAGGTAAGAAGTGGGTTCATCCTTGAGACCATGTTTTATATTTACTTCATTTATTCTCAACACTCCCCTTTCAGATAGTTACATCTCTTTTTTTTCAAAAAAATTTTTTTGCATCCAGAAACTTGATTATGCACAAATATGAATTAAAGAAAACATGCATTTTTATAGTTGATAGGCCCTACTGGAGGCTATTTTGACCATTCCTCTGCCTCTTAAAATCAGTCAACATTTCTGTTAACGTTTAATATATTAAAGCAAGTAGATGTCATGGACACTGGACCAAATTGACTCTAACAGACTTGCAGAGTCCCAACCTGTCTTAAAAGAATGTCTCAATTAGTGAAACCACAGCAATGACAAGCACAGAAACTATATGAGACATTGAGACATTGTATAATTTATATCATGTATAATTTAATTATAAAATTTATATATATACACAGATTTATTAATTTTTATAATTATAACATTATAAAAGACTTTCCATTGCATGTGAATTTTTGACTTACCATAGACCAGTTGTCTTTTATAGTTTGTTAGATTATTTAATTAAAAATGTTTTATTTGGGAAAGTTGACGCATAGTTTCCGGCATACATCTTAGTGACCTAAGTTTATACGTTATGCCATGCTCCCCACAAGGGTAGCTACCATCTGACTGTTATGCCGCTATTACAGTATCATTGGCTGTATTCCTTGTACTGTGCTTTTTAATCCCATGACTTGCCATTCTGTACCTGAAGGCCTGTATCTCCCTCTCCCCTTCACCCATTTTGCTGAAACTTTTGCCCTCTTCCCTTCTGTGTATTTATATGTCTGATTCTGCTTTTTGTTTATTCAGTTTTTTTTTTTTTAGATTCTGTCAGTGAGTGGAATTGTATGGTATTTATCTTTCTCAGACTGCCTTATTACACTTAGCATGATACCTCCAGGACATTATGATAGATTATTGAATAGTAAACCATGACTCTAAGCCTTTTAAATCTGCTTTTGTTTCAATTTCCCCATTCATATGTTATAATTAAAATTAGATTCTTTCTCTACTATATTTCACTACAGACATTTAAAAGCATAATAGCACAAGCCTAAATAAATACAATGCAAACTTCTTTAAATGCACAATTTTTCCTTTTTTTTTAAACTTACACCCATCTTTAAACTGTCTTGTGTGTCTTCTATCCTTTATATACACAGATCTTTGTATTTCTGATAAGATTTGTCTATTTCTGGAAAGACAGAAAAATCTCTGCCCGTTATCTTAGAATTCTCTGTCTGTGTTCCAATCTGCAAAATCCAAACAGAAGAAAAAAAGGGAAAGAAGAAAGGAATGAAGGCAAGAGGAAAGGAAGGGAAATAATAAGTCTGATTCTTTGTACTTCAGAAATATAAGCGAGAATCACTTCTGTTTTTAGCAGATAAACTGTGTCATTAAAAGTGTATGTCACCATAGGAATAAAAATAAATAAGAATGAGGTTAATGTGTAAAAGAATGATGGTTTTGTCAGGATCTGAAGACTTTCTCCTGATAGAAGACAGATCCCATTTTTTGTGTATTTTTTTATGGTAGATTAAGAAACTGAGTAATCATTAAAAAATAAAATGAGGACATCAATTGAGTGGATTTTCACTCCAAAAGAAATTTTAGATGGATGATAATGTGTGAGGACTATCTTCCACTAAAGGAGGCAATTTTCAATGGCAGTAAACCAACTATCAATAAAAAAGAACAAACAAGCTCATATTTTCAGACCTTTTCTTAGTATCCCATGACCCCAAAGCACACTTAGAGGGTAACTCTGCATTACTTGCAAATAAGTATATCTAAAAAGATTAACCAATCACTTTTAACTCTTCATTAGGAAGATTTTTAAGAAATAAAAATAATAATCTATGCTTTATATTTTGCTGGGAATGGCCAGCAATCCTCGTACCGATGGACGAAAGATTTTTCCAAACTTTGCCTTGAAGGAGAGGAGAAGGCAAGGGGGGTGGTCAACACTCAGAGGTGAAAACCCTTTCCTCTTCTCTGCCTCCACTTTTATTGGTCCTTCATGACAATCACAAATCCTTATCACTGTTCCTCAAGCACATGATGTTGACAAGGGTTCTTAACTGAAAACCGGGAGGATCTGTTTATGGGAAAGATACAATATGCTAATTTGGGCGTGCTCTATGAGTTCTGCTAAACATAGCCTAAGGGACAATGCCTACATCTCTTAAGATCACGGGGTGGCTCTTTGGCTAGGAAAGTTTCCAGAAGGCAACTCCCCATGGCATTCCAAAGTCAGAGTGGTCACGCAGGCCTCGGCCTTCCAAGTGCCGACGCCCTTCTCCGAAAGCTTTCCTGCCCTCAGTGGCGTCTCTGTTACATTTTAGCAAGCCAGGTATTAGGGCTGATTTCATGCTCTGCATTAACCCCAACAATGTTTTAGATGTTTTGTAAAATATTGGGAACAATATGATGAAATGAAAACATTTCCATGCTTACTTTAGTTATTTTTACTAAAAGCAAGTATCCTGATCACTCATTTCTTTCATTGTTACCATCTCTCCAGTTCCACCTACATCTCAGCTCTGAAGAGCAAGCTTAAATTATTCCGAAGTGGCTGAGTTCATTCTTCCAAGGCTCAGAACCCCTCCAGAGCTAGAGCCCCTCATTCCTAGTGTGCCTGCTGACACACATGGTCACCGGGCTGGGAAATATCAGCAGGATAGTTGCCGTTAAGATAGACTTCTGATGAAAAACAAAAAGAAGCAAACCAAGAAACATTCTTTACTCCAGCGAACAAACCGACTGTTACCAGAGGGGAGGTGGGCCGGGAGATGGGTGAAATAGGGGATGGGGATTGAGGAGGGCACCTGTGATAAGCACCAGGTGTTGTACGGAAGTGTTCAATTGATATATTGCACACCTGAAACTAATATTACACTGTATGTTAACTAACTGGACTTCAAATAAAAACTTAAAAAAAGATGAACTCCAGACTTCAAATGCCCATTGTGAAAAATTGATATGATGGAGCCATTTTTAAATGGGGCGGGAAGGGTGCTCGGTTGGCTCAGTTGGTTAAAGTGACAGACTCTTGGTTTCAGCTCAAGTCATGATGTCCTGTGATTGAGCCCTGCGTCAGGCTCCATGCTCAGCGCAGATGTTGCTTGTCCCTCTCCCTCTGCTCCTCCCTCTGCCTGCTCTTTCTCTCTCTCTCAAATAAATAAATAAAGTCTTTTAAAAAATGGGGCTGGAGTGGCCACTGTGGAGAGACTGCCTTACCCATCTGTGTTTGAACTGGGCCATACTTCGAACCAAGCTAAATGGCAGTGGTGTTAAGCAATCGCGTGGGAAGTCAGCAGGAGACTGATCACATCCTGATCACAAGACTGACGACTGTGGACTTTCTGAAGACAGAATCAGGAGTCAATCAACGTGCAACCTGGAGTAGCGTAGCTTGTTCACACTTACAGAAAATAATGTTTGTCTTTTCTTCAACTCATGTAATTTCTCCCCTTCTTTTTTCCTCATAAAACCGTTTGCTTTAACCCTACAGAGGGGATACTATTTGGGTTTCTATCTGGATCTGTGCTCCTTGGATTTTGATTCTTTGATCCCTTAAAATGTCATTTGTCTCTCACGAGGGCTCTAATTTTCAGGTTCATGCCATGCATGTCTTCTTTAGAAACTTGTCCTGATTAGATCTCTGCTACTCCAATTGCTCCCAAAACATTGGCCAACCTGCTGTCTAATGAAAAGTTTTCTTACAATGGCTGTGCAACCCAATTTTTCTTCTTTGCTCTGTTTGTCACAACTGAAGGCTTTCTTTTGGCTGTCATGGCTTTCAATTGATTCTCGGCCATTTGCTGCTCTCTCCTTTACCCTGTGCCCATGTCCCAGAAAGTCTGTGCTCAGTTGGTGATGGGATCCTACATCTGTGGGGACCATCAACTCCATAGTCCAAACAGGTTTCACCTTCAGTTTGAAACTGCAGATAGTACTGAACACTATATATACTGCAATTTTTCCTGTACATACATACCTATGATTTATAACTAGGCACATAAGATTAACAACAATAATTAATAATAAAATAGAACAATTATAATAATATACTGTAATCAAAGTTATGTGAATGTGGTCTCTCTCTCAAAATATCTTATTATACTGTATCAGCCTTCTTGTGATGATGTGAGATGATAAAATGCCTAGGTGATAAGGTGAAATGAGGTGAATGACGTAGGCATAGTGGTGTGATGTTAGGGTATGCTGACCTTCTGACCTTAAGTCAGAAGGAGGTCCATCTGCTTCTAAACCGTGGTTGATCAGGAGTAATAGAAACCTTAGAAAGCAAAACTGCAGACGGGAGGACTACTGTACATGATAGTAGTACCCTAGTGTACCTTATTATTAAATGGAAGGATTTTTCTCATTTATATTAGTTGTCATGATCTTTTATTTTTCTTATTTTTCTTCACTTTTGTTATTTTTAACACCTTCGTTCTTTCTGTGTTCCTTTTTTCATTGTATTTTACTATGAAACAATTATCCTGATGCTTTCATCTTTGAGTAATAGGAGCCTAAGTTGCATTATAACGCTTGTGTTTAAGTATAGGAATTTACCCTCCTTTATGGCCGTTTATCCTCTCTCATTTACAATACAATTTTCTCAAACATTTAATCTTTAGACATAGAATCATAGAAGACAATATTATAAATTTGCTTCAACAATCAAATAAATTTTTGGCACTCAAGAGAAGGAAATTCTGTTGTTTTTATCCACAATATGGTTTATCACCCATAATATATCTTATTATGCTTTGATTTGCAACTTTTCTACGCAATCTCTTATAGCTGCGACTTTTTATAAGTCAAGTTTCTCCTACCCCAACAGAAATGTGATTTTCTTAAGATGAGGGTAGTATATCTCATTTACATTCATTATTATCATCTATTATTTTTCTTCACTTTTGTCATTTTTAGTATTTTCTTGTTTTATGTATATTCCTCTTCTGTATGTTGTTTTTGAGAAAATAATATTTCTGCTCTTTTTGTTTTTGAGCCAATATCACATTGCTTTTGTCTATGTTTAGCAAATAAGTGTCACATCTTTACCTTTCTTTTTTTTTTTTAAGATTTTATTTATTTATTTGACAGAGAGAGAGACAGCCAGCGAGAGAGGGAACACAAGCAGGGGGAGTGGGAGAGAAAGAAGCAGGCTCCCAGCAGAGGAGCCTGATGCGGGGCTCGACCCTAGAACCCCAGGATCACGCCCTGAGCCCAAGGCTGACGCTTAACCACTGAGCCACCCAGGTGCCCCACATCTTTACCTTTCAACTTTTGAGACACAACAAATTATTATAAATCATCTTTTATGAATACTTGGTTTGTCAGCCTTGTGAAATTATAATTGCCCTGTACTTGTTCTTACATTAGAAACAAATGATCTGAAATGCAATTTTTTTCCAGAAAATATGATTGTACCATTTAACATTTAAGAAATATGAGTTCACTATAATTTTACAGATATTTAAAGATAAATGTTCTATATACTCATATGTGGAAAATAGTTTATTATTTTAATTCTTAAAACTCAAGTCACATTTCTGAGAATCATATATATTCCTCTATGCTTTCTCATCTGTTCTATTGTCCTTTAAAATGCATCAATTTTATTTTTGTTTCTGGCAATAGCTAGTGACTGTCCCCATGGCAAAGGCCCTATCTTCTTCAGTGAGTCTTTTCAAGGCCTTAGAGTTTCTTTGACTTATTAAATTTCCTTTCCCGTAAATATATTAAAATTACTATGTAAAAGAGTTTAAGGGGCTCCTGGTTGGCTCCGTTAAGTGTCTGACTTTTGGTTTCAGCTCAGGTCATGGTCTCATGGTTCATGGGTCATTGGGCTCTATGCTCAGTGGGGAGTCTGCCAGGGGGGTTCTCTCCCTCTGCCCCCTCCCCCCACTTGCACGTTCTCGCTCTCTCTCTGAAATAAATCTTTAAAAACAAAGAAAAAGAATTTATAAAACATGAGCAAACAGATTAAAAAATAAATAGAATGGTATGATCCAGACAAGAATGTACAGAACTGCTCAGTATTTCTGGAGGATTCTGGGTCCAGAAGCAAACCCTGGGTGCAACTGCAGTTTGCTGTCAGCTGGTGGGTGCTTCAATTAAATCTAAAGTAAAGAATCTGGGTACTGTGATAGAATGAAACTTCCAGAACAATGGCTAGTAAAACAAAGTATTTTTAGTTGCAGATTAACCCTCCTATCCAAAGTTTCCTATGAAAACTTTCTTAAGCCAAAATGGCATAAATCAAAGAAGCAATTACCATTAATTGACGGAAAATTTTTTTAGCATTCCCAGACCCCAAAAAATAGCCTCTCAGGCTTTTCTGATACCTTATGACACATATTGCTAGCAGATGCACAAAATAAGTTGAGAGGAAGCACAGATGCTCTCAGACAAGTTCGAAGCTATGGTGGCTTGATGCTGAGATGCTGAGCGCAGCTCTCTGGGAAGGAGCTTGGCTAACGGCTCGCTGCAAAACTAACACCAAATGCTATTTTCACTTTTCACCTTTTTTTTTTCATAAAAAGGAAAATTCTTTTTGGATATATTTTGTTTAATGTAGCACAAACATGTACAAATTCAGCTCCTTCATAAAAGCAAATTGGCTTAACAAAAAATTTCTTTTTTTTTTTTTTAAAGATTTTATTTATTTATTTATTTGACAGAGAGAGAGACAGCCAGCGAGAGAGGGAACACAAGCAGGAGGAGTGGGAGAGGAAGAAGCAGGCTCCCATTGGAGAAGCCTGATGTGGGGCTCGATCCCAGAACGCTGGGATCACGCCTGGAGCCGAAGGCAGATGCTTAACCGCTGTGCCACCCAGGTGCCCCAACAAAAAATTTCTAAAAGCTGGGAATGTCTGTACTGGTTTTCATCCCCATCATATTGCTCTGAGCAAGGAAGATTGGTTGGAAATAACTAGAAATGAGCAAAGTTACCCTATACATTGTCCAGAATAAGTCCAGTACTATCTGTTTTATTTTCCTAGCCAAATTAAACTTCTTTTCCAATCTGCCTAAGTAGCAGGAAGGCAATTATTTTAGTGTTTTTTTTTANTCGGAGAAGCCTGATGTGGGGCTCGATCCCAGAACGCTGGGATCACGCCTGGAGCCGAAGGCAGATGCTTAACCGCTGTGCCACCCAGGTGCCCCAACAAAAAATTTCTAAAAGCTGGGAATGTCTGTACTGGTTTTCATCCCCATCATATTGCTCTGAGCAAGGAAGATTGGTTGGAAATAACTAGAAATGAGCAAAGTTACCCTATACATTGTCCAGAATAAGTCCAGTACTATCTGTTTTATTTTCCTAGCCAAATTAAACTTCTTTTCCAATCTGCCTAAGTAGCAGGAAGGCAATTATTTTAGTGTTTTTTTTTAATTATCAATTTACCTAAGGACCTCCATAGGTATAGTTAATTTTACATGCACATTGCTTTTCACTGAATGTTGAAGAGTCACTCATGGCAAATAACCCTAAATTTGCTATGGAAAAACTCTTCTCCCATTGACGAGGTTGCCTGCACGGGCTGTATGACGTTCAAGGAAGAAAGTTGATATTTCCATTCCTCTTTTTTTTTTTTTTTGAGAATAATCTCACTCTCTGAAGGTCAAATTCTGTTAGGGGTTGCTTCTTTTAGTTCTCAGCATTTTCTATTCCATCTTCAAGAAAAAAACCTGACATATATATGACCAGTTAAATTGTGAAAATGGAGCCAAGATAATACAATGGGGAGAGGACAGTTCTTTCAATAAATGGTGTGGGGAAAACTGGACTTCCACATGCAAAAAACTGAAACTGTACCGCTATTTTACACAAGACACAAAAATTAACTTGAACATGAGACCTGAAGGACTTGAACGTAAGACCTGAAACCACAAAGCTCCTAGAAGAAAAAACATGCAGTAAGCTCCTTCACAGGGATGATGGCTGTTGATTTTTTGAATTTCGAAGCAAAGGCATCAAAAGCAAAAATAAACAAGTGAACTACAACAAACTAAAAAGCTTCTGCACAGCAAAAGAAACCATTAACAAGATGAAAAGGCAATTTACTGATTGGGAGAAAGTATTTACAGGTCATCTATCTGATAAGAGGCTAATATCCAAAATATGTAAAAAACTCATACAATTCAATAGTAAAAGAACCAATTCAATTAAAAAATTGGCAGAGGACCTGAATACATAATTTCCAAAGATGAAAATACAGTTGACCAACAGGTGCATGAAAAGTTGCGCAACATTACTCATCATCAGGGAGATATAAATCAAAACTACAATAAGCGTGCCTGAGTAGCTCAGTTGGTTAAGTGTCTGCCTTTGGCTCCGGTTGTGATCCCGGGGTCCTGGGGAGCCCTGCGTTGGGTTCCCTGCTCAGTGGGGAGCCTGCTTCTCCCTCTCCCTCTGCCTGCTGCTCCCCCTGCTTGTGGTCTCTGTCAAGTAAATAAATAAAATTAAAAAAAAAAAGACGACCAAAATGAGGTATCACTTCATATCTGTTAGAATATCTGTTATCAAGAACACAATAAATAACACGTGTTGGCAAGCATGTGGAGAAAAGGGAACCCTGGTGCATTGTTCTTGAGAATGTAAATTGGTATGGCCACTACAGAAAACAGTATAGACATTCCTCAAAAAATTAAAAATAGAATTATCTTATGATCCAGCAATTCCACTTCTCAGTATTTATCTGAAGAATACAAAAGCACTAATTGGAAAAATATATGCATCACCATGTTCACTGCAGTCTTATTTCCTATAGCCAAGATAGCGAAACAACCTAAGAGTCTTTCAATGGGTGAATGGATAAAGAAAATGTGATATATATACGAGATACCCACACACACACAAAATGTTATATTATTCAGACATTAAAAAATGAAAGCTTGCCATTTGCAACAACATGGATGGACCTTGAAGGCATTATGCTAAGTGAAATAAGTCCGAGAACGATAAATACCATATAATATCACTTACATGTGGAATCTTAACCAAAAAAAGGCTCAAAAATACAGAGAAAAGGTTGGTGGTTGCTAGAGGTGGGGTACAAGGGTTGGCAAGATGGGTGAAAATGTCCAAAAGACACAAACTTCCAGTTAAAAAATAAATAAGTCCTGGGATATAATGTACAGCATGGTGACTCTAGTTAATAACACTGTACTGTATATTTGAAAGTTACTAAGAGAGTGGTTTTCACATTTCTCACCTCAAAAGAAAAAAAATTTTGTAACTCTGTATGGTGATGGATGTTAACTAGAGTTATTGTGGTGATCATTTTCTAATATTTACACATTGAATTATCACAT
>NC_048233.1:44419663-44472106 GCF_002007445.2 Ailuropoda melanoleuca
CTGGGTTTGGAGAGTCACAGTAGAAAGCTACGCGTTAGGTAACTTACATGTTACGTGCTGATGGGCAATCAGAACATGCCTTAGATTTAGTTTCTAGAAAAGGGCTCCACAAATCCTACCTATTACAATTGGCTGGCGAGTAGGTGATGGTAACACAAATTTCAATGTCTTCCATAAGAGCAAAAAGGATATTTTATGATACTGGGAGATAGATAGAAAGTTCAATTTTTAACCTCATCTTGTACCTCTTAGCAGGTTCTTGGCATGAGCGACAAGGGAGCAGGCAACCACTCAGATGTAACTGACTTCACTCTCGTAGGCTTCAGGGTCCGTCCAGAGCTCCACATTCTCCTTTTTCTGGTATTCCTGCTGGTCTATGGCATGGTCCTTTTGGGGAACATTAGTATGATGGCAATCATTGTGACTGACTCCCAGCTGAACACACCAATGTATTTCTTTCTAAGCAATCTCTCCTTCATTGATCTCTCCTACTCCACTGTTATTGCCCTGCAAGCCATGGTCAACTTCCTGTCTGAGAAAAAGACTGTCTCCTTTGTGGGGTGTGCCGCCCAGCTCTTTTTTTTTGCCTTCTTCATCGTAACAGAAGGGTTCATCCTGGCAGCCATGGCTTATGACCACTTCATGGCCATCTGCAATCCTCTTCTTTACAGTGTCCACATGTCAAGACGCCTTTGCTCTCAGCTGGTGGCCGGTTCCTATCTCTGTGGCTGGCTCAGTTCCATCCTCCAAGTCAGCATAACATTCTCAGTGTCTTTCTGTGCTTCCCGAGTCATTGATCACTTCTACTGTGATTCTTACCAAATTGAGAAGATCTCCTGCTCCAATCTCTCAGTTAATAAGATGGTATCTCTCAGTTTGGCCGCCTTCATTATTTTGCCTACAATAGTTGTTATTGTGGTGTCTTACATGTACATTGTGACCACAGTCTTGAAGATTCCCTCCGTTGANTCTCCGTTGAAGGGAGAAAGAAAGACTTCTCCACCTGAGGCTCCCATTTGGGAGTGGTAAGTTTGCTCTATGGGACTGTCTCCTTTGTGTATCTCACACCTCCAAGCAATCCTGAACTTTGTAAAGTGGCTTCAGTATTTTACATATTGGTCACACCCATGTTAAACCCTCTGATCTACTCTCTAAGAAACAAGGACGTCAAACAAGCTTTGGGAAAAATCCTGTGGAACAAAAAAGCTTTATATTAATTCCAGCTTCTTATGACTTCCTCATTAACGGGCTCATTGATCACTTCATCCTAAATTGCTTTTAACATGGTGTCAAGTTTGAGTCACTTAAGAACCTCAATAAAATTTACAGCCATTCTATCAACATATTATACATCCCACTCTTTGTAGATATAACTCTATGATAGTGAGGACAGTAGGGAAAGGAGGATTTAATTTTATTATTATTTTCCTTTGGGTCTACTTAGATAATGGGCAGAAAAATTGCTTTGCTAGGAAGTTAATCTTAGAATTAGTAGTCTTTTATGATTAGAGTAAGTGTCAACCCAAAGCAGGATGATTTCTGAGTTGTAATATTTAATTTTTTATAAATCTATTCACAGTGCCTTAATTTGGGGCCCATAATTCTTGACTAGAAATCATGGTGTAAGATTTTTTTGTGTGTGCCATCATGAGGTTAGCTCAATAAACCATTGGTGTTTATATCTGATTGTATTTATTTTTAATATTGATTGGTATTGATTTATTATCGTATCAAAGAGATGGAGAGAGATATATCATATCCAATGTGCTAAAAACTGGGCACCCAAATCTACAAAGGGAAAGTCTTTAGTACTGATGTTCTATCTTGAGGGGACAGAAATTGCATTGGATATTTCAAATCACATTCACCAGTTTGTACTAGATTATTTTTTTCTTTGATAATTGCTGTTTACATGTACAAAGTTTTTATTTGCTTTGCATTTGATATTTTATTATATGTGATCTTTTTGTTTTCCTAATATTTGTTGAACCGGTGTTGTAATTATAATGAAATTATTTACATTTGGAAAGTGATATCTTTGTTTTCATGTTGCTATCTATAATTTTTAAATTTAGGTTGTGCTTTCCAATGCAAATTGTAGGCAATTCAAGTCTCCAAATATAAAAAATCAACAGAAAAGATTGCAGGAAGAAAGCAAGGGTTCACTCCTATGTTTTATTCGTGTACCATGAGATAAAATTTAATGTTGATGGGAAGATGCAGAAGGCAGAAGTGAAAGGATGTTGTAAAAGATTTGATATTCAATGTGTGTTGCCTACTTCCACAATCTCAGGGTATATTGTTATAGCCAATCAATTATGAAAAATCCCAGTGATCTTAGAGAGTACACAACTTGTGAGGTTAGAAAAGGAGAGGGCAAAATAGGCAACGGGATGGGGAATAGTAGAGTCAAGTACTCTGGTATATAACTTAGTATTAATAAAAATAAGTTTCTCTTTCAATTCTTACAAAACCAACTTAGAAAAATTCCTTTACCAAAGACTACTTTGATATTTTTCTTATAGGACAAAGTGTTTTTTATACTATTCTGAATGTCATCTAGAATTAAAAAATAGATTTTCTTTGCTCCAGACCAATATTTCCATAAATGAATTATTATTATTTCACCATCTTCTGCACTCCAGCTACAAGGATTCCTTTTTCATTTGTTTAATCAAGTGTATAGTAGTCCCCTCCTTATTCATGGTTTCACTTTCCATGGTTTTTGGTACCTGTGGTCGATTGTGGTCCAGAAGCTTCTGGGAGCCTAGCACCAAGTCACAATCCTATGTCATTCACCTCACTTCCCCTCATCACGTGGACACTGCATCACGTAATGTCATCACAAGGAAGCGTGGGTACAGGATCAGAAGACATTTTGAGAGAGAGAGAGACTACATTCACATGACTGTTATTACAATAATTGTTATGATCGCTATGGTTCATTATGTTCATTGGTTTTAATATTTTACTGTGCCTGATTTACAAATGAAGCTTCATCGTAGATATATGTGTACCGGAGAAAGAACAGTACATACAGAGTTTGGTACCACCTGCAGCTTGAGGCATACAGTGGGAGTCTTGAAATGTACCCCGCTGCACAAAGGGTGACTACGGTACACAAGTTAGGTTTCTTTGTTCATGAAACACTGAAAATTGGCTAATGTAAGCAAGGGAAATTTATTAGAAGGCTATGTAGAGCATGTGAATGGGTAAAAAAACTAGGGANAGTGCACAAGTTAGGTTTCTTTGTTCATGAAACACTGAAAATTACTTTGGCTAATGTAAGCAAGGGAAATTTATTAGAAGGCTATGTAGAGCATGTGAATGGGTAAAAAAACTAGGGAACCAGCCTTATACTTGGGTAGAAACCAAAGAATGCCAAAGGGTGAAGAGATCAGCACCGTAGGAGAGTCTGAAGGCTGCATCTGGAATATGGGGACCCCAAGCATTTTCAAACTTGTGTCCTTTGCTATAAATTTAAATTCTGATATATATAGGCCAAACTTTAAGTACATATGTACCCCTTTACTAGGGGATGGCTAGACTCTTGATTATAACCTTATTAACTACAAAAAATTGAATCTTCAAAATCTAATGGCATACCTATAAAATGGCTTAAATCCACAACCTGATGATACTAAACATTGGTGAGGTGGGGAGCACTTAGGGACTCTCATTTATTGCTCATGAGGATGGAAAACAGTACAGCAGACAGTTTGGCGGCTCCTTATTAATTAAACATACACAAATGGTGCAGACCAGCATTCGTGCTCCTAGGTATCTACCTAGCCGATTTGAAAACTTATGTTCACATGAAAATCCAAGGGATAAGTCAGTGTTGGAACTAAACTTAATAGTGCTGCTGTGGTGGACACATGGCACTATGCATTTCTCAAAGCCCACAGACCTTAGTGACACAAATAATGAGTCCTCGCATATACAAATTTTAAAATTAAGGAGGTCAAGGGATCCACACGTGAAATGTAGACTGTGATTCAAGAATCATACTGCATTACAAATATATGACTTAATTTTAATGAAGAAAATGAGGCTAAAGCTGCTGGCCTAATAACTTTAGAAAGTTGGCTGGAAAATATAAGAATAAATACAAAAGGAACAGTGCATAAACACTGCAGTCTGTTTGGTAATATCGTTTCTCACAGAGAGATATGGTTACAATCTCGAAACTTGAGTTGGTGCATACTGGAATGGATTACATGGCAAATGGTGGAGACCATCACGTTTCTCACTATTGAAATGGGAGGAGGTGAGGAGAAATTGTGTGGCATGGAATTAGAGTTGGGCCATCAGTAGGAACTCACCTCTAGTTCAATATCAATGCAGAGGAGTAGATGTAGAAATGATGATAGATTTGTGTGTAACATAGATGTGTGTGTGTGTGTGTGTGTGTGTGTGTGTTGAGAGAGTCTAGAAGTCATGACACTTCAATAGCAACCAATATATCTAGCAACCTGATTCTGGTTTCTAATTACATTTTCTAGCAAAAAGAACCAGGAATCATTACACAAATGGCTGATTCTAGGGTTGGGCAAGGGACATCCAAGATGATTCTGAAGACTCTTACAGTGCCAGAAAGTAAGGGGGTCCTTAAAACACAAAGAAAAACATGTGACATTTTAAAAGGACACAGGGATCAATTTGAAAGAGCTCCAAATGACCCCAGGTGGAAAAACTTGAACAAAAAATAAAGAACACAGTATTATATTACAACTCAAAATATAAAATAAATATCAAGTCCTTAATACATAATGATTTGAGAAATAAATAAATCCGAGAGAGGAGACAAATTTCTGTACAGAAGAATTCTCAATAATTTATGTAAATACCTCCCAACCTCAAGAAAGTGGAACTTGGCCCCTTTAGCATGAGATGCTCTCAGTGAATCGCTTGTAGGGAAGACTTTTATGGAAGGTATGAAGATAATTTGAGAATGGAGAAACCTGGAAAACACTGCCTCAGCCAGAGGACCATAGTTTACATCATCAATGATAAATCATGTTGCTAGTATGAATTTGCTGTTATGATGTGATGAAAAGGGCGCTTTACCTCTCTGATTTTTCTTCTTGTAACCCACACTCAGTTTAACCAGGACAAAAGCATCAAATGAAGCCAAATTGAAGGACATTCTGTAAGTTACCTGACCAGGGCTTCTCAAAACATAAGATCAGCCAAAACAAGAAAAGTCTGAGAAACTGTCTGAATCAAGAGATGCGTGGGAGACATGAGAATTAATGCAGTGTCCTGGATAGAATCCTGGGACAGTAAAAGGACATTAGAGGAAAATACGTTTGTGAAATCGGAATTAAGTGTGGAGTTTAGTTAGTAGAAATATACCATTCTTGCTTCCTTTGCTATGATAAATATTCCATAGTAATGTAAGGTATTAACAGCATGGGAAGCGTGGCAAGGGGTATGTAGGAACTCTCTGTACTATCTTTGTAATTTTTCTGTAAATTTAAAACTATCATAAAGGAAAAAATTTTATTTAAATAAAAGTAATGAGGGGTGCCTGGCTGGCTAAGTCAGTAGAGCATGCGACTTTGATCTTGGGGTTGTGAGTTCAAGCCCCATGTTTGGGTGGAGCTTACTCAATAAAAAAACAAACAAATGAATGTAATGAACATATATTTAGGAAGGGGAAATTGACACCAGGCAGGCTATTTTTTTAAATTTTTTAAGTTAGTACAGTCCCACACTTTGAGAGCCCACCCCAACATGCCCATTCTGAAACATATATTTCTGTTCCTGATACCCAGCAATTATTCTCGGGACTGTCAGAAAACAAAAACAAAATAAAAACTCTACAACGTGTCCTAAAAAAAGAAAAATATTTTGCAACTTCCTGTATTCAGAATCAAGTCAGGATTTTTGGATGATATCTATGTGCTTCTCTCTAATTGCATTAGGCACCTATCTTGACATATTGTCATCTGTGGAATAAATGGTAACTATAACTAGTATTTATACATACCATGTATAGAAGGAAAAATGAAGAGGAAAGAAGATATATGATACAATAAGTAATGAAAATCACTAACTACATCTATTTTTATTTTTAGATTTGATCACAAATCCATGGCTTACTTTGTCCGGGTTTACTGGGCCATTCTGAGACTCCTAATTAAGATTGGTCTCAGTCATTCATGGTAACTTCTTGTACCCATTAGTGTCCAATGTCCAAGTCCAATATCGTGTTCACTAGCCATTACCATTAGATATAATAATATAAAAGAAGGTAACTTAGACCACCTTTAAAAATCCAAAACTTTTCTTCTCCACCTTATAGCCACCTCTCTATTTCCCTTGACATTTAGAGTTGATCATCTCAATCTATTCCATAATCCACTTCTTTATCTAGTGGCATTTGGAATCTAAAATTAGTGCACATTTAGGTGGCTCAGTTGGTTAAGTGTCTGACTGCATCTCAGGTCATGATCCCAGAGTCTGGGATCAAGCCCTACATCAGGCTTCCTGCTCAGCAGGGAGTCTGCCTCTCCCTCTCCCTCTGCCCTTCCCCCAGCTCGAGCTCTCTCTCAGTCTCTCTCAAGTAATTAAATAAAATCTTAAAAAAAAATAAAATTAATACACATTTTAGTTGCTGCTTTTAGTTCAACTGAGATACGTTATGTCTATTGGTAGAAGTATTTCTCCAATGGTTCCTAAAAGGTCTATAGCCCTAGACATACGAATCTGATATTTTTAAATGGGTTTTTTGGTATAAATGAGAGATACCACCATATCTTTACTTCTTATTCCTCAAAATAGTATATTCTGGTTATCAGTGTAACAACATTATGTGCTGGTCATATAATCAGGGAAAATTATAGAATAATGGTGAACAGCTTGCTAATCTCATAACGATTTGTTTCTTAGCTGAAGAGCAGTGGTAATTCAACAATTCCACTTTATGAAGCCATTTCTTCTGAGTGGTTGGGTACTTAGGAAGACAAGGCATCTGGAAAGCAAGTTTGATTTTTTTTTGCTCAGTCAGTTTTTCATAGAAAACTCTCAAAGAAGCCATAGATATGTGTTAATGAAGGTCGAACCACGTGGCAGAAGCTGGTATGTTGGTAGTGTGAATAACCTGTTAATAGAAATTGCTTATGATCTCAGGCTCTGTTAGTTTCCAGTTCCACTAAACAAAAGTGTGACGATGGAGTACTTCTGGAAATGCCTACTTTATAGTTGAGCTTAAAATGCCCTGTTTCAGTGAGAAGCCTAGGTGCCAGGGTTGCCTGGTGCTTTGTGAGCAGGCATTCAGACTCCACCAGAGCTCTGCTGAAAACCAGACTTTTTCTCAAACAAGTACTTGCTTTTTGAGGGAGAAAAAGCTTTGCTTCAAAATGCAAGGTTCTTTTTATTTAAAATCTTATTGGGGCATATCATGGCTGCACCAGGCATATGGATCTGCTATAAAAAGTTGTAGCTTTATTGGACTTACACGACCAGAAGAGCCAAGCAGCAGAGACTGGACTATGGGGTAAGNGGAAGAGCCAAGCAGCAGAGCCTGGACTATGGGGTAAGCTTATTTAAAAAAAAAATCCAGGTAGGCCAAGTGATTTTTCTTGATACCTCTTAGTAAAGATCACAGGAAACAGTTGCTTTCAGCTAAAAAGGCCCCAATACAGGTTCAATACTCTGTTCTACCTCAAGGGTATATCAATTCCAGCCCCTTGTCATAATTTAGTTTGCAGGGATCTTGAAAACCTTTCCTTTCCATAAGATATCACACTGTTCCATTACATTGATAACATTAAGCTGATTGGCTATAGTGCGAAATAAGCAGCAACCAGGTTAGACTTACCGGTAAAACATTGCGTGGCAGAGGGTGGAAATAACCAACTAACATTCAGGGACCTTCTAGCTCAGTGAAATATCTAGGGTGTGGGGCATATCAGGACAGCCATTCTAAGGGGGAAGGATAAGTTTCTGCATATGGCCCCTCTTAAAACCAAAAAAGAGGCACAACATCTAGTGGTGCTTTAGAATTTTGGAGACAACTTATTCCTCATTGGGTTTGTTACCCTGGTCCATTTATGGAGTGACCTGAAAAGCTGCTAGTTTGGGTGGGACACAGAACAAGAAAAAGATTGGCAATAGGTTCAGGCTGCTTGTGTGAACAGCTCAGCTACTTGGACCACATGGTCCAGCAGATCCAATGATGTTTGAAAGGTTAATGACAGATAGAGATTCTGTTTGGAGCCTTTCACAGGCCCCAAAGATGAGTCACAGGATAGGCCTTTAGGATTTTGAAGCAAAGCCCTGCCATAGACTGCAAATAATTGCTTTCCTTTGGAGAAATAGCCCTTGGTCTGTTATTGGACCTCGGTAGAGACGGAACATTTGACAATAAACCCCCACGTTACCATGCAACCTCAGCTGCCAGCCATGAACCAGGGGTGTGGCTGACCCAGGAAGCCATAAATTTGCGTGTGCACAGCAGCCCTCCATCATCAAGCGGAGGTGGTGTATATGTGACCAGGCTCACGCAGACCCTGAAGGCACAAGAAAGTACCCTGAAGAAGAGGCCAAACACCCACGCTCCCCACTCCTCTGCCGTCCTCTCCCAGCCTGCACCTCTGTCCTCGTGAGGAGTTCTCTGTGATCAACAAGCAAAGGGAAAGAAGTCTTCGGTCTGCTTTACAAATGCTCCTACATAATACGCCGGGCTCACCTGACGGTGGAAGGCTGTAGTTCTACAGACACTTTCTCGGACATTCCTGAGGGACAATGGCGAAGAAAAATCTTCCCAGTGTGCAGAACTTCAAACAGTGCCTTTGTCTGCTCACTTTGCTTAGAAGGAGAAATGACCAGGTATGCAATTACACATATTCATGGCTATGTCCAGTGGTTTCCCTGAATGGTAAGGCACTTGGAAGAAACGTGATTGGAAAATGTGTGACTAGGAAATTTTGGGAAAAAGTATAAGTTCCTTGTGTGGAATTCCCCCGGTGATAGTTCCCTTTTCCTTTTCTGAACCCAATTGACATGGAGAAGAAAGAAATATTGACGGACAGCAGAAACAGCTACCATACATGGTATTTATACATCATGTCTCCATTTTCCTTTCTATTTTCGCCTTGGGGAATGCCCAGACTTCAGAAAAGTGTGTTTAGTTACTGACTGGAGAGACACAGAAACTCATTTCAAGGGGTTTTAAACTCGTAATGATTTTGCCTGTGTTCAATTTCAGTAAGTTTCAATGAAGAGAACACTGAGTGTTTCCACTGAGTGCATTTCCTTGAACTTCTTGTCTGTGGGCTGATGTTACCGCAGTTTAGATAATTCTTTGCAGTATTTTCTTTGAATATTGCTTCTGCCTTATATTCTCCTTCTTATTCTGAGATGCCAACCTAAACGCGTATTAGAACTATTGACTGTGCCCCACACTTCACTCATCTTCCATGTTTTAATTTCTGTCTTTATTTTGGGCATTCATTGTGTACCTGTCTTCCAATTTACAGTTCCAGCCTTGAATTGCTGTTAGAATGATTTAATATGTTTTTACATTTAGATGTTGTATTGTTTAATTCTATTAAGCTCATTGATTCTTTTATATAGGTTTCAAATATCTGTTGCAATTTCCATATTGTAATCATTTTATTCATTTTTTTCTATTCCCTTGAACATACTATTAATAAATATGATCATAATATCCTAACTCTAACATCTATATCATTCATTACTTTTTCTGTTGTCTTTTATTGGTCTAATAACTCTGTATCTTTACTTGCTTATTTATCTGTGTTAAATGTCAGACATTGTTTTTAAAAATCCTCGTGTGTTTCTGATAAGTTCCTGTTTTCTTTGATATGAAGAATAGAGGTGAGGCTGGTTAGCTTAATCCAAACAGGAATTATTGCCTTGCATTGAAGCTGGATTTATTTAATTAGACCCAGCCTATCTCTGGCTCACTCTTATATCTGATGTGTTGCTCTCCAAAGACTCCAATTAATAGTCTGAAGTGGGGATGGGATGCATGACTTTTATTATTTATTTATTTATTTTTTTAAATTATTTTTTTAAAAGATTTTATTTATTTATTTGACAGAGACAGAGACAGCCAGTGAGAGAGGGAACACAAGCAGGGGGAGTGGGAGAGGAAGAAGCAGGCTCATAGCAGAGGAGCCTGATGTGGGGCTTGATCCCATAACTCTGGGATCACGCCCTGAGCCGAAGGCAGATGCTTAACTGCTGTGCCACCCAGGCACCCCGGGATGCATGACTTTTAGCACACAGAATCTGGATGCATATCAGAAATGTAGCAATTAGCTCCTTAGGACTCCTGCTCTGGTCATCTTCGAAATTTGGCAAATAGTTTGAGGAGGAAACTGCTGGATTTACTTAACTCGTTAGCTTTGAATAACACACAATCTTAGAGATTGGCACAGGTCTTTAGGAGTAAAATTAGCCATTTTTTTGAGGTGTTCAATTTTTCAAGTTTTCACTCTAATTCTACTGCAGTGCCAAAGTGTTTTTGATTTGTTTGACTCACAAAAGGAGTTCTCTACCACCCCGGACCCAAATTCTCATTCTCACCATAGGTTGGGTGTAGAAAATGATTCCCGAGCAGAATACCTGTAGACACTGGTCCCTTCCCTGAAAGTTTCTTTTCTTTCTGGAATTTTAATTTCTCTAGTCCACATTGCTTCTGCAGAAATCTACCATCTTTAAAAGTAAGACTTCCCCTTGTCTCACATCTGGCTTTCTTCTGAGCTGCCTGCTTTCCCCCTTCAATGTCAGGGGTGCCACCGGAAACACAGCCAAGAAGCTTATATGTATATGTATTTCTTCCCCATGAGTTCCGTAATTGTATAAACTAGGTTTATACCTTAAAAATTTTTGAGGGGCGCCTGGGTGGCTAGTTGGTGAGCATCCGACTCGATTTCACCTCAGGTCATGATCTCAGGGTCATGGGATGGAGCCCCAGATCGGGCACTGAGCTCAATGTGGGGTATGCTTGGGATTCCCTCCCTCCTGCCCTCTGCCCTCCCCCTGCTTGTGCGTGAGCTCTCTGAACAAACAAACAAACAAAAAACAAAAACACATAATGTTAAGAAGAACAAAATAAGATAATCTTTAAATTCAGTACCCCTCATAATAGATTGTTTCATTTATCAAACTCTAACAAGTATTCCATCCTTCTCTGCTGTTTTCAAAGCCCATGTGAAGAGGTTGTATCAATATCTAAAAAGTGAAAAAAAAATTCTTGATAGTTTAGTGTTTGAATTTTAGACATTTTCTAAAATTATCTGTTTCATGCATGGAATGGAAGTTCAGTGAAAATAGGGGCTTTAATTAGTTCAACATGTTATTCCCAGGGCTGCCCTCACTAAATGGTCCAACGTGGTGCTCAATAATATTTGTTAAATAAATAAATAAATTCAACCCTAGAATTATGGTAGCTTTAATTTAAAATATTATTTAATTTCATTAATTAATTTCATTAATGTATTTACTCAGAAATTTTCTTCAGTAGTTTTGTGGGTTTTGTTAACAGGAAGGCATATTCATTATTTGTAAGGCAATGTCTTTTATGTTTAGACTGAGGTTACTGATAGCTCATTTTAATTCCTTTTTTCAATTCAATCTTATAATATTTATCTCTAGTTTTTTGTTTTTAGTAACTATTGCCCATTGTTCATCATAGTTTAATATCATAGTTTTACGTAGTTCAACATAGTTTAACTATGTATATCTTTGCCTATCTATCATCTAGGTGCCTATCATTTACCTATCATCTATTATCTATCTGTTTTTGTCATTATATTTTGGTTATTCAGTCTATTCCTGATAGGTATCTGTGTTTTCTCCTCCTTTCCGTTGCTTATTTGTTCTACTGCTGCATACCGTGCTTCCACATTTTAAACTCTCCATTGTTTTCCACATCTATTAAATTATTTCCTGTCATTTACAAACATTCAGAGTTTTGAGGGAGTTCCTTTATGTATAGTCTATTAATCACAGCTTTGAAAGAGACAACATAAGAATTTTGGGACTTTTATTCATTTGACTTGTGATTCTATTTTAGTTTATATCTTTGCATAACTTTCTTTTATTATCCATCTTTTAAATTTTTTTCTTATATTCTTGTTTCCTTTTACTTTTTAGTATTATTACCATAATTAGATTGTTCTTGGTTACACTGCTTTATATTTATCTTTTAAGTTAACACTATGTGTGTGTGTTTTAAGATATTGAACTTGCCAAGCAGTCTTTCAAACTTTATTCTGGATTCATGAATTTTCAGAAGTAGCTTTTGCTTTTTTTTCTCCTTTTACTTGTTTCTTTTCTTTTAAAATTTCTTTTTTCTTATTCTCCTTTCTTTTCTCTTCTTCTTTCCTCTCCTCTTTTTTTTCTTTATTTTTTGAGTGTGTTGGATTAGAGCTATTTTCCATATATTTTCTTTTTTCTTCCATTTTTTAATATGTTCTCCCTTAATTTTTTCTTCCTTTCTTTTAATATTCCAAATAATATTTTGTTGTCTAGATGTAACAAAGTTTATTTATCCATACACCTACTGAAGGACATCTTGGTTGCTTTCTAAATTGTAGCAATTATGAATTAGGGTGCTCTAAATATTTGTGTGCAGGCTTTTATGTAGACATAAGTGTTCAACTCCTTTGGGTAAATACCAAGGAGCATAATTGCTGATTTTATGGTAAGAGTATTTACTTTTGTAAGAAACTCCAAACTGTCTTTCAAAGTGGCTGTTCCATTTTGTATTTCTACCAGCCATGAATGACAATTATTGTTGCTTCACATTCTCACCAGCATTTGTCATTGCTCTGGATTTGCTTTCTCCTTCTCCTTCTCCTCCTTCTCCTTCTTCTCCTTCTTCTTTCTTCTCTCTCTCTCTTTTAACAGTTCACTACACTTATAAGGCAGTATGTTGTATACAGCTCCCATTACTACTTTCGTGTGTGACTTATTCTACTATGCCTTCTGCCTGTTTATTTGATCATCTGAATTTAAAGGAATCAGTAAAAAAAAAAAAGGACTTACCAACATAGTGTATGGTCAACATTTTCCTCAAAAAAGCTTGTGTATGTGTGTGTTATGCATATCAAAATCCAATCAGCCAATACCACCACTGCTTACCATACAAATGCACTCTTTTTACATTTTCTTTTAAAAGTGTGATGTATCTGTCTGTTGGCAATACATGATTACATACTAAAACATCCTTATGATTATTTCACACATCAAAACTTAGGGGATAGAAAAGTGGCCGTGAATTTTCTTGCCCCCTGCCTCCGCACGGAAGACAAACAAACAAACAACATCCTGTTCTATAGATAGCTGTGTTTTTCCTCCATCTGGATTATTTCAAGATGTTCTTTCTTTTTTCTGCATTTTGAATATGGATAGTTGTGGAGTTTTTTTGGTATGTATCCTGTTTGCTATTCTCTAATTTTCCATTTCTGTGTTTTAGTTTCTGTCATTAACTTTGAAAAGTTCTACAGCCACTATTTCTTCAGATTTTTTTTTCTCTTTTCCCTTTTCTCCTTCTGGTATTCCAATCATGTGTATGTATATGTTACAAGTTGAGATTGTCCCATAATTCTTGGATGCCGTGCTCTGTTAAATTTTTGTCTTTTTTCTCTTTGCATTTCAGTTTGGTAAGTTTCTATTGGCTGTCTTCAGGAATCACTGATTCTTTCCTCTGCCTTGTTCAATCTACTAACGTGCCTATCAAAGGCATTCTTCATTTCAGTTACAGTGTTTCTGATTTCTAGCATTTCTTTTGATTCTTTCTTACAGTTGCTATTTCTCCACCTATTTTGGTCACCTGTTATTGCATGCGTTTTCCTTTAGAGCCCTTACTGTATTCATCATAATTATTTTCAATCCCCTGTTAGATATCTCCAACATCTGTGTTCTACCTGCTCTGATTCTGTTGCTTGCTTTGTCTCTTCAGAAGGTGGAGTTTTTTCTTCCTTTGTTACACTTTGTAACTTTTTTGTTGAAAGCAGAACACGTTGTATGAGACAGGAGAATCTGATGTACACAGGCCATTAGTGTGAAGATTTATGATGGTCTTGGAAGGATGTGTTTAATATTTGCTGTGGCTGAAGTTCTAGGTACTTCTGAGAAGTAGGCATGTCTTCTGGTGTGCTTGCTTTTGTTTCCTCTTTTAACTCTGAGCTTCTATAAGTATTCTTTCTCAGAAAGAAAAGGGCTCTACGGCTGTACGTCACCATAGAATACTGTATATTGTATGGTGGTAGTTGTGGCAAAGGCAAAAAATGTTCTGTAATCTTATGTTTATACCTCAATTTTTTAGGCCTGTGTCCCCAAGCTGTGATTTTCCCAACCATTTCTCCAGTGGCATAGTCGTCCCTCACCCCTGCCTTTGATTTGAGAGATGAAGTTCAGAGAGCACTGGAGCGTGGCTAACGTTCTTTCCCCAGTTGGGATGAGGATATGGTACAGTTCACTGAAAAGTAGGTCTTTGTAATGAAGAACAATTTGGATGTGTTTCAAAATGGTTACTTTTCAAGTTCGTCAGCATGAGGGGGTTTTCTTGGCTCTTCACTATAAGAACCTGAAGTCACCCCTGAAGGTATCACCCATGAAAGTGTGGGGTCGTCCTAGATTCTCTAAGTCTAGTCCACACTGGGTCCCAGCAATTTGTCAAACTTATCATTTAAGTATTCCTACTATTTTACGGCTCCAGCACTTGAGTTCCAGGTGAGCAGATCTCAGCCCTGACTCAGAGTGTGTTCCTCTCTCCAGTTTGCAGTGTGACAGTTTACCTTGTGACCTCAGTTCTCTGAAAGAACCAAGAAAAGTCATCAATTTTCCATTTGTCCAGTATTTTTTTTTAAGAATTGAAATTCTAAGTTCTTGACATGTCAAGCTGAAACTGGAAGTTTTGTGGTGGTGGTGGTTGCTGTTGTTGCAATTACAAGCCTTATCTAAAATTTATATGGAAAACCAAAAAACCTGAAATAGTCAGAATAATTGAAAAAATATATAATTGGAAAATATACAATATTTGATTTAAGATTTAATGTGGCTTTTGAAGACTTACAGATTTGATATATATATCAGAATGTCAGAACTAAATGAGAGTAGTGGACATGATTTTAGTCATTTATATATTCATTTTTGTGAACTTTTGTACAGTAAAGTTATTAAACCATGATCTGTTATAAAGCAGATTAATCAGGAGAATATGGTATTGGTAAAATAAAAACAAATAGATCAAGGGACAAACTAGAGAGTCATATATATATATATATGCACACACACACACATTTTTTCAATTAACTTTTGCAGTAGGTGCCAAAGGAATTCAATGACAGCACATTATTTTTCAACAAATGATGCTGGAAAAAGTAGGCTTCCACAAGCAAAAATCTGAAACACAGCATATATGTTTCACTAAGTACAAAAGACAACTCAAAACAGAACTGCTTCTTAAATATGAAATCTGAAGCTTTGTAATTTCCATCAGCTGATGAAACCCTGTATCTGTGCAATGACATACTACTCAGCAAACAAGGACTAAACTACGGATATATGCAAATACATGGATGGACCTCAAAAGCATTATACAAGGCGGAAAAAGTGACACTCAAAAGCTATAAACTATATGATTCCTTTTCCATGACAATACAAAATAAACAAAATCATAGGACAATGGATAGTGGGTTCTTCAAGAGCTATGCGTGAGGAGTAGGGATTGACTACAAAAGTGCATGAGGAAATGATTTGGAGTGATGGAGACATTATTTATTTTGATTTGTGATGTGCCCAGATCATGTAACTTATGTGCTGACTCCAGCCTCCGTGATGGACACTGATTTTTGATGTGAGGAAGACTTTTTCACTATGTAAGAGATTAATTCTTTGATTAGTATTTTAAAGAAATCAGGAAGCAGCAACAAAAGAATATGAAAATAAAATGAAATATGAAAAAGAATGAAGCAGTCCTGGGTAAAGGCCTTTGCTCCCTGATAGCCCTTTCTTCCTACTTTTCATTTTTCCCATTAATTTTGAGATACAATGCCATTTTCAACCGTGTCCTCCATATTAATTTAAAGTATGCTTTTTAGGGCAGCTCAAAAGGCAACTCTAATAAAATTCTCAAATGTGCAGAGAGACTTCATGGAACCGTCTTTACAGAATAATAAATTTAACCTAAGTAGTAGTATTAAAAGAGGTATTTTATGTACTTAAATTCACTCTACAACACTCCTCACCTGATGTCATAGTGCCTTTGAAACGCTTGCAAGTTGTTTATTTCTTGTTACTATTTCATCCTGAAATGGAGCATGACAGAAATTGACCTTATTTCACTGCTATTCTGCACCACCTGGCTACTCTTCTTGCGTTCCCTATCTTCATTGAAAAGTTCACAATGGGGCATCTAGGTGGCTCAGAGGGTTAAGCATCGGACTCTTGGTTTCAGCTCAGGTCATGATCTCAGGGTCATGAGATCAAACCCCATGTTGGGCTCCACACAAGGGTGGAGATGGCTTAAGATTCTCTCTTTCCTGGGGCGCCTGGGTGGCTCAGTCATTAAGTGTCTGCCTTCAGCTCAGGGCATGATCCCAGAGTCCTGGGATCGAGCCCCACATCGGGCTCCTCCGTTGGGAGCCTGCTTCTTCCTCTCCCACTCCCCCTGCCTGTGTTCCCTCTCTCACTGGCTGTCTCTATCTCTGTTAATAAATAAATAAAATCTTAAAAAAATAAGATTCTCTCTTTCCCTCTCCCTGTGCCTCTCCCCACTCCCATGCACATGATCTCCCTCTCAAAATAAATAAATAAATAAATAAATAAATAAATAAATAAATAAATTCACAGTGAATTGTGTCTATTAAGCCACATGCCTGGATGTCATTGTTTTCTCGATTTCCCCCCACAAGCTTGCGTTTTTTGCTCCATCCCCACCTCAAGAAGATTTCACATTTCTTGAAAATGCCCCATTATTATTATTTTTATTATTGTTATTATTATTTACATTCTCAGTACTAATATCTTAGCTCTGGATCTTGCTATTTTTTTTTGTTTGTTCAACTGCCACAAACCCTTATATCCCTTCAATCTATTCTATGCATTTCAACCAGAGTCATTCTTCTATTTGCTTAAAGCCTTCAATGACTACTCATTACCGTAGTACAAAAATCCAAGTTGATGCTTGGAAATGGCTTTAGGAATTATTTCTCAAATTGAGAATGGTAATTTTTAATGTTAGACTTCAGCATGGGGTGAGGAAGGAGGGTATTTATGTGGTTATTATGGTCATGCCTGTGTCTGACTCACGGTATATACAGATGAGTAGTTCCTCTCCTTATCCATTGAACTAAAATCTTGAATTTATCTCAAAAATACATGCATGCACTCTCTATTCCTCTTCACCCAACAGACAGCTGCATCTTCCTGTGTGGTGCCAGGCAGGTCTCAGAGACACGATGGTGAAGGTTGGAGTAAACAGATTTAGCCAGATTAGACCTGGTCACCAGGGCTGCTTTTAACTATGGCAGAGTGGATATTGTTGCGATCAATGACACCTTCATTGACCTCAACCACATGGCCTACATGCCCCAGTATGACTCCACCCATAGCAAATGCAATGGCACAGTCAAGACTGAGAATGAGAAACTTGTCATCAGTGGAAAGCCCATCTCCATCCTTCAGGAGCAAGATCCCGCCAACATCAAATGAGGAGATACTGGTGCTGAATTTGCTTCACTACCATGGAGAAGGCTGGGGGTCATTGGAAGGATGGAACCAAGAAGGTCATCATCTCTGTCCATCGTTCTCCTGGCGCTTCATGTTTGTGAGGAGTGTGAACCATGAGAGGTATGACAATTCCCTCCAGATTGTCAGCAATACCTCCTGCACTACCAGTTACTTGGCCCCTCTGGTTAGGTCATTCATGACAACATTGGCATCATGGAGGGACTCATGACCACAGTCCATGCCATCACTGCCACCCAGAAACTATAGATCACCCTTCTGGGAAGATGTGGTGTGGTGGCTGAGGAGCTGCCCAAAACATCATCCCTGCTTCAACTGGCACTATCAAGGCTGTGGGCAAGGTCATCCCTGAGCCACGTGGTAAGTTCGCAAGCATGGCCTTTCATGTTCCCACCCTTAATGGGTCAGTTATGCATTTGACCTGCTGCCTGGGGAAAGCTGCCAAAAATGATGACATCAAGAAAGTGGTGAAGTAGGCAACACTGGCACCCTCAAGGACATCCTGGGATACACTGAGAACCAGGTTGTCTCCTGCAACTTTGACAGTGACACCCAGTCTTGCACCTTTGATGCTGGGGCTGACATTGCTCTCAATAACTACTTTGCCAAGCTCATTTCCTGGTACCACAATGAAGTTGGCTATAGCAACAAGGTAGTAGACCTGATGGCCCATATGGCTTCCAAGGAGTAAGAGCCCCTGGACCACAAGCCCCACTGACAGCATAAGAAAAAGAGAGAGGCCCTGAGCTGACGGAGAGTCCTTGCCCCAACTCATCCCCCAGCACACTGAGAATCTCCTGACCTCTACAGTTTCTATCTCAGACCCCTTGAAGAAGGGGAGGGACTCAGGGAGCCCTATCCTGTCATGTACTATCAATAAAGTATATTGGACCCAACCAGAAAAATATATGTGCATGTGCAGACACTGCTCTCAAATCTTAAAAAGAATTGATTCAAGTTTTAAAGTGTTTGGGATTCTGCACATGCACACGCAGATGTATGTCTATGGATTTATACATATTATGTGTATATACTTAAATACAAATATTTATGGGGCACCTGGGTAGCTCTGTTGGTTAAGCATTTGCTTTCAGCTCAGGTGATAGTACCAGGGTCCTGGGATCGAACCCTGCGTTGGTCTCCCTGCTCAGCAGGGAGTCTGCTTCTCCCTCTCCCTCTGCCCCTCCCCCAACTTGTGCTCTCTCTCTCTCTCTCTCTCAAATAAAGGAAATCTTAAAAAAATAAATACAAATATTTATATATAATATATATAATACTAGATATATAAAATATATATAATATATTCATAGACCATGTATGTGTGTGTAACTAGTTATGTCTATG
Organism: Ailuropoda melanoleuca; assembly: GCF_002007445.2. Lineage (NCBI taxonomy): Eukaryota > Metazoa > Chordata > Mammalia > Carnivora > Ursidae > Ailuropoda > Ailuropoda melanoleuca. The sequence goes on from NC_048233.1 coordinate 44,438,744, forward strand.
TCTAGGAACTTTGGAGAATTGATTTCTGATATTTTAATGATTTTTTTTCTCTTTCTTTATTAAATAGTAGAGTTACAGGAATGTTGTTTCCTTTTGTAATTTGTCTAAGTAAATTGTCGGTTTCATTCTACTGTTAACTATTAAAGACTGTAGAAGTCGAATGCCAGTGAGACCACAGAAGACGTAAATACCGTCATGGATCCATGTGTTCTGGAAAATGAAAACGAATAAGGCCACAGAAGACGTAAATACCGTCATGGATCCATGTATTCTGGAAAATGAAAACGAATAAGGCCACAGAAGACGTAAATACCGTCATGGATCCATGTATTCTGGAAAATGAAAACGAATAAGGCACACAGCAGTGAGAATCACTGTGAGAAAGTGGAAACTGGCGAAAGAGATGGTACTAAAAATGGTTTATGTGCTATTACCAGAGCCAACAGCCTTCCAACCCCTTATTCGCCCATTCATTCATTCATTCATTCATTTGTTAACTAAAAACATGGTCCATTAGATTTGTGGACTCTTGCAAAATGGTTAATGATAATAAAGTTTTGCCTCATTCAGATTGCATATTACTCTCAACCCAGGGTACTTGCCCTTCATAAAAATGAAGCAAATCAACAGATCATTCAATTATGTGATCAGTGAATTACTAAGATAGTATCTTTAAAGCTTTTTTACAATCTCCTTAGTTCTTTAAAAAAAGGAAAAATATTTTTGAAATATTAGTGTGAACATTAAATATGAACATACTTTTTGAAAGCCTCTGAAACCATGACCTCCAACATATATCTGATATATTTCTCACCAAAATTACATTACTATAAAAACTTCATTATTTCCTAATACTTTTAAAAATGATATTTCAGGGGCACCTGAGTGGCACAGCGGTTAAGCATCTGCCTTCGGCTCAGGGCGTGATCCCGGCGTTGTGGGATCGAGCCCCACGTCAGGCTCCTCTGCTATGAGCCTGCTTCTTCCTCTCCCACTCCCCCTGCTTGTGTTCCCTCTCTCTCTGGCTGTCTCTATCTCTGTCAAATAAATAAATAAAATCTTTAAAAAAATGATATTTCAATTTAAAGCATTTAATATTAGTTTTGGAAAGATGTATAGGGATTTTCATATTTTACTGACAATGTGAATGTTAGAATCAACTTCCTCAGAAAATTTCTTGTCAATCAAGAGGGCCAGTTTTCTTTACCATCTTATTTTCCCCTTTTTCTCGTCTGTCTTCCTTTGTAGTTGCCTATCATATATAATATATATTCATTTAGTTAACATTTGCATGTTGTTTTTCCACATTCCTGATTTTCACTTTTGCGCTTCTGTGTACTTAGAATAGTCTTACGAAAGCAAACGTGTATTGTTTCATTTCTTTACAAATTGCTCCATTAAAGAATTTATAAACAAAAAAATTATTTACCTTTCACTTTATGGTTTTATTGTGTTAAATCTGCTTGATAAAATGTAATTTATTCCATGAATGTAAAATGGTAAGAAATAGGTGAGTGCTCACGGACAGTCTCGTCTATGAGCAATCAAAAGAAAAGTCTCTAAGTAGAGACGACGTGTGGTAGAGCTCTTTACATTAATGTATATATCAGACCAAGCTGGAAATCAAGAAACCAAAGTCAAATCCATTTACCCAGTATCTGGTTAGACTCATAACTATTGTCTCAAGACAAACAATTTTGTTTAGTGATACATTGCGGCTGAGGGGCTCAGTGACTGTAGGAACCAGGCTTGGGCACATTTGTCACTGTTACCTGCAAGAGTCGTCTTCCTGGATATGGGGGGGGGGGCAGAACGTGCTGCGAAAGAGGCCCTGGAAAGATAAAGACAGTACGGAGATGTGCTAATAAAGGGAAGCTAAGGCATAAGTCATGTCATCATTTCCAAGATACTCTCTGAAGTCTACACGTCACAGCATTCCAGATTCTAGGTTTGTCATTTTCTTCACGTCAGTAGAAAAGACGACTTTTGTAGCAATTGAAAGAATCTGATTATAAAAATGAATTTTCTCAGGATAGCTTAATTTGCCTTTATAGACCATGGTTTTCCTTTTAAATATGATTGGCAGGATAGGGAAATCTTCAGTGAAAGATTTTCTTCTCTTGGTGACAAGAAGAAGAAATTTTAGAGGTATTAGTTAAGCTACACATTTTTACTTATTTCACATAAAATAAATTTTATATTTGTATGTGATGTCAAGCCAGCTTCTTACAGTACAGCCATTTGCGTTTTTGTATAAATTTATAAGCTACCTTGCTTTGATACGGAAACAGTAAAGATTACTGACATCAAAGATTAAGTGACACCGGTGAAGACTGGCCATTTTCTATATAACTTAAAATAGATAGGACCCGGCTTTTAGGCTAAGAAAAAGAGACATTAATCATATATAAAAATGTCTAACTGAAAGAATGAAATCAGGTGTTTCAAGAATTTATATAGTAAAAGCTAGAGGGTTTTTTGTTCAGCTTTGCTTTCTGGGGTATGTATACTATATTTTGCATAATCACATTCATTTATTTGAAGAAAAGGCCATTCTCCGGACCATGTTTTTGAAGGCTTGCTTCACCTGCTGGTTTCTTAGTGTATATATGAAAGGATTCAAGAGAGGAGCCACTGAGGTATTGAGCACAGCTACTCCTTTGTTTAAAGTCACCCTTGCCCTTGCGGAAGGCTTAATGCACTTGAAGACGCAGCTGCCATAAGAGAGGGAGACCACTGTCACGTGGGAGGAACAAGTGGAAAAGGCTTTTTTCCTTTGACTCGTGGAAGGAATTCTCAGAACTGTCCGGGTGATGTATGTGTAGGAGAGCAGAACAACCGTTAAGGTGACCATCAGTGTTACCACCGCTAAAATAAATGCCATGAGTTCTAGAAAGCGAGTGTTTGTGCAAGAAAGCTGTAGAATTGGAGAAGAGTCACAGATAAAATGATCGATTATATTGGAGGCACAGAAATCCAACTTCAGCAGCAGGATTACTGGTGGAAAGATGATCAGGAATCCTGCAAGCCATGAGCTAAAGACAAGGAGTATGAAGGCTCTGGGATTCGTGATGGTCATGTAATGGAGAGGTTTGCAGATGGCCACGTAGCGGTCATAGGACATGGTGGCCAGAAGGTAAAATTATGTCACCCCCCCATAAGATGAAGAAAAATACCTGAGCCACACAATCGTTGTAGGAAATGGTTTTGTTTCCCGTCACGATAGTGACAAGGAATCTGGGAATGCAGACAGATGTGAATGGTATTTCTAGGAATGAGAAGTTTCGAAGGAAGAAACACATTGCAGTCTGCAGGTGGGGATCCGAAACGGTGAGGGTGATAATGGTCAGGTTCCCAGTCACACTGAGCATGTAGGTAACAAGAAGAAATATGGAAAGTACAACCTGCCACTGTGGGTCATCTGTCAACCCGAGAAGAATAAACTCTGTTACTGCTGCGTGATTTCTCATTATTTTCCTTCTTTATGATGGTATTCTTTGTTTTAGCTGAGAAATAGACGAAAAAATAAGACGGAAAAGAAGCTGAAACACACACATAAATGTACAAACACATTTAAAAAATCATTGCTGTCCTTTGCTTTTAGAGAAAAATGACTTTGTAATAAAAGAAACAAAATACCTTTAAAATTTATTTTTTATATCATACACTGGCTCATTATCTCTATATTTCCTTAATTGTATTTTCACATCTCTCAGTATAAATCTGTCTTCTGTGTGTTTCAATGTATTCCTGAAAATAAGGAAAGAAAATCGAGATTAAAACCTCTGAGACTGAAACCTCCTCAAGTAAAACTATGAGCTTACTCTCAGCGTACCACAATATTCTTTGAAGGTATTTTTAGTTGTTGCTTTCCTCTCCATATATTTAAAATTTTTTCTCTTTTGGATAAACTTTTCTTTATCTTTCCCTGTTCAAACTTTCACAATCTACAGAGAACACTCTAAAGTGTCCCTGATAACAGTCTACAGATCTAATTCCAATGGCTATGCCATAAGACATTCTAATTGTAATTAGTAATCTGTTATAATAGTCTCTTCTAAGACTGTTAATACGTTTTTCTTACATATATTTTTATTCGTTGCTTGACCTATCATGAATCTCTCATATATAAAGCAGCATTTTTATTTTAAGTCCTAATTATATTTTTGTAAACTCTAAGTGTTCTCACTTATTTCTAAAGTAACGCAGGCACTTCTCTGCACATTGCCTATTCTTTTCTTGAAGGACGATAAAAGGGAATAGTTCAACATTCAAGCTAAGTTTTAGGAGGCAAAGATTATTATTATTTTTTCTTTTATTTTTGGTTCTAGTACAACTCTACGTGTTGTTCAGGATTTGTTTGTTTTTCCTGTTTAAAGTTATTATTTTCCATAAAAGCTTTCAATGTGCTGTCATCTAAGACCATTTGAAACATACTTAACTGTCCAGACAGTCTAGCTGAGGCTGAAATGCCTCATTTGTTTTCTATATCCTTCAGAGGCTTCAGAGCTTTCAAAAGGAATAATATTTTCTGAGGATTAGCCAATTAATATAACATGTTAATAAACTTACTAAAATTTTTTACCTGCATAATTGCTGCAGGGAATGATTCATACTTTCCATCATCTGTGTCCACCTCTTTGTGGTCATAAGAAATGCATCTTTTGGCTTCTGCCTTTATATGATGGATGCTAACCTTTCCTGTGTGTAGATGCACATTGTGTAAAACTAAAACATCAAGTCTATCTGCTCAGTGTTAAGATACGTCAATTAAATTGTTTTGAATCTTGCACAAAAAGAATACATTTTGTGTCCTGAAATTGATTATATTAAAGTGATTATTGAAAGACACCTAAAGATATCTAGATAAGAACACAAAAATCATGCACGTGTAGTCCTATCAATCACAAAATATCTATGTTACAGTAAACAAAAATGTTGCTTGAAACTATTAAATTTTAGTAGTTTTAAAATTTTCTTCATTTTTATACTACACATATAAACTGTGTGGCTCAATTTTATTCATATATAGCATTGTGCATGATGGAGAATATTTATATAAAGCATAAACATATACTATAAAAGCAAAAATATATTCCTGGAAGAAACAGTTAAAAACATACTTTTATGGTGAATAGGCCTGGTGTAGTCAATGCTATTTATAATGGCTTCTTTAATTTATTTAAACATAGTGCTTTGGGATTTTTCAAAAGCCTTTGCAATCTGTTTCTCCTCTGTCACTTTATATTTCTAAGCAAATATTCAAAATATTGATCATAAGGAATATATCCAAGAGCTCCTCTACTGTGTTTATAAAAAGGGTTTACATTAGCCCATTTCTGTCCATCAACCCAAATTTCTCTAAGGATCTGGATCTTAGAATATCCTACCTATTGCCATTAAAAAATTATTATCTTGATGGGGCGCCTGGGTGGCACAGCGGTTAAGCGTCTGCCTTCGGCTCAGGGCGTGATCCCGGCGTTATGGGATCGAGCCCCCACATCAGGCTCTTCTGCTATGAGCCTGCTTCTTCCTCTCCCACTCCCCCTGCTTGTGTTCCCTCCCTCGCTGGCTGTCTCTATCTCTGTCAAAAATAAATAAAATCTTTAAAAAAAAGCATTATCTCGATACTTAAAATGAAATAAATTATAGTTGAAATAAAGGCTAATCTATTGTCTTCCAAGCTCAGTGGACAAAATGATGTGATCTTGGTAATGTTATGCAGGCTAGCCATAGTTCTATCTGCTCCATTCACAATGGACTCGGGGATTAGGTGAATGAATAAACAAAAGGTACCATGGAGATTGGTGTTCTCAGGACACTAGCATTAAACTATAATCCAAATTAGCACACAATTTAGAATAGAATATTTGGGTGAGAGTGGCCTGAGATCAGAGCAGAAAATATATAGACTCCTTTAAACTTTTACAGTAATTTGTAACTTGGCAAGGAGAAGAAACTTAATAATGGAGTAATAGAGATTAGTCATTTCTCAAGGGCAACAGACTAAGTTGTGAACAGTGGGTGTTTCTCCAAACTTAGGGAATATACTAAGAATTCACTGTGATGATTTAGACTGGGGCTGAGGTCTCTATCATTCTACACCATAAGAGATGTCAGGCGTGTCTTTAAAGTTTTACATTTTCCGCTGAATGATGACATAGTACAGTTGATCATGATGAAAATCATTGCCATTTACTCATTCAGTGATTACTTCTTAAAAAATCTTTATTTTTACAAGAATTACTTTTTAGATACTAATTATGTGTTGGGTCAAGCTTAGGATTCTGAGAATACAGACATGATAAAGACAACTTTCTGCATGAGTTTCACTAGCAGAGAAATGTGAGAATTATTTTTGAAATCTCAGATTCTGTATTTCATGTCCAACTGAAGCAGTGTCCCACTCTCCCACCTGCATCGTCTTATTTCACTGCATGGATCTAAAACGACAGGTATGATATCCTATTTACATTCATCATTTGAGACGGAGTTACATAAGACATATAAATAGTTTAAGTGGAATTTGGGATTATTTAATGACCTTAAAATGCTAGACACTCTCTGAACAAAGATTTTAAGATATTTTTACTATTTCTTTGGAAGACATGAAGTTATTCAAAGAATACGATTAAATAATACAGAGTGCACTAAAGGAGACCGTTAAAGCAGAACAGCTATTTTAAATAAAAGTATATTAATCTATTAATGATAAAAGTCAATAATTTGAATAATGTGCCATAAACATACCCATGTTTCATTAAAAACATTGTTGCAATTGTATTTATGTGATGTTTATGCGTAGGCCAAAATATTATTTAAAATTATACATTATGGTGAACGTGTCATTAAATAAAGATATGTGAAAAATTGCTTTACTGTATTTGACTTCATCCTAACGATTATGTAAGAGAGGAAAGATAATTTTCCTTCTATTTTTCTAGGTTCTTGAGTGAGACTAGCCTCTATAATAAAAGACAGATTAACAAGAGAGAAACAAACAGAAGTTGTTGTTGTTTGTTTTTTGGTTTTGTTTTTGCTTTTTTTTAGAGAGAGTGCCCATATGCACATCCCTGAGCAGGTAAGGGGGAGGGGCAGAGGGTGAGGGAGAGAGAGAGAACCCCAAGCAGGCTCCACGCCTAGTGCAGAGCTGGAGCCCCACCTAGGGCTTCATCTCAAGATCCTGAGCTCATGACCTGAGCTGAAATAAAAAGTCCAAAGCTTAACCAACTGAGCCACCCAGGTGCCACAGAAACAAACAGAAGTTTAATAACTGAATAACTCCCCCAAATGGCCCAAGGCCACTACCTTAAATAACTTCTTCAGCTACAGCCAAAGGAAGATGTTGTGGGATGGGGAGGGAACCAGTTATAGGAAGTTATCAGGGGAAGCACAGTGAATGAGGGAATGGTCATCACATAGGGTTAAGTTGCCATCTTCTCCTTCAGTAAGAATTTGTAGAGATCTGGTCATCCTCCATTTCCTGGTAAAGAGGTACAGAGACACTGTTGCACATGGGGGTTTCCCTTATAAATGTAAATGTCTCATGAAAGACTAAGTGCTACTCAGTTTTCAGAGCTTTTCCTTTGTCGCTATTTCTTAAGAATAACCAGCTCAAAATGATCCTTATGCCAAAGAGGCATATCGATGGTATGTACTGCTCTTTAATTACATCTGCAAAGATCCTATTTCCAAATAGGGTTATACCTATAGGTTTCCAATGGACACGAATTTTTGATGGGCACTGTGCAAACCAGTACAGTACCCCAGACGAATACGGTTGGCCCTTGAATAACATGGGTTTCAATTGCACAATTTCACTTATATACAAATTTTCTCAGTAAATATACTGAAAAAATTTTTGGAGATTGGCAACAATTTGAAAAAACAAACTCTGTAGCTTAGAAATATCAAAAAATTTAAGAAAAAATTAGGTATGTCATGAGTGCATAAAATATATGTAGGCACTAGTCTATTCTATCACTACCATAAAATATACACAAATATATTATAAAAAGTTAAAAATGTTTCCTTTGCTCATTTGTTTTGTTTCTTAAAATTTCACATATGAGTGAAATCATATGGCATTTGTCTTTAACTAAGAATGGAGGTAGGTGGGAGAATGGATTAAATAGGTAACGGGGATTAAGGAGTGTACTTGCTGTGGTCAGCACAGCGTGATGTATGGAATGTTGAATCACTATACTGTACACCTGAAACTAATATTACACTGTATGTTCACTGAGAATTCTATAATCACTTTTTAAAAAGTTAAAATTTATCAAAATGTATGCACACAAATATTGGCAGACTATACATGGCACCATTCACAATGGAGGGAAATGTAAGCAACATAAAGATGTGCAGTATACTGTGCCACTGTATAATTTCATAGCCGCCTCCTGTTGTTACTATGGTGAGCTCAAGAGTTGTATCTCTCTTTTTTTTTTTAAGATTTTATGTATTTATTTGAGAGAAAGTGAGAGAGAGAGAGATCACAGAGGGAGACGGAAAAGCAGACTTACTGCTGAGCAGGGAGCCCAATGCAGGGCTCGATCCCAGGACCCTGACATCATGACCTGAGCTGAAGGCAGATGCTTAACTGGCTGAGACACCCAGGTGCCCCAAATATCTCCTTAAAAAGCCACGTGACCCTAATACCTCAGTGTGAGCTGTTCATCTGTAATAGAAATTGCTTATCACAATAAAAAGTGGAATCTTGCAGTTCTTGAGTACTTCCCGTCGTGTTTAGTGCAATGCCATAAACCCTGAATAACACCATGGATCCCACATGAAGTGCCACAGTGATGCTGGGAACTCTCCTAAGAAACTAGGAAAAGTCATGACATTACAAGAAAAAGTTGGATTGCTTGATATGTAGCATAAATTGAGGTCTGCAGTTGTGTTTGCTCACCATTTCAAGATAAATTAATCCACCATTAAGGACTACTGTAAAAAGGGGGTGGGTGGGTGGGTCATGAAGCTGTCATTGCAGCTATGGCAGCAACCATGAAAACTTTGCACTTTTTGCAAAATACCTTTGTATCTCATATTGAAAATGGAGCTTTTTGTTTTTACTAGTATAGAGATTTTATTCAAATTGCATTGAGCTTTTACAGTACATTGCATGTTTGTCCCCGATGTAACTGCAGTGTGGATTTTTGACCTCATCGTGTCCCCGACATCCACAAAAGCTCTGAAAGCAGTATTTGATGAATTCATCTGAGCCGACAGTCCAGAGTCTCTCTCCAAGGCCATGCAGGGTGTTCACTGAAGGAACAGTCCCTCAGAGCAGCCACTCCGAGTAACAGGTACGGCCTCCTCAAACGTTACCAATCGTACTCTCCCCAACAATGGGCAGAGTGAAGGGCAGTGAAAGGCAAGATAATTACAAAGTCACAACTGGCAGTACATTCTAATGATTGGGAGAATGCTCAGAATTTTACATATCAGAGGCAAGGAATAGTTTGTTACTTTTTCAGCAATCTCAGGAATTTGCCAGACACAAAATCTCCGTTATTCAACTCCATTTAAACAAACAAACAACAAAGAGTTCATGAGAATTTCCTCCTTGTTATGATATATGTGTTTATGTTAATGTGATATAAGATGTATTGACTTTCTACCATAATATCTAAATACTGTTTTCTAGTGTTGCTGAGATGTTTGCTGTACAACATTGTACACATTTGAGGTATACAACAGGATGATTTATGTCTACATTATGAAATGATTGTAATAAGATTAGTTAGCAAATCCATCACCTCATTAGCTCCTTATTTTATTTATTTATTTATTTATTTATTTATTTATTTATTTATTTATTTATTTATTTATGGTGGTGAGGACATTTAAGATCTATTCTCTTAGCAACTTTCCGGTACACAGTACAGTACTGTTCATTATAGGCAGATACTGTGTTGGAGGCCCCCACAACTTACTTGTACTAGAAGTTTGGACCCTTTGACCACCCTCAATCATTTCCCCCACCTCTCAGCCCCTGGCAGTCATCATTCAACTGTTTCTATGAGTTTGGCTTTTAAAATTCCACATAGATGGGGCTCCTGGGTGGCTCAGTCGTTAAGCGTCTGCCTCTGGCTCAGGTCACGGTCCCAGCGTTCTGGGACTGAGCCCTGAATCGGGCTCCCTGCTTGGTAGGAAGACTGCTTCTCCCTCTCCTACTCCCCCTGCTTGTGTTCTGTTTCTTGCTGCCTCTCTCTGTCAAATAAATAAATAAAATCTTAAAAAAATAAAATAAAATTCCACATATAAGTGATATCATATGGTATTTGTCTTTGTCTGACTTATTTCGCTTAGCATAATGTCCCCAAGGTTCATCCATGTTGTTACAAGTGGCAGTGTTTCCTTCTTTTTTTTTTGGAAGATTATATTTATTCGTTTGAGAGAGAGAGAACAGAGAAGAAACAGAGAGAACACAAGCAGGAGGAGAGGCTGAAGGGGACGGAGAAGCAGACTCCCTCGGAGCAGGGAGCCCAATGTGGAGCTTGATCCCAGGACTCGGAGATCATGACCCGAGCCAAAGGCAGACACAAGCATCTGAGCCACCTAGGGGCCCCAGGATTTCCTTCTTCTCAATAGCTGGATGATATACAGGTCACATCTTCTTTATCCATTCATCTGGTGATGAACACACAGCCCAAGGGAACCAGAGGGAGAGATACTCAGGAGCTAGGGAGGGCGTCTGAAGAACGAACAAAAACCCATTATTGGAGTAGTCATTTTTCAAGATTTATAAGGCACGTGGGCAGTTCTGGTAGATCGTAGTAACAGTATCCATCAAGTAAGAATTTCCCTGCTCTCCTTTGGCCTTCCTGCACTCTGAGTATGGAAGCTCGGCAAGACGGAAGAGAAGAATTCCTCCACAGAGAAGGAGAGAATTGAAGCTTGGTCCTATTCTGCTGGCGCAGTTCCTTTCGCTCAGCAGGCTCCATATACGTGATGTGTTATGAGTTGTGACGTAGGTATTTACCCACCTCGTCGGTGAACTTTACACCGTGATATGACATCTATGTTGATATGCGGTGTGTATCACGTATGTACTTCCAGATGAAATATCCATCACATTAGCTTCATACACCACTGCTTTCCTTCAATCTCTAGATCTGTATTTATCTATTGATACTATCACAGAGAAATCCGCCAGGGAGGGTCCAGGTCTACAACTTCTATTAGCCTTTTAAATGATTAATACTTTCTACGCCATTAAATGAATCGTATCATATGTAAAAGTTGTTTCTATTCAAAACATAAAATACCTATTACACATACAAGCTTGTTTTCCAGAGATATCTACTGTTAACATTAATGTTTCTGATTATATCTGTATAAATATTATATTTCTTTTCAGGGGAATTATGCAGCATAAACAGAGACAGGTTATTTTCTTTAGGTTCTATTTATTTATTTATTTATTTTAGAGAGAGAGAACATGCACGAGTGGAGGGAGAGGCAGAAGGGGAAGGAGAGAAGGGGGAACGAATCTCAAGCAGCCTCTGTGCCGAGGGCAAAGCCAAATGCAAGACTCAATCTTATGACTCCAAGATCATGACCTGAGCAGAAACCAAGAGTCAGTTGCTTAACTGACTGAGCCACCCAGGTGCCCCCAGAGACAGGTTTTAAATTTAATTTTTACCTATTTACTAATTTTATTTATTACTTACATTGTTCTTTTTTATCATTGATTTTCTTTCTTTTCATACATGTCTGAGCTGAAGGCAGACATTTAACTGACAGCCACCCAGGCATCCCTTGTCATTCATTGACATGAATGGAACAGATTCAAAATGAATGAAAAAAATTCTGCCTTTTTTCCTGAAGATATATGAGGTCTTACTCCCATGCAGACATATAATAAGATTTTTCACAAGCACAAATTTTGATTAAGTTCTTTTTTTTTTTTAAATCTGTCTCTGCGGCGCATTTGGTTTTTTTTATTTTTTATTTTTTAAAGTTCCATGATTCATTACTTGCATATAACACCCAGTGCACCATGCAATACATGCCCTCCTTACTACCCATCACCAGTCTATCCCATTCCCCCACCCCCCTCCCCTCTGAAGCCCTCAGTTTGTTTCCCAGAGTCCATAGTCTCTCATGATTAAGTTCTCCAACTATAGTCAGACACCACCTCAGCTGCTCATTTGGTTTCAGAAGCATCAGTAGGATGCTTCCAGCTTGCTATGGGGCTTAGTTTGGGAAAGAGGGGTCTTCAAACTTGGATAACCAACATAGCAGTAAAAAATAGGGAAGAAGGATGAGTCTTGGAGTTATTTTCAAGTGATAAAAAATCAATACTTTTATTGATGAAATTTAAAATACTGAATGGAGAAAGTTTAAATATCAGCATCCCAGGCCTTCGTTAGAAAACAGAATCTATCATTCCAGCTCTGAAAAACTTAACTCATAAATAAATGATTAGTGTTTAACTATTAACACCACTGTAGTTAATACAAAGTGTATATTTGGATGAAGTTAAACCCTAGGAGTATACAAACTGACCAAATTATCTTCGGCTTCTACAAATCTTCTAGTGCAACACCCTCAGCTTTTATAGAAAGTTGCTACCACATGTCACTATACTAAATCTTTGCACATAGTATAAACATATTATTTTGTCCATAATAATAAGCTCTACACATGAGGGTTTTTTTTAGAATTTAATGCTAAGAAAACTTTTCTTTTTTTGAAATGTTGCTATAGTACTTTTTCTCCAATAATGAAAAAATTTTAAAATAATGCAAAGAATACTTTTCAGCCGTGATTATCATACCTTCAAAGAGAGTATTTGCAGTGAAACCATAGAAAATATTCTAGCTAGCCTATATAAAGTTTATACTTTCATTAATTTTGTATGAGATTGTCATTTTTATTTTGCTGATTATAAATATGATATTGCTCTTTATTGGTTAAAACCCTTGTTTTGAAGCCAGAATTCCTGGATTAGAATTTGGGCTCCTCCCCTTGATATTATTTGCTCTGTACCTCAGTTTTATCATCTTTACACTGATAAAAATAGTTCATAAGCTGTGGAGATCAGTTGGTAAAATTGATTTGAGAAACAAAATATGCAGTCTGTATAAAAGTGCTTAGAAAAATGCTGGACACAAAGTGAATATTCAATACTTTTAATAAATTATTTTATCACTAATTTTGTTGCAAATAAATCCAAATTATTTTAGAATAAGGAAATACAAATACATTCAATAAATAAACAATAAATGAGCATCCATAATGCACAATAAATTGTGGTAAGTAACCAGAGGGCCTTATAGAGAGTTTCATTCCATCTTAAGGCAGCAGAAAATCCAGCTGGAGGGGCGCCTGGGTGGTGCAGTCGTTAAGCATCTGCCTTCGGCTCAGGGCTTGATCCCAGCGTTCTGGGATCGAGCCCCACATCAGGTTCCTTCCTAGGAGCCTGCTTCTTCCTCTCCCACTCCCCCTGCTTGTGTTTCCTCTCTCGCTGGCTGTCTCTGTCAAATAAATAAATAAAATCTTAAAAAAAAGAAAAGAAAAGAAAATCCAGCTGGGAATGTAAAATGATATGCATGAGATAATCAAAGTATAAATAGGTACTACAATATATGGGGGTGACTATAATTATATTGAAAAAGCATGTGAAGAAGTGCTGCCAAAGTTGGTTACTGTAGCAAGACAATGGTGTATTTTGGACAGATAGGAACTGAGTCTTAGATGTTAGTAGGATTTAGAACTAGACTCAAGGAGAGAAAATTGGAGATAATTCATGTCAGGGTGCCAAGGCTAGACAGAGCAAGATGAATGGATGCAAAGTGAGGCAGCCTATCAATTTCATGAGGTTATAATTTGGAGAGTAATAGAAAGCCTAATTTTCTAAATAGAAATTGGGAACTAACAAAATCTCTTAAGAAAGGAATGACGTGGGGCTGCCTGGGTGGCTCAGCAGGTTAAGCGTCTGACTCCTGATTTCAACTAAGGTCATGATCTCAGCATTATGGGGTAAGGCCCGTGTAGGTTCCATACTCAGCATGGAGTCTGCTTGAGATTCTCTCTCTCCTTCTGCCCCTCTCCCCACTCACACTCTCTCTCTCAAAATAAATAAAATCTTTTTAAAAAAGAGAAAGGAATGACATGATTAAAATAGTGTTTTAGAATGCACAAATCTGGAACCTTAAAAAACATGAATGCTGAGAAGATAATCACATAAGATTTAAAAATTATTATTATTATACTCATTAAGATGAGGAGGTTCCAAATTTGAATTATCACTGTAGCAGTGAAAATAAAGAAAAAAATATGAATTTGAGGATTATTTCAAGCACTAGATTAAAAATATTTTCTTATATAATAGAAAACAATGTTATTACTTATGGAAATTTGATAACGAAGAATGGAGCTCATTAAAAGTTGTCACAATCAGTGACAGGCAGAAAGGAGCTAAAATGGTGGAGTGGTAGGCAAACCCTAGGCTTGCCTCATCCCTTGCACAGCTAGATAAATATCAAGTCATTCTGAATACCCAAGAAATAGATCTGAGGGTTGATGGAACAAATTGCACAACTAAAGGGAGAGAAGAGGCCACATTGTGGAAGGTAGCAGGTGCAGAGATGTGGTATGGGGGAGAAGTGGATCCCAGGTGCTGGGGAGAAAAGGGATCCCTGGTTGTGGAGAGAGAAGAAGGTAGGGATAACAACACCTTGATAAAAACACCTGTACTTCTCTAAATGAACTAAAGGGATTCCTAGTCCATCATCTTCACTCAGCTTTCAGGAAGACAGATACAACAGGTTGTCTAACAAGATTATATTAAAGAAAGGGCAAACGTTAATAATAGGTAATAAAAATCATGGACCCATAGGCAATACCACTAACAAAAAACATGGTCATATCATGCTTAAGGAGATGGTTATTTTATTGGGGATTAAACATTGTTTGGGGTGCTTAATTTTGACATTGTCATTGGTAGTTTTTATTTTTAAAATACATTGTCTTTCTTAGACTGAAATTGATCCAAAAGAATTGATCCAAAAGAATTTGGATCTCTGCAGTTTTGCAAAAGTTCGCAAGATAGAAAAGAAATATAAGTTCAGGTAAGAATAATTTAAAAGCAATCACACTTCTTTTAGTCATAGAATAAGACTGCCAAGAACATTTCCTACACATATAAAAGATATTTTTCTTGCATTCCAAAATGTGGTATGCCATAAATTAAAGATTATCAAGATGAGAATAAACCTCAATAATTCATATTCCATTGCTTGGAAGCAGATTATGGCTAGATCAAATTGGGAATATAACTAACTCTTTTTGTTTTTGTTTAGTTTTTATTTTAATTCCAGTTAGTTAACATGCAGTGTAATATTAGTTTCAGGTGTACTCTACGGTAATTTAACACTTCCCTACAACACCTAGAGCTCATCACAGCAAGGGCTCTCCTTAATCCTGTCACCTTTTTAACCCATCCCCTCACTCACATCCCCTCTGGTAACCATCAGTTTGTTCTCTGTAGTTAAGAGTCTGTTTCTTGCTTTGCCTCGCTCTTTTTTTTCCCCTTTGCTTGTTAGTTTTGTTTCTTAAATTCTACATATGAGTAAAATCATATAGTATTTGTCTCTCTCTGAATGACTTATTTCGTTTAGAATTATACTCTCTAGCTCCATCCATGTTGTTGCAAATGGCAAGATTTCAGTCTTTTTTATGGCTGAGTAATATTCCATTATATAATTATGGATCTATAGATATACGCATGCATACCACATCTTTATCCATTCATCAGTCAATGAACACTTGGGCTGCATCACAAAGCAGGAAAGAATATCCAATGGTAAAAAGGCAGTCTCTTCACCAAATGGTGTTTGGAAAACTGGACAGCAACACGCAAAAGAAAAAAATGGAACCACTTTATGTCATACACAAAAATAAATTCAAAATGGATTGAAGACAAAATGTAGGATAGGAGACCATCAGAATCCTAGAGAACACAGCCAGTAACCTCTTTGGCATCGGCCATAGCAACTTCTTTCTAAATATATCTCCTGAGGCAAAGGAAACAAAAGCAGAAATGAACTAACTATTGCATGGAACATTACATCAAAAACTAAGGATATACTGTATGGTGACTAACATAACATAATAAAAAATTATTATAAAAAAAAGGAAATGAACTATTGGGACTTCATCAAGATAAAAAGCTTCTGTACAGTGAAGGAAATAATCAGCAAAGCTAAAAGGCAACCTTCAGAATCAAAGAAGATATTTGCAAATGATATATCTGATGAAGAATTGGTATCCAAAATCTATAAAGAACGTATCAAATTCAACACCCAAACAATGAACAATCTGATTAAAAATGGGCAGAAGACATGAATAGGCATTTTTCCAAAGAAGACATCCGGATGGCCAACAGATACATGAAAAGATGCTCAACATCATTGAGCATCACAGAAATACAAATCAAAACTGCAGTGAGATAACTAACATTTAAAATATAGTCCTGGGGCGCCTGGGTGGCACAGCAGTTAAGCGTCTGCCTTCAGCTCAGGGTGTGATCCCGGCGTTATGAAATCGAGCCCCACATCAGGCTCCTCCGCTATGAGCCTGCTTCTTCCTCTCCTACTCCCCCTGCTTGTGTTCCCTCTCTCGCTGGCTGTCTCTCTCTGTGTCAAATAAATAAATAAAATCTTTAAAAAAATATATATATATATATCTATNTATATATATATAGTCCTAGTGATGTGCATTGTATTCTTTCTTTTATTTCTTTTATTCTGCTGCTTAGAAGGCCTCACAATCATAANTATATATATATATAGTCCTAGTGATGTGCATTGTATTCTTTCTTTTATTTCTTTTATTCTGCTGCTTAGAAGGCCTCACAATCATAAATCCTTCACAATCTCTATTTTGATCATCTAATACCTAATATTGACTATTTATACTTCTTTTAGGAACAGAAGTGGACCTTTTCATGGTCCACATTCTAGGTTTTGTGTAAAAGCAATAAACAGTACTACTCTACCATAGTCTATTACTCTAGGTTAGGTTATCCTTGAAGTATTAATATATTACTTTCATTGATACAACATCCATCAAAAAAGTAACATTTGTTTAAGAACTTTTATTTCTTCTTCTCTATCTTTTCATCCTTCTGCTTCTCCTCCTCCTCTCTTTGAAATAAGTCCAAAGGACAAAGTGTATGTCCTGTACATCTGCAGAAAGAATTTTAGCATGTCTTAAAAGTGCTTCTTATTCCTATTAAGTCTTTTTTTTAATTCCAAAAAAATGCATGATGACTGTCTCTTGAAACTGCTCTATATAGATTTATGCCTAAAAAGCTTCATTCTATTAGTTCTAGAATAAAATATAATCATACTCCTGTATGTTAACCTGCAAACCTAATTCATCCCCCACCTCCTACTAAAATGAAATTACTGTACAATTATCTGAACGGATTTTAAATATATGGTGGAGCTCTCATGCAAGAATGGAGACTGAGAATAGTAATATATTCCCTTCAGTCATTTTCCTCTTGATTTGAATGTATATAAATTAATTTTATGCCTTTCTTTGAGAAAGTGGTTGGGAAAGGAGACACACAAAAGAAGCAAAATAAATCATGAAGACTTTGGGATCAAGGAATTTTTGTAGACAACGGAACAACAAAAAACAAAAAAAAATATCTTAACAATCTTTGGACAGTGGAAAGTCAAAGATAAACTGTATGCTCTTTAATTTTGATTGCTACTGTATCACTCATTTTCATTCTGGTAAAGACATTTTGTGGATTATTTGCTGGTTCTTATTATCTTTGCAACTCCTTGGAAAGATACATGCCACCAAAGAAGAAAAGATGTTTAATGTCATCCTTAATTGCTAGACAACTTAATTGACAATGACTGTGTTTTCATAGAAAAATAACAGTATTTTAAATTAATCAAAGCTGTCTTGATGCTTAAGAGTTTGCTCAAATCCAAATAGGTTAACTTGAATGCTTCCAGAAACCAAATACTGATATATTTTTTTTAAAGATTCATTTATTTATTTGAGAAAGAGAGAGAGAGGAAGAGCAGGAGGAGGGACAGAGGGAGAGAATCTCAAACAGACTCCCCATGAGCTTGGAGCCCCACAAGTGGCTTGATCTCAGGACCCTGAGATCAGGACCCGAGCTGACACTAAGAGTCGGCTGCTTAAACAACTGAGCCACCCAGGTGCCCCACAAATATTTATTTATTCTTAATACTAATCAGCTCCAACCATCAGGTTAAGAATTCAAGGTTTATTCTAATATATTCTTTTAAACAGTTGACATTTTTTATTGGCTCCTTATTTTGAAGTTTTGAATTTTTTCTCAAATCCAGAAGAGTTTGAGATGACATGGATTTCTTGACAGATGTATGTGGAGAAAAAAAATATCAATAAACTTCACAGGATAAAAAATATAAAGGCATCACTCACATTTTAGTTTTGCACTTAAATAAAATTAGATTATACCCATAAGTTGGAGGCAGATTTCATTAAAAAAATCTTTCAATGAGACAATTGGGTCTTTAGAAATGTAATTGCGGTTATAAGAGGGTTTTTTTTTTTTTTTTGTAGAAAGTTCCTTTTAGTGGAAAGTATTTTGTAGAAAGTTCCTTGAAATGTACTTTTAACTTACTTTATTTTTACACTGCATTGAAGCAAAGTGTTATTACAGAGAAAAATAGATACTAAATGATAAATAAAATTCAGGGAAGTGTCTTTTTCTTAGTATGAGGAGCCTACAAGACTTTAATACTTTGAAATCACAAATGACATCTCACAATCTAATATGACAAGGTTGAGAATAAAGAAGAATAAAATTGCATTGTATTTAAATCAACACTAGACTTGAGTACAAAATATTCTACCTTGAGTTCAAATTTATTTTTAGCCAATTTTAGGTATCTCTCATCTTTAATTTTCTCACGTGTGTAAACTTAATGGGACTTAACTTGAAAGTATTCCGTCAACTATAAGGTCTTTTTTCATGTAAAGTATTGTATGTGATAGTAGAGAAATAGTGGAAACTTTGTTGACTTTCTGTTATGCTTTTAAGCAGAAATTTGCCATGAGTGACAAGGGAGGAGACAACCTCTCAGAAGTGACTGACTTCATTCTTGTAGGCATCAGGGTTCTGTCCAGAGTTCCACAGTCTCCTCTTCCTACTGTTCCTGATTGTTTATGGGATGGTCCTTCTGGGGAACCTTACCATGATTGGCATCATTGTGACCGATCCCCGGCTGAACACACCAATGTATTTCTTCCTAGGCAATCTCTCCATCATTGACCTCTCCTACTCCACTGTTATTAACCCAAAGCCATGATCAATATCTTGTCTCAGAAAAAGACCATCTCCTTTGCAGGTTGTGTGGCTCAGCTATTCCTTTATGCGCTTTTCATGGTCACAGAGGCCTTTGTCCTGGCAGCCATGGCCTATCTAGCCTTCTCTACATTCTAGTGGCTGTTCTCAGTTTTCACTAATATTTTGTTAGGATTTGTGTATTTATAGTAATGACTGATATTGGCTACAATTTTTCTTGGCTATACCATGGGATATGCTATATTCCTTGGTAAATCCTTGCTAAATTCCTTGGTAAATCAATTAAGTGACAGGATGGGAGGTTTATCATGTGAAAAATCAGGAATTTTCCAACTCTGGGATCCATTTGAGCTGGGGCATGTTTATTTATTCCCTTAAAATGTAAGAAATTGTAAGGCCATTCATATCCTTACTATGAAGAGTTAAACGTTTTTTTGAGTTTTCCATAAATTGTCAGCATTCTTCAGCTGATTCAGGCTTCAGAGTAAGTGACGTTGTCACTTGTGGAGTATCAGATATTTGTGGAAACTGTGGCAAATTCTGGTTGGAAAATCAAAGTATTACTTTCAAAGAATTTAGAGGACAGCGAGTTTTATGCAAGTTCTCCTAAGAAAGATCTCCTATCTTGGGCCCTGATAAAGACTGGACACTACTATGGAAATCAAGTGACTAATATCCTGAATAAGTGATATCTAATCCACTCACCACACAGTCGGGTTTACAGAGTATTGTGTCATTAAATGAAAGTTGTATATATGATGCCTGGTTTGAATGGATCTTAAGGTCAGAAATAAATTTATGGGAAAGTGGCTCATATTTTCAGTGTAACTGCTCCTGCCACGTGCCATATTTCTTTCAGCCTACGTTTATGATCATGTGGGACATTCCCTATTCACATTTTCTGAAGAAAAGATAAACTGAGCCAGATTTCTATATGGTGCTACATGTAACATGAATAGCAGCTAGAAATGGACAACTACTGCAGCATTCTCGTGCAATTCAAGGTTGTGCCCTAAAAACACTGGTAAGGAAAATGTTTTATTTTTTAATTAATTAATTAATTAATTAATTATGGGGAGAGAGAGCGGGGTGGAGGGACAGAGAGAGAATTCCAAGAAGTTCCATGCCCAGTGCAGAGCCCGAGNCAGAAATAAATTTATGGGAAAGTGGCTCATATTTTCAGTGTAACTACTCCTGCCACGTGCCATATTTCTTTCAGCCTACGTTTACGATCATGTGGGACATTCCCTATTCACATTTTCTGAAGAAAAGATAAACTGAGCCAGATTTCTATATGGTGCTACATGTAACATGAATAGCAGCTAGAAATGGACAACTACTGCAGCATTCTCGTGCAATTCAAGGTTGTGCCCTAAAAACACTGGTAAGGAAAATGTTTTATTTTTTAATTAATTAATTAATTAATTAATTATGGGGAGAGAGAGCGGGGTGGAGGGACAGAGAGAGAATTCCAAGAAGTTCCATGCCCAGTGCAGAGCCCGAGTTCCATGCCCAGTGCAGAGCCCGAGGTAACTACTCCTGCCACGTGCCATATTTCTTTCAGCCTACGTTTACGATCATGTGGGACATTCCCTATTCACATTTTCTGAAGAAAAGATAAACTGAGCCAGATTTCTATATGGTGCTACATGTAACATGAATAGCAGCTAGAAATGGACAACTACTGCAGCATTCTCGTGCAATTCAAGGTTGTGCCCTAAAAACACTGGTAAGGAAAATGTTTTATTTTTTAATTAATTAATTAATTAATTAATTATGGGGAGAGAGAGCGGGGTGGAGGGACAGAGAGAGAATTCCAAGAAGTTCCATGCCCAGTGCAGAGCCCGAGGTGGGGCTCCATCTCATGACGCTGAGATCATGATCAGAGCCAAAATCAAGAGTCCAACGCTTAACCAACTGAGCCACCCAGGTGTCCCAGGAAAACATTCTTGATATTTCAAGCTTCATACTTGTTATTCTACTGCCAGGAATATGATCTAGGACACTTCCTTACATGATTTAGAGCCTGTGGGCTAATGGTTTAGCTGGATAACCAGGAAGTTGGAAGCAATAAGATTAAAAGATTACTGACAAGGTGGTCTGTTTGTAGATGGATCTCCCTGAATAGTAAAAAGATTTGAGATTGTTGATTTCCCAAATGAACGCTCAGTAATTCACATCCGATGAGAAGGAGGTTCTCAGTAACTTGGTGACTCTTCTCCACTCCCTCCACTGCTCATTGAATGAATTCTCATTGAGANAGGCAATCATCTTTCAGACTCTTCTCCACTCCCTCCACTGCTCATTGAATGAATTCTCATTGAGAGAATGAGGAAAGAGAACTAAACAACACGGATGCTCGACCACTCACCTGGAAACTGCCAATGTCAAGTGCACAACTTTCTGATGACAGTCACCAAAAAGATGTGGAAACAACCTAAATGTCCATTGATGGGTGGATGGATAAAGAAAATGTGGTGTACTCATGTAATGGAACACTATTCAGCCTTACAAAGGAAGGAAATTCTGCCACATATGACAAAATGGATGAACCTGCAAGACCTTATGCTAAGTGAAAAAGCCAGTCACAGGACAAGTACTACATGATACCACTTATAAACGGTACTAAAATAATAGTGTCACAGCGCAGAGTGTAGAATGTAGATGCCAGGGACTGAGCAGGGGGAAAGGGAAATGGGGAGTTGCTATTCAGTAGGTTTCAATGCACTTAAGTTATGTAAGATGAACAAGTTCTAGAGAGCTATTGTATAACATTGTGTTTACAGTTAACAATAACACACTACACAGTTAATTTTTGTTAAAAGGGTAGATCTCATGTTAAATGTTCTTCGGGCAATTGAAAAAAAAAATGTTCCTGATAAGTATATCATAACCTGGGGCTACCCATCAGTCATCATGTTTTAGGCTCAGAAAAGTATTGATTTTTTCCTTCAAGGAGAAGTAACTCTTTGTCCAGGCTCTGCTCTAGACATTATCTTGTCCTCGCCCAGATTGCTTCTGTCAATATCACCCTGTCAGGATTCAACAGATGTCACATTCATTACGATGCCGTATTGCACTAGTGCGTTGGTGCAAGACATTCCCTAAGAAGAGAAGTAAGGCAGTGCATTCAACCCAAGAGTCAGTAGTTATCATGCACCTTGTCAGACTGGATCCAGTGAATTACGGAATGGTGGAGTCACTTACTGAAGACCCAGTTGTTGGACCTGGCTCTCAGCGCTTTACAAAACTGGGTTATTGTCTCTAGGATATGGTCTGTGCTCTGCATTAGTGACCAATATTTGAAGCTATTTCTTTCATAATCAGATTATTGATCCAAGTACAATGGGTCAAAGTGGAAATGTCATCCACCCTTATAAAACCTACTAACCCACTCTGTTGTTGTTGCTTTTTTTTCCTTGCTACCCCTATGACACTGGACTTTGCTGAATTAGAATACTTACTAGTCAACAGAGGGATAATTTTACTGGGGACACAGCAGTTACTCCTGCCTGCTGGGTATTTATTTCAATGAACCAATGGGTAAACAAAATGCTTTGTATTCTTTTTATTTTAAAGATTTTATTTATTTATTCAACAGAGATAGACACAGCCAGAGAGAGAGGGAACACAAGCAGGGGGAGTGGGAGAGGAAGAAGCAGGCTCATAGCAGAGGAGCCTGATGTGGGGCTCGATCCCACAACGCCAGGATCACGCCCTGAGCCGAAGGCAGACGCTTAACCGCTGTGCCACCCAGGTGCCCCCAAAATGCTTTGTATTCTTGAAGCAGCCTCAGCCCCTCCAGTTAACATAGTGGTCTTTAAATTTTATGTCTATAGACCATGCATTCTTTCCTAGAAAGAACAGAGCACTCCTGCGTGTTATGAAACAGGAATCAGACCCCCTTGCTCAACCTCCGAGCACTGAGATAACGTCTATAGCTGGCACCATCGAGTCTGCACGTAATCAAGAATTGTAATAAACCCCTGCACTCCTTTTACTGATTAACTGCTTTAAACCCCTGTAGAAATGCCTGGGCCATGCAGAAACCTTGGATTTGGCCTCTTGACAAGAGTCTGCCTTCTCCCTAGGTGGCTGGTCTCCTGAATAAAGCTCATATACTTTTCCAGTCAACACTCATCTCTTGAGTTTTGGCCTTTCATGTGATGAAAAGAACTCTGGTTTTTGTAACATTCTTTTGGATAACTGATAGTGACTAGCAAAAGATATTAATAGAAAGGAGAAGGGGAGGTCTATAGCTGTAAACCAGGGAATTTTCCAGGATGCCTCCTAATGCCACCATGTCTGATGGCAAGTATTAATGAACAAGTATAGCAGTTCAATATGGCAGGATCACAGATAAACATGGAAAGAAAACATCACCTATTCCCTTTGACCAATTGCATATGTGAGGACTTTATGAACTATCACTAATTTCTTTCTTACCCATTCTTCTTTCCTTACTATATATTACATAAGATGTATTTATGGCAGTTAGCTTAATACTTTGATTTTTCATATGCAAATTGGGATTTTTTGACTGATACAGAACAATTTTAAAAATTATTTGAAGAGTATACAGTGACTGTTGAGAAATGATTTTTTAGAAGATTTTATTTATTCATTTGAGAAAGAGAGGGGGTGGAGGGGAGGGAGAGGGACAAGCAGTCTCCCTGCTGAGCACAGAGCCCAACAAAGGGCTAGATCCCCCCACTTTATTTCCCCACAAAATATGTTTCATAACATAATATTTCCTTTCATATTTGTTTCTGTTTGCCTATCCAAAACTTTGTTGTAATGATAAATTGAAATGCTTCTTTTTTGGTGAAGAAATTAAGATCGAAGGACCTTTTAGTCCCTCCCAAAGGAGTAACACAGCAAGAAAAGAAAGAAAAAAACTTATATGTATTTTGACTCCTATTAAATTTAGGCTCTTTTTTCCTTCTCTTCTTTCTTTCTTTCTTTCTTTCTTTCTTTCTTTCTTTCTTCTTTCTTTCTTTCTTTCTTTCTTTCTTTCTTTCTTCTTTCTTTCATCTAGAGCCTCTGTGGTCCTCATGGATCTAGGCTCTGGAGCCTGGGTACCTTAGTAACTTACTTATCCTTCCTTAACTCCCAGGGGAACTATCTCCCAGAAGGTAAGAGAAACCTCAGTGCTGTAATTATTTGAAACAGTTACACTGTTATGGTAAAATCAAAGCCAGTAGAGATGCCTGCGGCTGATATTCTGGTAGATGATCGGAGATTCCAGATGGCTCGAGACCTCTATTTACATATCCAAGACAATCCACTTCACTTCTTTCAAAGCATTCAGCATCCAAGAATGCAGGACAGAGAATATCCCTCGGACTGATTCCTCAGATTCACTTTGTATAACTATAGAATATCATTCCGGGAACTCTTTCAGTATTAGCAAAGCATCATTTGGAAAATTCACCCTGTGTCTCTTCTACAAAGGACTATAGCATTTTTCAAGAAATCAATTACTAAAGGAAAGGACCATTATTTAAACAGAGAAATGAGGGCAATTAATCCAGTTTCTCTGTGGGAAGAACTAAAACTGGGATGATAAACACGCATTTGGAAAATTTGGGGGGAGAGGGGATTCATTTTATCTTGGCATAGTGATTATACAGCACTTATAGTCATTAATTAACTTTATGTGTATTCTTTCTAGAATTAAAACAGTAACAAGAAGAAAGCATGAGAATTCTGCTGCTTTATTTTCAGAATCTGACAAATCACCAAACAATATAAGGTAAGAATAAATCTGAAAACATGTGAACTTTGACAAATAAGTCGCAGACTGAACACTTGTTTATTGGCTACTCCAGGGAAAACTCTCCCTTTTCAGGTCTTCAAGCAAAAACTTATTAACATCACAATGAGTTTGATAGGAATAAATCTGGAAAATTAAAATGATCAGTGCCCTTGCCCCTAGGCAAGATTCAAGACAAAGAAATAAAATCTATTATTTTTAAAAAAATATTCATGACTACTTCAGGCTCCCTTTTCATGGCTTACGTGTCTTATGCCTCCTTAGACCCTAAGTATGATCCATTTAAAATCGCTCTTTTATAATACTGATGCCAATAGGCCAAGTCTGAGGAAGGAGCAGCCAAGAAGGTTCTCGGCTTCACACAAGATGGAAATCAAACATGAGCCAGCGGCAGGTGAAAGCAGAGTTTACTGAAGACATATATGTATATGTATAGAGAGAAAGATGGAAGGAGCATCTGGGAGACTCAAAAGGGAAAAGCTCACAAGTGTCATCCAGTCTGCTCTGGATCTGAAGTTTTATGGAGGGTGGTGGTCTGATGTATGTGTCCTCTCAGACAAACAGGAACTAGTTAGAACAAAGACAAGGGGGGTGCCTGGGTGGCTCAGTCATTAAGATTCTGCCTTCAGCTCAGGTCATGATCCCAGCGTTCTGGGATCGAGCCCCACATGGGGTTCCCTGCTCAGCAGGAAGCCTGCTTCTCCCTCTCCCGCTCCCCCTGCTGGTGTTCCCTCTTTCACTGCCTCTCTCTCTGTCAAATAAATAAATAAAATCTTTAAAAAGAAAAAAGAACAAAGACAAGGGCCCAGGCGTTATTCCTTGGAACCAGGGGTCTTGGTGTGGAGATGCCTAACTCAATGGTTTGGAATGTGTGTACAATAGCTTCATAAGGTCGTTCTCACCGGTCTTTCCTTAAATGTTATTCATTCTAGAAAATCATTAATTCCTTATCCCTTACACAAAGGACATAGATTATTTTCATCATTGACTTGCAAAGTCAAGTGGGGGTGCAAGTCCTAAAAATAATAGAAGCAGGAAAAGCAGCAAAGAAAAAAACCCAGCTTTTTCTCTTATGGGGTCCCTTTAGTTTCCTTGTCTCATCACAATTATTTGTAGATTTAATTTTTGATGGAGCTGGCAAATAATAAAAATATGACAATAAGACACCATGCCATTTTTCTGTCTGCCATCTTTCTCCGACAAAATATTATATTTCATTCAGATTTCTTTATTCTTTTTAAACTTTTAACAGTTCTCTGATTCCTTCCCTCAACTTAGAATGATCTACTTCAAAAAGCCCATTTTTTATTATTAATTTTCAGCCTAATTAGCATTGATTAGTTTGGTGTGCATTGTGGAATTAGTGCAGAAAGATACCATAAAATTAACAACAGTTAATATTTGTCAAGTGCTTATTCTGTCTCAAATGGTGCTGTTATTTACATGCATTATCTAAGTATATACTCTCATGAGAACTTTGCCAGGTATATTTTCATCTCTCCTTTATATGAGGATACAGTGGTATAGTAACTAGTCAGGATGGAGATGTATGGAATTTTCCCTCCTTTGGTAACTGTGCCTGCTTGTAAGTAGCCCATTAGTCAGTGAGGGCTTATGGCTTTAAGAGCCTGTTGGGGGTCAGCTCAGTGGTCACTGTGGACCTTTTTCCTCGCTCAAGTTTCTGCTCTCAAGCCTGTTGCCTAAAAGCAGCCTCTACACATAAGTCACTTGCCCAAGGTCCCATTTAGAAAATGTGAGAAGCAGAACAGAAACTTACCTCTATTTAAAGCTGAATCCATGCTACACCAGTCATATTACAGAGTCTTCAAATTTTCTCTGATTCCGCATGTTCAGTGATCATTCAACATATGTCTACATAATAAATATCTCCTGATTAATTGCCATTTGCAGACACAAAAGGTTATGTTGGAGATACATGGAGGACAAGTTGCAGTTTTGATCTCAAGGAAGGAATTATTAATATTTAATAGGAATATAAATATGGTGAGAATAGCCACTATCCTTGAGAGCATGTTGTATGCAGAGGAGTTTTAACCCAGGTTCAAAAACAGGGGAATTGATTGTGAAGATAAGAAACTTCAACTGGACTCTGTAAATAGAAGTACCCACAGCAGAAGGAACTGGAATGGCACGTTATCAAAGGCTGTCTTGCAGTGATCAAGAATGCCTGGATTCTTGAATCTGGTTTCTTAGCTTTCAATCCCCACTCTGACCCTAGTAGGAGGCTTTCAAAAGATTCCACTCATGTGTTCCTTAGTTTTCTCACCTAGAAACTAGGGAATATGATAGTACTTACCTCATCTTACCGTTACGTGAATGAAATGAGCTACTCTGAAAGCATTTAAAAAAGTGTCTGGCATATAAAAAAGTGCCACATATTTGTTCGCTGTTATGTAAGTACTGTCATCTACAAGGAACCATGCATATAGAGCCCTGAGGGGAGAGAAGGAGTGACCATGCTGTCAACACAAGCAATTCAAAGCTTTAGTTGAGCTGTCTAGTAAATGAGGTACGATAGCTGTGAAAATCATACCCTGGGTAAATAAGAAAGCATCATTAACCCCTCATATGTACTTTTGTTCAGTATCTTTTTCTAAAGTAACTCTTCCATCTAGACCCACTGTAGGCCTCTCCTTAATAAACTATAAGCTGCAGGCTAAGGAAAGGGAGGGAAATTGTCTTTACGAAAGGGCTTTGGAGGCCCCTCTGGGAGAGAAATCCTAGCATGTGAGTCCTGATAATTTTTGTGTTTGTTTGTGGACAACTTTGATTTTAGTGAGTAAACAACTTATATCAGAATTCGAAGTTTCCATTACTCACAAAAAGCAATTGTACCTCTTAAGTTGTTTTTTTCCCCTTAAGATTTTATTTATTTATTTATTTATTTATTTATTTGAGAGAGAGAGAGAGAGTGAGCACGGGGAGGGAGGGCCAGGGACAAGCAAACTCCCTGCTGAGTGTGGAGCCCAACTTGGGGGCTAGATCTCACATCCCTGAGATCATGACCTGAGCCAAAATTAAGAGTCAGATGCTTAACTGACTGAGCCACCCAGGTGCCCCCTCTTAAGTTGTTTTTAAATTTAGTGACTTTCTTTATATCTGCTGGTATGTAATATAAACTAATGTTTCAAAGTTAAGTTTTCTGAAAGTAGGTTACTGAATTCCTCCCCAAATATCTCCAAACCCAGATTCCAGAATTACTTTCCAAATGTCATTTATTAAATTGTTTGTGCTCTCTTGCAAACTCTGTTTCCTGACATTGAATATATTGCCTAAATCATGAGTCAGTCACAGACACAGAAGAAACATTTGCAAATGCGAACGGCATTTTGAGTGGAACTGCATTGCATTAGACTCAGAAGAAAAAGATGCAATTCCACTGCTTGTAGGACTAGAGCCATAAAATTAGTCTTTGAGTCATCATCAGTTGCAATAGGCTTAAATTTAAGTCACAATTATTTATAAAGTTAATGAGTAATGACTATAGAATAACTTTATAAATCCTAATACTGTAAGAGATTATTTGTAGCTAGGATCAAAGCCCAGATTTCATTTGTTTATTTTTCCTTGTGTCTCTCAGCAGGTTCCTGCCATGGGTGACAGGGGGACAAGCAATCACTCAGAAGTGACTGACTTCATTCTTGTAGGCTTCAGGGTCCGCCCAGAGCTCCACATTCTCCTCTTCCTGCTCTTTCTGCTTGTGTATGCCATGATCCTTCTAGGGAATGTTGGCATGATGACCATTATTATGACTGATCCACGGCTGAACACACCAATGTATTTCTTCCTAGGCAACCTCTCCTTCATTGATCTCTTCTATTCTTCTGTTATTGCCCCCAAAGGCCATGATCAACTTCTGGTCTGAGAGCAAGTCCATCTCCTTTGCAGGCTGTGTGACCCAGTTCTTTCTCTTTGCCATCTTCATGGTGGCCGAGGGATTTCTCCTGGCAGCCATGGCTTATGACCGCTTCATTGCCATCTGCAACCCCCTCCTCTACTCTGTCCAGATGTCAACTCGTCTCTGCATTCAGTTGGTGGCTGGTTCCTATTTTTGTGGCTGCATCAGCTCAGTTCTTCAGACAAGCATGACATTTACTTTGCCCTTTTGTGCTTCACGAGCCATTGACCACTTTTTCTGTGATATCCGCCCACTTCAGAGGATATCTTGTTCTGACCTCTTCATCTATAGGATGATTTCTTTCTCTTTATCCAGCATCATTACCCTACCTACCATAATTGTCATTATTGTGTCTTATATATATATAGTGTCCATGGTTTTAAAGATACGCTCATCTGAGGGACGTAAGAAAGCCTTCTCCACTTGCAGCTCTCACCTAGGAGTCGTGAGTGTATTGTACGGTACTGTTTTTTTTACATATCTCACTCCTGACAGATTTCCTGAGCTGAGTAAAGTGACTTCCTTATGTTACACCTTAGTCACTCCCATGTTGAATCCTTTGATTTACTCCCTGAGAAACAAAGATGTCAAAGAGGCTCTAAAAAAACTTTTAGAGATGAAAAATACTATTCTTTGATTATTATTTCTTGGCTATTGAAGGTGTTGTGGCTATTTCTTTCATACTTCTTGTGACCATTAATGAAAGTTATTCTCTTGAACATCATAGAAATATTAACAGAAGCTTTTTCAAGGTGCCTTATGTCCCACATATTACTTCTTTTTTTTCCCTCAGAGACATTGTTAATCTAAAACATCCTTGATGTTGGAGGTGTCCTGGACGTTAAGGAAGCATTTTTCAAGGTGAACCCTGCCACTGATCTAAAATAACATTTAATTTCATTGAATTGACTTCTATCTTCTTATGCCTTGCTGCTAAACATGATTTTTATATTTTATTAAAGTGTAGAAACAGTACATGTTAAACAGTTATTGAATTTTCACTTTGAATCAAGTATTTACTATGTCATATATTGAGAAAGAGTATAATAAAAACACAAAACAGGCAATCTTCATAATATACATTAACTTGAACAATTGTTTATTGCTACGGAGTGCTCTGAGGCTCTCTGGCTACCGGATCCTAACTAGATGAAGAACCAAGTGTGACAAAGAGAACTGCAAACACTTTTGAGCAAACATTCCCTCAATTTGGATCTTCATAACTTTTTTACTATGTTAATTATTCCAAGGAAATTTTTTTTTCATGTTTCACCCAATGGAATTTTTTTCATTTTTTATAATAATTTTTATTATATTATGTTAGTTACCATACAGTATATCCCTACTTTTTGATGTAAAGTTCGATGATTCATTAGTTGTGTATAATNTTCATTAGTTGCGTATAACACCCAGTGCACCATGCAATACGTGCCCTCCTTACTACCCATCACCAGTCTATCCCATTCCCCCACCCCCTCCCCTCTGAAGTCTTCAGTTTGTTTCCCAGAGTCATAGTCTCTCATGCTTCATTCCCCCTTCTGTTTACCCCCCCTTTCTTCTTCCCTTTCTTCTCCTACTGATCTTCCTACTTCTTATGTTCCATAAATGAGTGAAACCATATGATAATTGTCTTTCTCTGCTTGACTTATTTCACTTAGCATTATCTGCTCCAGTGCCATCCATGTTGCTGCAAATGTTGTGTAATTGTTCTTTTTGATGGCTGAGTAACATTGAGATACCACCTTATGCCAGTTAGAATGGCAAAAATTGACAAGGCAGGAAACAACAATTGTTGGAGAGGATGTGGAGAAAGGGGATGCCTCCTACATTGTTGGTGGGAATGCAAGTTGGTACAGACACTCTGGAAAACAGTGTGGAGGTCCCTTAAAAAGTTAAAAATTGAGCTACCCTATGGATCCAGCCATTGTAATACAGGGTATTTACCCTAAAGATACAGACATAGTGAAGAGAAGGACCATATGCACCCCAGTGTTCATAGCAGCATTGTCCACAATAGCTAAATCGTGGAAGGAACTGAGATGCCCTTCAACAGATGACTGGATTAAGAAGATGTGGTCCATATATACAATCTAAGGAAAATTAAAAAAAAAAGAATAGCAGGGAGGTAGTCATCAAATAGTTTGTGATCCAAAATTTACTCTTCCATGCTTTTGAATATTTATTTATTTGATTAATTTTATCGACTACCTGTGTAAGATATTCTGGTTTTGGGATGAGCTCGGGTCTAAATAAGGTCATTCTTTAGGGAGCTTACAATTTAGTGTGAGAGTCACATCCTTGCTCAGACAATTATGATCCAGAGATGTGTATGCCGAAAATACACAGAGATGGTAAAGTCGGGTACCTGAAGCTGGTGGTTGATAATGAGGGAAAATCTTCAGGGCTACATGGAAGATATAGTTAAAGAGAGTAAATTGGAGTCAGGGAAACTGCTGTATCAGTTCATATGATCGGTGAAGCTTTGAAGTACGCCAATGTAAATTTTATTTATTTTATTTTTTAAGATTTTATTTATTTATTCAACAGAGACAGAGACAGCCAGCGAGAGAGGGAGCACAAGCAGGGGGAGTGGGAGAGGAAGAAGCAGGCTCATAGCGGAGGAGCCTGATGCGGGGCTCGATCCCATAACCCTGGGATCACGCCCTGAGCCGAAGGCAGACGCTTAACCTCTGTGCCACCCAGGCCCCCCGCCAATGTAAATTTTAAAAGGCTTATTTGAAAAACTGCACACAAAATACACAGAACTGATTAACTGACTAGTATGAGGAGAGTATTCCAAAGCAGGTGTGTTTCATGCTTTTGAACTTGTATGTTGTGCCTGGTGATGGTAAAAAATAAAAGACCTCTCAGCAAACTAGGAATAGAGGGGGGGTTTCCTAAAATTGAAAAAGAACACTTAAAAAAACCTACAGTTAAGATTATATTTAATGGTGCAAAGTAGAAGCTTTCCTGCTAAGATACGAACAAGACAAGGATGTCTCCCCTCACCTCCCCTTTTCAGCATCCTTTTGAGAGTCTGAGGTAATGCAAAAGGCAAAAAGTAAATAAAAGTGTTATGGGCTGAATTATGTCTTCCCAAATGCATATTTTTAGCCCTAATCCCCATTATCAAATATGTGACTATATTTGGAGATAGGGCTTTCAAATAGATAATTTAAATAAGGCTGTTACGGTGGATTCTAATTCAATCTGACTGGTGTCTATAAGAAGAAAGTAGGGTACACAGAGAGACACCAGGGCACAGGTGCACTGAGGGACGACTATGAGAAGAAAGAGCAAGAAGCAGACAAGGAGAGAGACCTCAGAGGAAACCAAATCTGCTGGCATCTTGTTCTTGGACTTTCAGCCTCCATAAACGTGAGAAAATAAATTTGTTGTTTAAGCCACCCAGTCTATGGTAGTTTTGTTTTGGGAGCCTTGGCAAACTATTCCAAAAATGTATGCAGAATGGGAAAAAGAAAAAAAAAAAGCCAAACTCTTCTTTTCACATGATATCTATGCCGAAAATCTGAAAGAATTGACAAAAAATGTCCTGAAACTGAGAGATAATAGAAAGGTTGCTGGATACGTGGTTACTATATAATAGTTAATTGCTTTCCATACACTAGCAATGAGCAAATGGAATTTAAATTAAAAGCACGATACCATTTATATTATCCCCACCCTGTACTGTATTGTATACATAAGTATTGTCTAGTAAAATGCTTATGGGGCATCTGGGTGGCTCAGTGGATTAAATGTCTGCCTTAGGCTCAGGTCATGATCCCAGGGTCCTGGAATCGAGCCCAAAATAGGGCTCCCTGGTCAGTGGGGGGTCTTTTTTTCTTTCTTCCTCTTCCTCTGTGTGCACTCTGTCTCTCTCTCTAGCTCCCATTCTCTCTCAAATAAATAAAAATCTTCAAAAAAAAAAAAGTAGACTATGGATTTTGGAGGTAAAATAAGTCAATGTAGGCCCATCAATTGTAGTAAATATACCAGGCTGGTGAGGGATGTTGATAACAAGCTATTAAGCTGTAGAAGGGCATGGAGGAATCATAAATGCACAATCCTATGTGAAAGAAGCCGATCTGAAAAGGGTACATACTGCATGATTTCCACTATTTAGCATTCTGTTATTGCATTTTTAAACTCCAGAATATGTTTTTGAAATAATTTTTGTATTTTTGTTGTTGCTTGCCTATTTTTTTGTTTACTATTTTATTGGATTCTATTTGTTCCCCCAATGTTTATAGCAGCAATTTCCACAATAGCCAAACTATGGAAAGAGCCCAGATGTCCATCGACAGATGAATGGATAAAGAAGATGTGATA
>NC_048233.1:44472206-44479928 GCF_002007445.2 Ailuropoda melanoleuca
AAAAAAGTCAAAATGAAAGTCGATCTCCATGTCATTAGCCCATTCTAAATTCAGAGTTTGTATAGATCTAATTGGTAGAACAAAATCTGGGTCAAGAACCCTTGTGGCAGGAGACATTTGAGCTTTCCAATCTCTCCATCTAGAAAGCACGAGAGACAGAGTTTGAATATCTAATCTGTAAAATGTACCAGAATCTAATATACTATTTTTATCCTTGAGCTACCCACAATAACATTAGCAATAACAACATGCTATTTCTTACAAATACCTAAGATCCACTTACTGTCATTCACAATCGATGGGACATAAACCCTCAACAAATTCACTGATCGAAACCGTTCAGTGTCTGTTCTTAATCATAGTCAACCTAACAGAGAAATCAAATGGATTTTTAGGAAGTGTTTGTTTCTAATGTCTATGTCCATAAAGTTTTCTAGTTATCTATCAAATTAAATTTTGATTTAGTTCGAACTAAATTATAATGAATTATGGTATATCTAAGCCTCATAAGAAAGAGTAGTACTTAGAGGGATATACAAAGCCTTACTTGTACATATGAAGAAAGGCAGGAACATCTAGATCTTAATAATAATAATCTTCTTAATAATGAGAGATAGAAAATGGCAAGTCAAAACACAACAAAGAACGAAAATAGATAATATAGATAAAAATTACTTAATTAGAAAGAATATGTATGATACCAGCTAGTCACATGACTTTAACATTGATTCTTTGAAAGATTAGTTGTGTGTATAAAATCCTAGCCAATTTAAAAAGGGAAAAGAGCAACATGAAATCACAAGGATCAGGAATGAAAAGGGGATGGCACTACAGAGTCTTCTGATATTAAAAAAAAAGAAAACATTTTTAGCAAAAATTGATGATTTTTTAAATAAAAATATTTTAAATAGAACAAAATTATGGGTAAAAGAGAAATATGAATCTAAAAATATACATTAAAGAAACTGAATCTTTATTAGTGGTATTCCCATGAAGAATTAATGGCTTCACCAGTGTTTACTTGCAAACATTTAAGAAAGAAATAAGATCTTTTTTACATAAACTCTGTCAGAAATAGTCATAAAGGAAATATTCTCCTACTATATTTATGAATCTCTCTTAAGTGTCATATGGACATTTAACTAAAAAAATTATAGACAAATCTTACTCATAACATTAACTTCAAATGTTCTAAACAGAATATTAATAAATAAAATACTGCAATAAAAAAGAATAAGAAATCTCACTGAAGTGTATGTTTATACTGCAAATGCTAAGGTCATTCAATAATTTTTTAAAAATAGATTTAAGATATTTTCCACATCTAGTTACAAAAGAATGGTTACCGTAGATTTGTCTTCCATCACAAGACAAACTCTGGAGAAAATATATGAATCAAATATTTTTAGAGGTTGCATAATAAGTAGTGAAAGACTAATTTCTGAGAAAAGGAAACAAACCAGGGGGAAAAGATTTTTAAACTTGGAATACGTAGCAATAGAAACAAATCAAACCTAAGGTTGAGTTAAAAAGGAAAAATAATGAATAGGCATTCAGTGACAACAGGAAATATTACCCATGTAACTGGAAGAGGGGCCAGAAAAATAATGTAAATTATAATGGGCAATTTTTTTTTCATATTTGATGACAAATCTAACCACACAGATGCAAGAAAATGGACTGGACAAAATCCCAAGCAGGATAGACAGAGAGGAAAACAAATAAAGCACATCAGAATAAAATTCTGAAGATGAGTGAAAAAAGGACATTGTCAAAGTTGCAAGATTGGGGGGGAAGAGACATCACACACAAGCAAATCAAAGTTAAAGCATACACTTGTCAGAAACAGTTCAAACCAGAAACAATTGAACAACAACTTTAAAGTGCTTAAAGATGGGAGGAGGGAAGACCAAACCAAAATGCATGTTCAGAAGAACAGGCTTCAGAACTGAAGGCAAAATAAGGAACTTTTCAAAGAAAGGAAAAGTAAGAGAATGCCTTATGCCAGATTTGTGCCATAAGAAATACCAAAGAAAGTTGTCCTAGCTAAAGGGAAATATCAGGATAGATTAGGAAGGTTCTCTAGGATCCTGGAGACGCTGTTTCCCCACTAACAACAGTGCTGAGGATGTGCGAGAAGAAATTTCTCTCTCAGTATGCTCCTTGGGGGTTTCTCATTTTGGTTCTAACACAGGTGGCCAAACCCCACCATGGTTCTCACTCTTGAGGGAATCCCCAGGCTTCTGGGATCTTCAACAGCACGTCTTCTCATGCTTTGACATCATAGATGGAGGTATGACTGCCTGCTCTGGCCAGTCCCTGTTACTTCAAAATCCCCCTCCCACCCCCCAACTCTTCAACAGACTGTTTAGATTATTCTCCGTGTAAAATTTCTTCTAATAGAAGCATGATGTATTAACAGTAGAGATAAGAAATGAGTTTCTAATATCCACTCCGATGAAAAATAGTGAATTTCCCTCTGTGTAGCTCATGAAGTTAAAAAGAAGAATCCAATACTGCTCCTCCAAACGCGTTTGTTTATTATTACTGTTTTGTCAGGAAGCAGGAGGATAGTTCTCACGTCCTCTAGAGAGCCCTTCTGCCTCCCCAAGGTCTGGTGAGTTTCTAATGAATCATGTCTTCTCTCACTTTTCTTCTGCATTCTGATACAAAGTACATTACTGGTGAGAAAGACTTCTGCGCCTTACTAACACCTTGCAGAGGGAATGCACAGCACTCTGGTTTCCCTCCTCAAGAGAATTTCTCTCAGGACCCGTCCCAGGTCTGGTGGTTGTTTTAACCAATGAAAAAGTACAATAAACTGAAAGAGAGAGAGAGAGAAAGAAACGACAATTGTTGCTCGTCCTTGTTCATCTTAGCAGTTGGAGTCTGATCTGACCAGGGAAAAGATGCCATCCTTGTTGCAGGAAACCAAGGTGCACTTCTTTTCATACTCTTGTTTCTTCATGATTTCACATATAGTAGAGGGTTACAAGGTAAGAAATAGTTCATTCTTAAGAATACCTTTTCTATCTAATTTATTCTCAACACTTCCTTTTTTTAGATTGCTTTATTACATCTTTCTTTTTTATTTCAATTTTTCTGTTGAAACCAGAAATTTTAGGCAAAATATGAGTTTAAGGAAGCCATGTACTTTTTAGTTGATAGACCGTACCAGAGATTATTTTGATGATTCTTCTGCCTTCTAAAATCAATCAGTCAACATTTCTGTTAACTTTTAAATTTTTTAAGAAAGTAGATACCATAGATACTGGACCAAATTGCGTCTAATATACTTGCATAGTCCCAACCTGTCTTCAAAGAATGTCACAATTAGTGAAACCATAGCAGTGCAACAATAAAGATGACAAGAGATATTATGAGACATTGTATAATTTATATCATATGTCTTTTTATTATTATAATTACACAATTTACATAATTATTTTCTATTTTTACAGAATTATGATTCTAAAATTATATAAGATATTCCCATAGTATGTGAATCTTTGAATTGTTTGAGAGTTTTCTTTTTTATTTTGTGATAGATTATTGAATAGTAAACCACTCTATTGCTCAATCTCATGCCTCTGGGAAGCTTTTTAATCTGTTTTTGTCTTAATTTCTCGATAAGAAAATAAAACAAAAAATTACTTCCTTTCTCTACCACCATATTTTAAGGACACTTATGGCCATAATAGCATATGCCTAAATAGATACAATGCAAACTTGTTTAAATACATATCTCTTCCTTTTTTCCCATTTTGACCTATCTTTAAATTGTCCTGTGTGCCTTCTCTCCTCCATATGCACAGATCTTTTGTATTTTTTTATTAGATTGGTTTGTTTCTGAAAGGACAGAAAAATCTCTACCCAAGATCTTAGAATTCCCCGCCTGCACTCCAACCTGCAAATTCCAAAGAGTGAGAAAGAAGGAAGGAAGGAAGGAAGGAAGGAAGGAAGGAAGGAAGGAAGGAAGGAAAGAAGGAAAAAAGGGGAAAGAGAAAAAACAGTCTGATGAAATCATGTTTAGAAAATATACACAAGGGGCGCCTGGGTGGCACNGGAAGGAGGGAAAGAAGGAAAAAAGGGGAAAGAGAAAAAACAGTCTGATGAAATCATGTTTAGAAAATATACACAAGGGGCGCCTGGGTGGCACAGCAGTTAAGCGTCTGCCTTCTGCTCAGGGCGTGATCCCGGCATTGTGGGATCGAGCCCCACATCGGGCTCTTCTGCTATGAGCCTGCTTCTTCCTCTCCCACTCCCCCTGCTTGTGTTCCCTCTCTCGCTGGCTGTCTCTATCTCTGTTGAATGAATAAATAAAATCTTAAAAAAAAAAAAGAAAATATACACAAGAATCACTTCTGTTTTGGGTAGATGAATTGTGCCGCTAAAAGTCATGTCACCATAGAGACAAAAATAATGGAAGAAATAAGAATATGAGGTTAATGTGTAAAAGGATGATGCTTTTGTCAGAATTTTAAGTTTTTCTCTTCGTAATATAAGAAAGATGAATATAATATTTGTCTATTATTTTTCTATAGTAGATAAGGAAAATAAATGATTTTTAAAAAATAAAAAGAGGCCATCAATTTAATGGATTTTCACTCCAAATGAACTTTTAAGTGGATTATAATGTCTGTGAGAAATATCTTCCAGTAGAGGAGGCAACTTTCAGTGGCAGTAACTGATAATAACTCAAGAAGGGAAAAACAACAACAGCTCTTGTTTCTAGACAACTTTCCTAGAATCTCCCTTTCTCCAAAGTACGCTTAGAGAAATCTGCATTATTTGCAAAATAAGTATATCTCAAAGGCTGACCAATCAGAATAAATTCTTTACTTTTTAAACATAGCAATCTGTTCTGTATTGGTATTTTGAAATTTATTGGGAACAATATGATGAAATTTTTTCTGTGCTGGTTTTTAGTTATTTTTTACTAAAACGAGTATTCTGATCACTCATTTCTTTTCATTTCTACCGTCTCTCCAGTTCCACGTACATCTCAGGCATGAAGAGCGAGCTTAACAGGAATTACTCAGAAGTGACCGAGTTCATTCTGCTGGGCTTTGGAACCCCTCCGAAGCTACAAGCCCTCTTATTCTCAGTGTTCTTGCTTATCTACACGGTCACTGTGCTGGGAAATATCAGCATGATAATTGTCATTAAGATGGACTCCAGACTTCAGATGCCTATGTATTTCTTCCTTAGAAACTTGTCTTATTTAGATCTCTGCTACTCCACAGTCATTGCCCCCAAAACTTTAGCTAACTTCCTGTCTAGTGAAAAGAAGATTTCTTACAACGGCTGTGCAGTCCAATTTTTCTTCTTTGCTCTGTTTGTCACAACCGAAGGCTTTCTTTTGGCTGTCATGGCATTCGATCGATTCTCAGCCATTTGCTCCCCTCTCCTTTACCCTGTGCACATGTCCCAGAAAGTCTGCGCTCAGTTGGTGGCGGGATCCTACATCTGTGGGGCCATCAACTCCATAGTCCAAACAGGTTTCACCTTCAGTTTGCGTTTCTGTGGAGAAAACAGACTGGACCACTTTTTCTGCGACGTCCCAGCCCTGATCAAGATCTCATGCGATGACACATCTGTGAATCAGATTGTGCTGTTCATTCTCTCTGCCGTCATCATCCTCACCACCACAGCTGTCCTTCTGGTTTCCTATGCTTACATCCTCTCCACCGTCCTGAAGATCCCCTCCCCCCGTGGCAGGGGTAAGACCTTCTCCACCTGCGGCTCGCATATAGCCGTGGTTTTTATATATTATATTTGAATTTTAGTTATTATAAAAGTGTTTTTTTTTCTATATGGTGTAGACTGAGGCCTTTACTCAGATGTTTTTCCATCAGTTATGAATATTTTTTTTNGAGTCTGTTCTATGGGACCGTGTTCTTCATGTACGCCCAGCCCAGGGCCACCTCCTCCCCAGAGCAAAACAAGATTGTAGCTGTGCTCTACACATGGATAATACCAATGCTAAACCCTCTAATATACAGTCTGAGGAATAGAGATGTGAAAGATGCTGTGAAAAGAATACTACACAGGAAATGATTCCTTCCCTGATGTTTAGAAAACCATGAGGCAGTGGGCACAGCCTGTTTTCTAAGGGTCCCAGTTATCCTTATGTTTGGAAAATTAGTATATCAAAGATATTTTTATATATAGCAACAGATGTTTTTCTAAGTGTTACAAAATGGTATTTCTGTGCTTAAAATATATGAAAGCATTGCTTTCAATTTTGGATGTGATAATATCTTCATTTCAATTTTACTTTAAGAAGTAAATAGTAAAAGCTGCAATTATATAATAACTAAAATATTACATCTGTGTGAACTATTCTTTCACTTTTCTATCCTACAAAGCAAGTACACTGATATTTGTTTGGGAAAGAGAGCTGCCGCACTATGTACGTGGAAAAACAGAATGGTATGTTTACCTGGAACACTTTTGAGTAAAGGCCCCTTGCTTTCCCAAAGATCCATGTATATATATTTATATATATATATATCCATATATATATATGATATATATATCATCCTTAGAATTACTACTGCTATAAAAAGAGAACCCGCAGTATATTTGAGAAACAATTATTCACATGGAAAATATCTGGCAATACCATTCTATTGATTTTTACTTCCTCATTTTTTTCTTAATACAAAATGATATATTTTATAATAAAATCTGATACATAAAGAACATATAACATTATTATCACTGTTTTTCAAATGAGGAAATTGAGGCCGTCGGAGACTAAGTAACTTGATGAAGTCAAAACTCAATACCAGTATGGCTCCAGAATGTTTATTATTCAAATATATATCGTAAAGCATGTGGAATATTCTGAAAATGTAATCTCACAATCTAGAAACAGCTATTTCTGAAGGGAGGTATAGATATGGGGCCAGTCCTGTCATCGATCCATTATCCTGTCATTATTTTTCTTTTTTTTCTTTTTTTTTTTTTTAGAGAGAGAGAGCATACAAGCAAGAAGGGGGGGGTGCAAGGGAGAGGAAGAGAGAGAATCTTAAGCAGGATCCATGCCCACGTGGGGCTCGATCTCACAACCCTGAGATCACGACCTGAGCTGAATCAGACGCTTAACCAGCTGAGCCACCCAGGTGCCCCATATCCTGTCATTATTTGTGCAATAATTTGTGTTCATTTTCTTTTGAAATTTTAATCAGTTTTGCATGTGAAATAGTATAACATTTGTACATAATTTTATTTATTGTTTTTTCTCTTTTCTCACATGGACTTACCCATTCAAAAATTCGATATTGGGGCGCCTGGGTGGCATAGCGGTTAAGCGTCTGCCTTCGGCTCAGGGCGTGATCCCGGCGTTCTGGGATCGAGCCCCACATCAGGCTCCTCTGCTATGAGCCTGCTTCTTCCTCTCCCACTCCCCCTGCTTGTGTTCCCTCTCTCGCTGGCTGTCTCTATCTCTGTCGAATAAATAAATAAAAATCTTTAAAAAAAAAACCAAAAATTCGATATTTTCCAATATTAACGTTTTTATATATTATATTTGAATTTTAGTTATTATAAAAGTGTTTTTTTTTTCTATATGGTGTAGACTGAGGCCTTTACTCAGATGTTTTTCCATCAGTTATGAATATTTTTTTTTAAATATTTTATTTATTTATTTGACAGAGACAGCCAGCGAGAGAGGGAACACAAGCAGGGGGAGTGGGAGAGGAAGAAGCAGGCTCA
>NC_048233.1:44480675-44487374 GCF_002007445.2 Ailuropoda melanoleuca
TTCTTTCTTTCTTTCTTCTTTTTTCAAATTGTTGGGAGAAATCTTTGGTTTGACATGCTGTCACTAAATGGGATTTGATGCAAGGGGACTGGACTAGACCAAGCCATTACAATAGTTGTTCCATTAAATCGAAAGTCATTAGTTGATGTGGTGGTTGAAAAAGTAAAATTTTCTTTCAGCAAAATTGTTCATGATTTTGAATCCCCTGAAGCTTCTGCTAAACTAATATTAATTACACTTAAACTTTTCTAACTCTTCTTGTTCCTGATATTAGAAGTCACTCAGTCTTTGGTCATTCTGGGTGATATAACCTATGGGTTTTGTACAGGTGTCCTTTATATGACCTGGGAAATTGCTGAGAGTTGTTATCAGACATGAATGTCTGGTTTTGCCAAATGCTTTTTCCATGTCAATTGAGAATATTTCATATATATATATATCATACATATAATAATTTCAACTGTACATATATATATATGTACAGTTGATCCTTTGAACAACAACAGCTCGAGTTGTGTGGGTCTACTTACACACAGATTTTTTACAGTACAGTACTGTAAATGTATTTTCTGTTCCTTATGATTTTCTTAGTAACACTATCTTTTCTTTAGCTTCCTTATTGTAAAAATGCAGTATATAATACATATAACATACTAAATATGTGTTATTCGTATGTGTTTATGTTATCAGTAAGGCTTCTGGTCAACAGTGGACTATTAGTAAAGTATTTGGGGAGTCAAAAGTTATATGTGGATTTTTTACTATGTGTGGGGTTGGTTGGCACCCCTAACTCCCATGTTGTTCAAGGGTCAACCACATATACACATGCACATACACACACATATACATATATATATGTATTTCATATATCACATATATTTATATATAATGTATAATTTATATATGCATTTATATTATATATAAATATTTTTTCACATATAATGTATATTTATTTTGTTAAATATAATAGAAATCTATTTGGGTTTGTTAATATAGTAAATTAAATCAATTTATTTTTGAATTTTAGACCAACTTTGTATTCCTAGGATAACCTCTACCTGGTCATAGTATATTATAGTTTTGCTCTTTCCCTAGATTGAATTTACTAAAATTTTGTTTAGACATTTTGCATTTATGTTCACAACAGATGTTGACTAGTAGTAATCTTGTCCTTTTCTATCTGGTTTACCACTAACATTACACTAGTTTCATAGGCTAAATTAGAAAGTATTTTCTCATTTTAAATTCCTTGGGAAAGTTTGTGTAGAATTGTTACTAGGTTTTTACTTAAATGTTGGATAGAATTCACCAGCCAACCAAATCAGAGTTTTCCTTTGTAGGATTATTTTTAACCACAATTTGAATTTTTGAAGTGTTCTCAGTGAAATAAATTGGGGTAATCCCTCGACTTATCACATTTCTTTCCGACCCTTCAGGGATCACTGTTCTTCATTGCCTCCAATGTCTTGAGTGTATATGCACATATATTTGTATGTATATGTGTGTCTATGTGTTATATATCTATATCTATCTATATCTATATATATAAATTAATAGAGAGGGTGGTGAAAGCCTGAGTGAGAGAGAGAGATGTTCTCTTGTTGATTTAGGCAAGAGAGTGAATCTGGCTCCTATGAGTTTATCTTGACCAGAATCAGAAGTCGAGGTATATCTATTTTCCAAGTCAAATTAAAACTTCTTTGTCAATCAGCCTGAGTAGGAGGAATACTCTTACTTTAGTTAGATTTTTTTTTTTTAATTATCATTTTAACT
This sequence comes from Ailuropoda melanoleuca, assembly GCF_002007445.2. Lineage (NCBI taxonomy): Eukaryota > Metazoa > Chordata > Mammalia > Carnivora > Ursidae > Ailuropoda > Ailuropoda melanoleuca. The sequence goes on from NC_048233.1 coordinate 44,482,449, forward strand.
AGGGGCTTCCATAGGTATGGTCAATGCAACCATTGTTTCTCACTAAACACTGAATAGTCCTCTGGATTAAAATTAAATTTCCCGTGGATAAAACTGTTCTACTGTTGATAAAGCTGCCTGCACAGGCTGCATGATGTTCAGGGAAGAAACATATATTTCTGTTCCTTTTTTTGAAGAATATCTCACTTTCTGAAGACCAAATTCTTTTGGGGATGGCACTTTGATTCTTAAGACCGCTTCTCTTAGTTCTCAGCATTTTGTATGCCAACTTCAAGAATTCTCTTTGATTCTATGTTGAAATGATTTGTGTGTCCCTCATTCATAGACCAGGAATGATTCCTTGTTTCCTTTCAAGGAATCACTGCATCAGGAGTGAGTCATGTGCCTTTTATTTTTGAAAATGTAAATCTCCACGTTCGAGTTCACAGGTTGAGCCTTTTTGCCCCATCGGTGCTGTTAATCCTCTTTTCTGGACAGTGAAACTACATCCCACTCTGCCACTCTTGAACTTTGGGGAGACAAACATCTTCATGCCTCAATAAAAATTCACTTTCCTCAAACCAACGAAGTTTTTTTAAAGTTTGTTTTGCTGCAAAGGATTACAACTTTCCTCTTCTGTGGGCAGGCTCTTTTATCTTTTTAATTTTTTCTTGTTGTTGAGCAGTCTTAGTGTAGTATCATTGCTGCTGTTGCTGTTGAAATGGAGCTTAATGTTTCATAGTATATGTGAAATATAACAATGATGATCCCTTGCATATATATATAGGGCTGTGTTTTACATATTTTAACATTTAATCCATATAACAACTCTATGAGAAGATACCATTGTTATCTCCAGTTTCTAAATGAAAAGTGGAGACTGTGAAAAGTATATGCAAAAATAAGAAATTTAAAATGTTTGATACCTGGTATTGAGAAGAGATTATGAGTGCTGGTAGAGTTGAGTATGTAAGCATTTAAGTAAAAAGTCAAAATGAGATAGAGACGATGAATATATTATGTAAGAATACTCGACTCAAGTAACTACATCAGTATAGAAGGAGTGTTACAGAATTTTAGAATAGTTGGTAGCCATTATAAGGTATTTTATAAAATATGATTTTGTATACACAACAAATGTATAAAAAGGAAAAATAAAATAAATTTAATATTACTTCTGTACCATGTATTGTGTTGATATTAATTGACTGAATGACGCATATTAAAAAATAATTTGCAACTATGAATGCTAAAAAATAACATATGCTCTTTTGCTTTAATTGTCCAATTATTCTTAACTTGTAGGTATATCACTTGTACCCTTTATTACTAATAATTTTAGGTTACGAGTTGTTTTTAGAATTTGATATAAATCTTAAAACTTGTCATTTAAATGCACAAAATTTTATTTAAAATTATTGGGGTTTCGTACTATCTCAGAAGTTTCTTCAAACATTCCAGATCCGGATATTCAGCTGTATATAAAATACACTGTCTACTTGTATGTCATTGTTTAAAAGGTCTTTAGAGCCCAAGACAGAAGTAGATGTATAGCGTGGAAATGTAAAGGAAGTGAGAGAGTGCCTCGGAAGTGGGGGTGAACCTGGTTTATGGAAACCTGTAGTGATCGACTTTAAGCATCCATTGCATCAGAAAAGCAGGAAATTAGTTGTACTTATGACACCTATGTGTTGGATAAAGATAGAAATTCCTCGAGGTAGTATTTGTAAAACAATACCTTGAAGGGTTATGAGTATCCTTTTAGAAGAAACTTCATAATTAATGATGATTTTTTTAATTTTTATTTTGTTATATTAGTCACCATACGGTACATCCCCAGTTTTTGATGCAATGTTTCATGATTCATTATTTGTGTATAACAACCAGTGCACCATGCGATATGTGCCCTCTAATTAATGATGATTTTGACCGACTTTGAGTGAGACAATCACTATTCTTCCAGGAAGCAAGGAGAAGACCAAATTCACTGATTCTCAAATTTCTACATAGGGACTGATTTCTTTAGTCAGTTGGAAATCTTAACATACAAATGAATGCTTCTCCACACTCATTTCACAATAGATAATTTTCAATGCTCAGATTAATTAAGAATGAGGTGTGATCTAGGAATCAGTATTAAAAGCAGAGCAAAACAAGCCTCCCCCGCTGATTCTGAGGTGTGGGGACGTTTGGCAAACACTGACCTAACTGACCTCCAGGGCCTTCTTCCTTTTCATGAACACCACACATTTGTATATATATATTTCTAATCTCCCTTCTCAGTTTTAAGAATAACTATATGGCTAGATCAAACTTATAGCAGATAACACAGGAATTTTCAGCTCTGTCTTTGCAGAATATAGAGTAAGATATTTCTTGAGTTTCAAACTGAACACCCAAACTAAGATTCTCTTTTAGCTCAAGTAAGTAAAATTAAGGTACATGAGACTTAGAAATAAAAAAAGTCTGGTGACTGAGTGTACTCAGATAGCAGAATGAGTCTAACACATACTGTGAAGCACTTCTGTAATTCACTACAGTTTTCTCAAAGCTTCCTCTAAAAGAATGATCAGCTATTAAAGTCCTTCAACGATGCTCGTTTGGAAACTGCTGGATCTCAAGTAAGGTACCTAGTTATTGAAAGTCAACTTTTTCTGAAGATCATTTTCTTAATTTGGCAAACATTTATTTTTTTCCATTCAGTCTTTCATAGATCCATTATTTGAGCACTTTTTCTTCTCAGATGCTACATATTTCATTTAATTTATACACATCATTTAAGCTAATCCTTATAACAACAATCCTATGAGGTAAATATTCTAAAATACAGTTTGCTAATGAGAAAAATGAGGCTCTGTGGAATTTGAACAATTTGCCTAATATTAGTTAGCCAGTGAGTAGCAGGACATGGATTAAAACTCAGATTTATATGAATGAAAATCCCATACTTATAACTAATAAAACATTTTGACTTCACATACACAAAATAGCAAGAGAAGCTAAATCAGCTTCACTTCTGACTCCACCGTACTTTAATTTTATGTAAATTTCTAAATAAAAACATGACTTCAAATATGGTGATAAGTTCCTTGAAGGGAAAAAAAAATGTCAGTTCAGAAATTAAATAAAGTAATGGAACCACAGAATCATAACATAAAATTTATTTTATTCCACTTGGATTAATTTTTCTGATATTTAAAAATTATTTGTATTTTGCCCATGAGCCCCTTTGTCTCTTTAGTGTTTGATATTAAGATGGATGGATAGTTATTAAGAAAGCAAAATACAAGACCTGTGTAATATTGATATTTTTTGCTCTATTTATTTGCATTAATGTCTTCAGTTTAATTAACAACATAGATAAGGAAAAAAAATACTTCTTGTTAGGGAAGTTAATCTTGTACTTCAACCATAATACCTCTATGTCAACAGAATAATTTCCATAGCTAAGATGCTAGCATTTGACAGGAAAGGGAAACAGACAGGCTGGAGTCTGGCTGCCAACAAGAGAGTGGGCGTCCCAGAATCAGAGATTAGAGGTTCAGAGTGAATGATGTAGGACGTAGAGGTCGAACAGAGCATTTGTGTGGAGTTTGACTCATCATGTCACATGACTTTTAGACGGATGCTTCTTTCTCCCTCATGAAACAGTAATCCCATGTTTCCTAATGTCTTTTAAATAGCAGGATGTTCTGAGAACCAAATTAACTGCATCTTGTGGTGGGAAGGGAAATGACCTGTGTTTTCACCTAGTTTTCCATTCTTAATGCAAAAATAATTTTTTAGGTGCTTGTTCGCTAGTTTACTTATTTGGCTAATATTTATTATGCTTTTAAGATGTTCTAGTAACTGTAATTGTTTATTTTCACATTCAGTCTNATTTAGGTGCTTGTTCGCTAGTTTATTTATTTGGCTAATATTTATTATGCTTTTAAGATGTTCTAGTAACTGTAATTGTTTATTTTCACATTCAGTCTCATGTTATCCTCACAGTAGTCCTATAATACAGGGATTATTAGTATTTTCCATCTGACAGACGATTTCAAGGCATTGGACATACAGGTAGTTATCTTAGATTCTATTAGATTGAGAGAGGTAACATCTGGACTCAGTCCATCTGATTCCATGGGTTAGAGCAAATGGCATAGAATGGCTGATGTCATCACTGTCCCAGACATCCTTTGCCCATCCACATTTCCCGTATTATAAGGACACTAAATATATTAGAAAAAATAAGGCTAATCTTTCAGATGTGTTGCCAAGGACACCTCTCAACACTTTTTCTCTCACTGAGAACTTCAGGAACCAAAAATTAACAAGACAATCCACAGGCCTCATGGTCATCCACTCATTTTCTGACAGATCTCAGCGATGAAGACAGAGCTGAACAGGAATTACTCGGAAGTGACCGAGTTCATTCTGCTGGGATTCGGAACTGCTCCAGATACACAGATTCTCTTATCCCTATTCTTCCTGCTGATCTACATGGTCATTGTGGTGGGAAACCTCAGCATGATAATTGTCATTAAAATAGACTCCAGACTTCACACACCTATGTATTTCTTTCTCAGAAACTTGTCCTATTTAGATCTCTGCTACTCCACAGTCATTGCTCCCAAAACTCTGGCTACTTTCTTGTCCAAGGACAAGAAAATTTCCTACAATGGCTGTGCAACACAGTTCTTTTTTTTCGCTCTCTGTGTTGGGACTGAAGGCTTTCTTCTGGCCGTGATGGCATATGATCGCTTCTCAGCCATTTGCTCGCCCTTCCTCTATCCTGTTCGTATGTCTCAACAGGCTTGTGTTCGTTTGGTGATGGGCTGCTATATCTGTGGGGGCATTAACTCCATGATACAAACAGGTTTCACCTTCAGTTTGTGTTTCTGTGGAGAAAACAGACTGGACCACTTTTTCTGCGACGTTCCAGCCCTGATCAAGATCTCATGC
>NC_048233.1:44487474-44488800 GCF_002007445.2 Ailuropoda melanoleuca
TGTACCTTACATTCCCAAGTGTCCGTGGTTCCAATTTCTCCACATCTCACCAACACTTTCTTTCTTTCTTTTTTTTTAATAGCAGCCATCCTAATGGGTGTGACGTGATATCTCACCATAGTTTGATATGCATCTCCCTAATGACCAGTGCTATTGAGCATCTTTTCATGTGATTATTTGTCATTTGTATATGTCTATTCATTTTTTTGCCCATTTTTGAGTCATGTTTTTTGCTTTTTTTGTTGAATTTTAGTTCTCTCTTCTAAGTACTAGTCACTTATTAGATATGTGATTTGAAAATATTTTCACCCATTCAGGGAACTGCATCTTTATTCTGTTGATGATGTCTTTTGAAGCAAAAGATTTTTAAATTTTCATAAAGGTCATTTTGTCTATATTTTCTTTTGTTCTCTATGCTTTTGATATCATATCAATAAATATCAATAAATCATCGACAAAATCAACATGGCTTTAGCTTCATCTCAGTTATTTTGAAATTATTTTTCCCAGTATCATTCAATGTAAAATCACTCAGTTAAAAAATTTTTTCTTTTTTTTAATTCTCACTTTGGTTCATAGATTTTTAGATGTTATTTAACTCCAGCTATTTGGAGATTTTATAAATGTATTATTATTATTGTTATGGATTTCTAATTAAGTTACTATTTTCCTCTTGTAAATTGAACCAATAAATAGTGTGAAGAAGCAAACCATGGCAATTTTTGAAGACTCATTTAATAATAATAATGCTAACTTGTGTTGGCAAGTAGGATTGTGAAATTAAAATGAATAATTTAAAATAATTAACAAATCTCGTTTTAGATGTTTGTTTTTATTTCTTTTAAAATATGATAAGTACCTGATTTTTTTTAAATGATTTTTTATTATATTATGTTAGTCACCATACAGTACATCCCTGGTTTCCGATGTAAAGCTCGATGATTCATTAGTTGTGTACCTGATGTTTTGAGTCGAATGTGGTTCATCCTGGAAGCAGGAAAGGGTGTGTGCAGTAGTTTGCCTGGAGTTTTAAAATCAGTCTTCAAAAGAGTTTGTGACATAAGGCTGGAATTCTAATAGATTTTAAATGAGAAATACCTGCAATGTAAAATGATGAGTCCACGTGCACACTTCTTTTTGGTCCCAATCACTACTAGAATCCAATTCTTCTTATTCCAAGTTCCTGTTTTTTTCCACACTACGTTACCTACATTTAGATTAGAGATTAGATAAGAGAAAAATAGTTCTTGATAACTAGATTCCACCCCCCTTCCAATCCCGAGAATTTGTATAATTGATGGGGAAATTTTCCGATTATTTATTTAT
>NC_048233.1:44489302-44499561 GCF_002007445.2 Ailuropoda melanoleuca
AGTTTGAATGACAAGATACAATTAAACAATTTCTCAAGATGCTGCAAAAATTTTATGGGAGAGTTCAAAGAAGATATTTCCATGAGTCAACCCGACAAACATGTTACAATCTTTACTTCCCTCAATTGATATCCTATTATTATTTGTAATCCCTTCAAGCTTTTATATACATATATTATACATAAAAACCTTTATATATAACCATTATGTAATGTATATATTCTTTATATTTTTACATATATATTATATATAAAATAAATACTATATATTTTATATTATATAATATAATATTCTATATGTATATGTAATATAATGAATATATAATTATGTATAGATAATGCATATGTAAATAAATATTATAGAATTATGTATATATAATGTATATGAATATATGATATACATATATATATACATGACATCTCAGGGCTATTGTTTGATTGATTAGACTGAGCAGTTGTTTTGAACTACATTAGAAACTATGTTGAGTCACTATTTTCACCTAGCCCCTTTAACCAGAGCAGCCACAAAATAAAATAATGGATTAATTTCAACATTAATGCTCCTAAGACTTGGTACCCATTAAGCATCAAAATCACACCACAAACCACCTGTAGTAACAGTTAAGTGTACACAGGATTTGAGGAATGGCTACCAAAACATCCTTACTCAAGTCTTCTCAAAGTCATCTATTATGCTCAGTCATCTTAAAAGAGGTTTTCTCCTATCCCTCACCATGAGTTAGTGATAACACTGGAAGATAGTTATAGGGAGGAATTCCATGACTGTAATGACTAAGATTGATAAAAATGAAAGAAGAGAAGGAAATTATGAGAATAATGAGTCTGTAATTTACCTAAAACAATGCAAAATGGACTGCTTTAAAAATATGAAATTCTCATTTGATGAAACTAGTCAAGTACAGCCTAACTGGTAATTGATTTAGGAAGTAAAAACATTATGTTAACTGGTGGTCCAAAATAAAATATGTTATACCTTCTGCTTGAGGCTAATCCGACACTAAATAATGAAGCTATAATTACATGTTTTTTTACCTTTCCCAGAACCTTCTATCACTTAGAGATGAGGGATTTCTTATTCTAAGTAGGGAACATAGTGTTCTAAAGATTTAAAAATTTTAAAGCGTTTGGGGCACCTGGGTGGCACAGTCAAGTTAAGCATTAGACTCTTGGTTTTCGCTCGGGTCATGATCTCAGGGTCGTTATCTCAGGGTCCTGAGACTGAGCCCAGCATCAGGCTTGCACTCAGCAAGGAGTCTGCTTACGACTCTGTCTCTCAGGACACCTGGGTAGCTCAGTCTGTTAAGCGGCTCCCTTCGGCTTTGGTCATGATCCCAAAGTCCTGCGATCAAGCCTTAGATTGGGCTCCCTGCTCCACAGGGAGTCTACTCTCCCTCTGCCCCTCCCCTTGCTCCTGCTCTCTCAGCCTCTCTCTTAAATACATCAATAAAATCTTTGAAAAAAAAAAAAGACTGTTTCCTTCTCCTTCTGCCCTGCCTCCACTCCCTCTTTCTCTCTAAAATAATAAACAAATCTTTAAATTTTTAAAAAATTTTCCCTGAAGTGGATATTCTTTTTTTTTAAGATTTTATTTTTTTATTTGACAAAGAGAGAGACAGCCAGTGAGAGAGGGAACACAAGAGGGGGGAGTGGGAGAGGAAGAAGCAGGCTCCCAGCAGAGGAGCCTGATGCGGGGCTTGATCCCAGGACTCTGGGATCACACCCTGAGCCAAAGGCAGACGCTTAACGACTGAGCCACCCAGGTGCCCCTAAAGTGGATAGATATTCTTGTTATTGTTTTTAGTTAAATAAGGATTTAATGATAGGTTAGCAGATGATTATGGAACAGAAATTATTCTTAAAGAAATGTTTAATTTTAATTTTCTATCTTACAGCATTCATGCCCACAAACAATTCTCCAAAAGATTGGGAACCATATTCTACCTAAAGATAGAGATGGGGGTCAGGAAGGAGGAAGACAATAGAGATTTAAATTTTAGGCACCCTCTTCTAGTGTTTAATACTTTCAAATGAAAAATGTGTTGTGTTTTCTTATGTCATAAAGTGTCTTAAATAATTTAATGTAACAAAATTCAAGGTGAATCCTTTCTATATGCTTCCTAAACCAATTACCAGTTAGGATACACTTGAACATATTTGCCAACTGAGAATTGAAGGCGGTCAATTTCATTTTCAAAACCCTCTGCTTCTTGGAAAGATTGTCTTCATACTGAGCAGACACGTGATTTCCTGTGACTTCCTCCCATTGTTTTAACTTCTATGTTTTTCATCTTTGAGAATAAATCAAGCCTCTTGTAAAGTCCTTTAAATGTGTAATGATAATGACTTTGTCTTGTATAATATTCAGTTTCCTTAATGACTTCAGTCAAACCTTGTCATGGCCAAACATAGCAATTCTGTCCACCCCTAGGAACTTCCTCTATTACTTCATCGGGATCTTTCAATTGTGGTAACACTTAGAACTGAACAAAGTACTCAATCATTTATTTATTTATTTAAGTACTTTGTAGGTCCTCCTTGAAGGATAGAAATATAACCTTTGAACTCGTAGAATTTAAAATTATGAAAATCCCTGATGGTGGCCATGACGGTAGCCATCTCTTCTCTCAAGAAGCTTATAAATTATTGTGGAGAGAGATGGCAGGGAGTTATGTATGCTTTCGAGGAAAATAGAGTTAGGTGACCAAAAAATGAGTCCTAGGTGATATGTTCTAGATTTGGTATATGCATAGAATAGAGTGAAGGAGCAAAGGAGGGAATGATCATATTTCTTTGGGTAAATTTTAAATAATCATAATCAATGTAATAATTTTAATAAAACTGCATATGTCTTGAGAGCTAAAATGTCACAAAGTGTCAGATTTTCTTAAGTGTAAAAATGTCCAGGCATGACATACATTCAGACACAATCACTACAAATTGTGGCCATCAGACGGCACTACGTGGGAGCTTTTCAGGTGGCAAGTCAGTCTCCTGATCCTGCCCAGTAACGGAAGCTGCCGCTGAATGAATGTAAGCGGAAGAGTGTGAGTTAGTTAGATGCCATTTCTTCTTTTATGAGGCATGTATTCGGCAGTTGGTCACTTGAACTGACATATTGTTTATATTGAAGAAGTATAACGATGAAAATTTATAAGTATACAAAATCTTATTCTGGGTTATTATCCTTGTTATCGGATTAATCAATGTTGTCAGATCAATCAATAATTATTAACAAGTATTTGGCATCTACTTTCCCCTACTGACAACTGTATATAGAAATTGAGAAGATATTTTTTGCCTTACTTAAGCATCATTTTTAAAAGTTTGAGAATTAAAACATAATGACAGTGTATGTATTTCTATCTTTGGAAAGACCCTGGACACTAACCATATACTTTGCTTCCTGTATCTGAGAAATTTCTCTTCGGTCAGACGACCTGGTCACAAAGATCATTTTTGCATTGTGTACTTTGTTCAGCCCTTTCGTTCTGAGGAAAATAGAAAAACCTCATAAAATTAAAATCCTCAGCAATCCTGCCAAACAAATGGATGACACTGAATTGTTTATTCTATAATATTTGAATGATATTTATTGAATCAATTTTGCATCATTCTGGAATTACTCTTAAAGGATATATACGTGCTAGGTTTGCTTGAATAAATAATGGAATTATTAAAATGTATCAATTCATGAAATCTGTAGGGAGACCACTGAAATTTTTAACAATATAAAGATATGTCAATAGAAAGGATAGTAATAACTAGTCTTTCGTATAAGAGTAAAAAGATGGACTAAAAAACATAGCCGAGTTTAAGTCTCTAGAACATGAATTTAAAAAGCTTTTGAATTATTGAGGATTTTTCAGTTACTGGTAAGGAATACCTCATCTCAGAATAATGCAAGAAAGGAGAAAAAAAAAAGAAAAGGGGGGAGGCATTATTGTTTCATGCAATAGAAAATTGCAGTGCATTACTAAAGCTAGCCTGTAAGTGGTCCTGACTCAAGATTTATGCAGCTCTAGGCAGTGTTTTCCTCTCACTGACAATACAACCAAATTATTCTCTTTCCTTGTGCTACAGGCCTCAGAAGCTCCAGAGGTATATATTTCCAAGTTCAAGTCTAATGGAAAAGATATCACTTTCTTGTTTGCTTAAGTAAAACATCAATAGTTAGTTTGATGGGACCTTACTGAGTCATCAGACTTTGAGCCACTGTCTTCTATGAGGATATGGTCAGATGCCCACCTGTGTTCTGTGGTGCTAACATGTAGTTTGAGAATTGGGAAGATGTGTTTCTGCAATGAGAAACAAGGCAAAGGACAATGGTTGCTAAGGTGATTAAAAATTCAAAAAATACTCCTGCACATTAGGATTAATAAAGGATGTAAGAACAAAAGCATAATGAAATGTAGTTCGAATAGATTTCTTTCTTCCAACCACATTTTTACAGTTTCAAGTATGCCCAACACCTGTTTTTTTTTTTTCTATTCTCCATGGCTTTGAAATGGCAGATGCTTCCAACAGAGAGATGTTTCCTGATTTGTGCTCTCAGAATGACCAGTCTCTTCTAAAAAGTGAAGTTTGTGTTTAATATTTCTCAAATGCATTTGAGACTTTCTTACTAAAAGCCTTTCTGTCTAAAATTGTAAAAGAGTACTGAAAGAGGAAGAATTCTGAAATAAAGTGAATAAGTTCTATGTGCATTTTATTTTATTACTTTATAACATCAGCATATTAATTATAAAGGAGATTACCAATTTAATATTAATAAGGTGTTCGTTGTTTTTGGTATATTCTCCTACTTGGGAAATAACGTGGGGATAGATGATCCAGTCATTCCAATCCACTTAAGCCGGAATACAACACACACACTATATGTAACTGACTTTCACGTAATGAAATAAAACATTTAGAATAGAATGCTCAAGTCTTTAGGGACACAACTATGAAGCGGTTGTACCTTTTTCCAATCACTGTTTAACCTTGTTGTTTGTTGATTTCCCCTTTTGTATTCCTGAACTCTGTCAGTTTCTGTAACTTTCAGATATCTTTTAGTTATTAACATTTAGTTAATTGGAATTCTAAATCTTTCATCTCCTTTAATTGAAAACCCAGCCAGGGCCTAACTGCTTGTAGACCAGGGGTCAACAAGTCAGGGATCAAANAAAGTGAATAAGTTCTATGTGCATTTTATTTTATTACTTTATACATCAGCATATTAATTATAAAGGAGATTACCAATTTAATATTAATAAGGTGTTCGTTGTTTTTGGTATATTCTCCTACTTGGGAAATAACGTGGGGATAGATGATCCAGTCATTCCAATCCACTTAAGCCGGAATACAACACACACACTATATGTAACTGACTTTCACGTAATGAAATAAAACATTTAGAATAGAATGCTCAAGTCTTTAGGGACACAACTATGAAGCGGTTGTACCTTTTTCCAATCACTGTTTAACCTTGTTGTTTGTTGATTTCCCCTTTTGTATTCCTGAACTCTTGTCAGTTTCTGTAACTTTCAGATATCTTTTAGTTATTAACATTTAGTTAATTGGAATTCTAAATCTTTCATCTCCTTTAATTGAAAACCCAGCCAGTGCCTAACTGCTTGTAGACCAGGGGTCAACAAGTCAGGGATCAAAGAGAGGAAAGGGGCAAATGTCTTTGCTGGGTGAGGCCCAGGCAGCGATAGGACGTAATTAACAATGTAGTTCTGTTACTGAAATGTACAAGGCGATTATGTTTCCATTGTTTAGTTCTTCTTCGGTTTCTTCCAACAGAGTTTTGTACTTTTCCTCACGTAGCTCTTCCACATATTTTGTTACATTGGTACCTAAGCTGTTTGCTTTTTGCAAGTACTCTCTACTTCATTCCTATCAAATTCTGCCTTTAAAGATTCCTCTGGTGAACCCCCAAATTACACTGTTACTTGAACAAGAAATGGTTCTCACCTTTATGTTCACACAATCCCCCCAACTCCAGCAGATATGAACCAAATCCATCTTAAATAGTCAGTCATCTGAGGCTTCGGTCAGCTGCCCATGTGCCACGTCTCCGGCAAGGATCCAAACGGAGAACTATGGTCCAGTTTCACCTTTTAAGCCGTATGCTGTTTTCTACAAATGACTCTTTCACAGGCACCCTAAATATAATTCGGTGTACTCGCAACTCCACTCTCCCCACGTAGTGTGAGGAGTAGAAGGAAAATCTCATGAACCTGAGAGTTTTACAAGTGCAACAGTTCCAACTGCCTCATATCCTCCTCTGCTTTCCTTCTGTGTAGGGAGGTGGCTGGGCTGACTTTCTACCTTTTCAATAAACCCAATTATTATTGGCTCATTTCTAGTCTTCTTTAGAATTTAAAGTTCCTCTTGCCTTCAGCTTTGTCCGCATCGGAAATTGCTGAACAAATGGAAAACACTCCACTCCATGTCAATCACATACTTAAAACAATAGTTCCGGTGAATATAATACGAACTTTATTACATGATTTTAAGTAGGCTTTAATATCTTAAGAGCATAGGATACTAATTGTAATATCAGGCTTTATCATTTTGGAGATCTGTAAGGTACTGGCTAAGGATTTTTGGTACTTAAAATCGATTTTGGTGGGGCGCCTGGGATTTCTCAGTCAGAGGAGCGTCTGCCTTTGGCTCAGGGCGTGATCCCAGGGTCCTGGGATCGAATCCCACATCAGGTTCCCTGCTCAGTGGGGAGCCTGCTTCCCCCTCTCCCTCTGCCCCTCCCACTGCTCCTGTTCTCTCTGTCCTTCTGTCTCTCTCTCCAATAAATAAGTAAATAGAATCTTAAAAAAAAATTGGTTTTGGCTGTGGAAGTGACATCAAGTTGTCTTAACATGGGGGAGCTAAGTGCTGGCCGGTCTCAGAGAAGTAGGCGTGTACTAGAAAGCATCAGACATCAGTTATCAGTCCATACGTTCTTTTACTTAAAATCAGGATCTACACACATCCTTTTCCTTCCGTTCATTTTACAATAGGGTAAACCGTGAGGTTGCTTTTTGAAACATCTCCTCATTTTTCTAAACCAACAGTCAGTATTGATTTATCTTTTGTGGTGTGTGTGGAAAATATTCTATAAACTTTCGACTTGGGGATAAACTGCTTTGAATTTCAGGAAACAAAATGCTACGCAAGTTTGGTAAAGAGATTTCTTTCCTCTTTTTTCCTGAAAATTCAGTGTCGTTCTGAAATTCTAGGGAACTGGAGGTTGAGAAATATTACTTCTGGTGCAAACATGGATGGGTTTCTTAATAGTTTGGGAATAGATAGCAGCAGTAAAGTCTCCCTACGTGCTTTTGCAGGGCATAAGTACTTGAAAATGAGAGCAAAACAATATAAGAGATCAGGCACCCTGTGGTGACTGGCAGCTGTTGGCCTGGTGTTGGGGGCGTGGAGTGCATATGTGAGGTGTATGCATTAAGAGAGAGCTTTGAAGGGGGCAAGGCTCTGCTAAGGTGTTTATAGGGCCTTCAGTCTTGCGGCTCCTCTGAACTCTCCCTGAGGCTACCACAGTATCCCACTAGGACCACAAACCCTTCTCAGCAGGAGACAGCACACGTTCCTGTCGTCCAGACACAGGAGATGCACGTATTTGTTTAACTTCTACTTGTAGTGACGTTTCGTTTCTGAGTTGAAAATATGCGGCTGAATCTTTCCCAATTGTAATTCTATTGATAAACATGCAGGTTCTGATCAGCATTATTCTAAAACTCAGGACCTGGGTGATAATTCGACTATGATGATAAACCTGAACAAAGCAATATATTGTTTACACAATTTAAAAAATAAGGTAAGTAGGAAACAACTTGCAGAACAGTGTCATGTTTTTATAATCAGCTCAGCCCACACACGCACACACACATGCATGCACATTATATAATCTTTTCCCCAAAATACTGAATGTGAGGTAACTGAAAGGACCAGCGCCTCATGATATGGTATCAGTTTAATCACATCCTGCAGTGTGCAGTGAATTCTTACTTATCAAGTTGAGCTGCTCCACTTTCTGTCCCTGTGAAGTATCTTGTCCTGGGCCTTTCTTGAGCATCAATGATGAGAATATTGGAGAATTGCTATTAGAGAACAGTATGATTAAATAATCCAAATAACTATTAAGACATGAAAACACCATTTCTCAGTACATGAAAGCTGAAACTTAATGCATTTATGTCCATAGGACTTAATTTCTTTCACTATGCTATTTTAATTAAAATTGATTTACTTGAGTATGAGAAGCCAGGGCATGTGGAACACTAAACTATGCCTGGAAATAGACACAAATACAATAAGATCTTTTGCAGAAAAATCGATTTCTGGGTGCAAAAGAATGTCTCAAAACAATTTATAATACCGTGATTTTTAGGGTGCCTGGCTCAGTTGTTAAGCGTCTGCCTTCTGCTCAGGGCATGATCCCAGGGTCCTGGGATGGAGCCCCTCATCGGGCTCCCTGCTCAGTTGGAAGCCTGCTTCTTCCTCTCCCACTCCCCCTGCTTGTGTTTCCTCTCTCCCTGGCTGTCTCTCTCTGTCAAATAAATAAAATCTTTTAAAAAAAATAAAATGTTAAATTTGTATTTGTGAAGGCTATGCTGAAAAAGAGACCAATTTTAGAGTTCTAAGAAAACTAAATCAATGGTTGAAGTGAATGTCAACCTATTGTAAGAAGGGATTGATGTGACAAGGTTTCTATTTTTCTCTTGTCTGTGTGAAATATAGCTCTGGTACTGGTCTTTGAGAAACTACCACTCTCCAAACAGAGTCAGAAAATGAAAGAGAGAAAAACAATGATTGAAATAGAAATTCTTATTTTATATTCATACCAATTCATACATATACTTTACCTCCTTTAACTATCACACGTATCTCAAATACTTCTGTAAACTCGTAACTTTCACTGACAGTGTCACCTCTTATATCCCTCCAACTTTGCCATTTTAAGATCCAGTGCCAGATGTAGTCCAGATACCACCAATCTAGATCACTGTTCCTGAGGGCATTTCCAGAATTCTGCTACAGTTAGCAGTGAGGTAATAGTGTCAGAGTGGTCACTCCCTAGGTTCAACCCTCAATCAATGACTTATGAGAATAAGTGTATGTGTGTAGACCTATGTAGCAATACATTTTAGGATTGTGTTTTACACTATTTCTCCCATAAGAATAAATTTTAGTGGCCTTTTATGGTACCTGGCATATTAATGGACCATTTCGTGGCTGTCTTCCCTTGCCTGTGTCATGTTCCCACTTCTGAGTCCTTTCCAAATAAATTACTTGCACTGGTATTAAGATTTGACTCTGGGGTAACATTTCTAAGATAAAAATCAAAGGTTAACCCCAATTTCTACAAAATATCACTGAACATTTAAATTTTTTGGTCGCCTCACTTCTCCAAAGTTGCCATAAGAAACGATTATTTGTTTAAAAGTTATTTAGTTTAATCTCTTATGGAAGTCTTTTTCTTCATTATTTGGGGATCAAAAATATAACAGTTAATTAGCTAGAATAAATGGGCAGTCCCTAAAGGAAATTATATTAAAACCCATACATTTAAACAAGGTTTACAATGGGAGTAACAAGAGTGAATGTCACATAGGGAGAAATTTCTCTAAAATTTCATTCATATGAAAAACCATAAAATAAGTGAATGAGAGCAAAGGAAGAATCTAGTTTTGAGTAAAGAATCAGGATCCCACCAGACTTACATATTAGACACTTTAAACACTCAGGAAGTTTAAATACTTAGAGTTGTGTTACAGTGTATATCACTCACCAGTATTTATTACCAGCTGATTATTTAAGATGCATGATTATTAAGTATAGAGAGCTAAGGAATTAAGGGAGCACACATCACTTAAGAACTTAAATTCTTACGGCATGTATTTGACACCAAAAGTGTACTGATTCCTTCCTATTCATTTTTTAAATTCTGTCCCACAAGAATATTTCATGTTCCTCAGTGAAATGGTGTAAGGGGTATGAGCCTTAATCCTAGTACCAATGGAAAAGGAAAAAATGAATAGTGTCCAGGACACAAGAAATGTTTGGTAATTTATTGATTGAATGAAAGGTAAATAATTTGAAGATCCTACTGCATAGTTGCTTTTTGCTTAAACACATTGAAAAATGTACAACATTTGCAAATGTTTCCCAATCAATTGCAATAAATACTTTAAGGACAATGTATATTAGTAGAGGGATCATAAAACGTTGGGTAACTTT
>NC_048233.1:44506405-44507366 GCF_002007445.2 Ailuropoda melanoleuca
GAATAATCATGAAAAAAGTTTGAAATGTTTTGAGAATTACCAAAATGTGACACAGAGACATAAATGATGCTGTTGGAAGGCTGTTGGAAAAATGACACTGAGAGACTCGCTCAGTGCAGGGGTGCCACAAACCTTCAGTTTGGGAAAAATTGCAGGGGGACCTGGGTGGCATAGTCAGTGAAGCACTGAACCCTTGATTTTAGCTCAAGTCATGATCTCAGGGTCGTGGGACTGAGCCTCGCATCAGGCTCCATGCTGGGTGTGGAGCCTGCTTAAGATTCTCTCTCTCCCTCTCCCTCCACCCCACTCATTCTCTCTCTCTCAAAAAAAAAAAATGCAGTATCTGCAAAGTGCAATAAAGCAAACACAATGATCAAGGTAAGCCTGTATATCCGTATGTCCGTGGAGATATACATAATGAAAAAACAAAGTATCTAGAATTATACTATTTTCTGCAAATACCATCAATATTTCCTTCACTCTAACCTTTTTATCTTTTGGTGTTTTTTTAACTCACCTTACTGCATCACATCGAAAAATATTCCAAGGTTTCACGTCAAGTCTTAAGATTCCTTAATTTTTTTTTATGTAGGTACACTTTATTAAATTAAGAAATTTGCCTTTTGTAATAACCAGCTTCCAAAATAGCTCCCAATAATCCCCATTTCCTGCTGTCAGGTCCCTGAGTAGCTCCTTCTTCACTGCAGACATGGCAATAGGTGATCTACAAGTTTGCAATAAAAAAGGGATGGATATGTTAATTAGTGAATGCGGTGGTCATGTCACAATGTATATGCATTTCAAATCATCAAGCTGTACGCCTTAAAATATACAATTCTTAATCGTCAAGTATACCTCAAGAAAAAAAGCTCTTGTTAAAAAATACAAGGTTAGATGAAAAAGAAGATATTGGGTCTTGCATCTTGCTCTTCAGAATCACTGTTCTTGGAGAGGCCAGCTG
>NC_048233.1:44507466-44514836 GCF_002007445.2 Ailuropoda melanoleuca
TCTTCTTGAGTCAGCCTTAGAAGATTACATTTTTTCTTCAGGGTTTTAAAATTTTATTCATCACATTGTTACCTTCATTTGATGCTTATTCTTTTTTTATTAGAATACCTGAAGGGAAGTACCTTATATTTCTTTTCTATTTTTGTTATTTATTATTCACTATATTTTTTAGAATATTATTCACTTTATTTTCTGAGTATATCTTACTAAAGTATTGCCTAATTTTAACTCTTTTTAAAGAATCAGTATTAGCTTCACTGATACTCTCCTCTGTACATGCATTTTGCTTAATTAATCTCTGATGTTTTCTTTGTTATTTCCTCCCATTTTCATTGGGTTTAACTTGCTATTTTTTTTTAAATTCTAGGCATGAATAGTTACATCATTATTTTTTGATGTTATTATGAATTGCACTTTAATTAGAAATTTTATGAATTCCATATTACTTTTTGACAAATTAACATGGCAGGAAGAATAATGGCTCCCCAAAGATGTCTGTGCCCTAATTCCCAAAACCTGTGAATATGTTACCTATATAGAAAAAAGGCATTTTGTAGATGTAAAAATGCTAGAGACTTTAAGAGGGGGAAATTATTCTGAGCAATCTGAGTTGGCTCAATCTAATCACATGAATCCTTAGAAATGGGTCTTGGAATGGACTCTTGATCTCAGGTTCATGAGTTCAAACACCACATTGGGAGGCGTTTACTGAAGACAGAACAAAACAAAACAAAAGGTTTGTCAACTATACTCAAATAAAAAAAAAGCAAAATGGTATATCCCTCAGTTTAAAGCATAGAAATGGTATTTCACACACCTTTAGTGTTTACATACCTTTCACATTTACACACCACTTTCGGATGAGTTTAATTTGTGTTCATCATCCTCTAAGAGCTTGATATTGTCTGGATTGACTCATACGTTAAAATATGAAACTGAAATCTATGGACCAAATCCTAGATAAATGTAAGGTCATATTTTATCTTTATTCAAGAGCTACTAGACACACTCTTTTATTGATATGTCTTCATTCTTTACTCTTTCAAAATGAAATTTCGTCAAATGAGAATTGCTATGTAATCTTTTTGAAATGGGATTGGTGTCCATTTTAACTTTCAAACCTGCTACTTAGCACGGTGACTGCCACTTCCTAGATGAATCATTGATTTGTTTTGAGGCAAATCCAAAAATACAACTGGAAAATTTTTAGCTAAAATAGTTATGGAGAACCACCCACAAGATGGCAGTAATATATAGTGAGGGAATGCATGGTAGGTGACATCAGGAGCTAGCAAGGAGCTAGACTACTGTAGAGTGGCATTTGGACACTTATACAGTGAGCTTACACAGTGTATTTTACCTGAATTGTGTGTGTGTGTGTGTGTGTGTGTTGAGAAAGTGATACTCATTCAGGAACAGATAATTAAGAAATAATTCCATTGAAGTTCACTGTACATTTGGACAAGCTGATTATCACAGTTTTCTTGTTGAGTTTTTATAAAACTGTAATTTATTTTTTTAAAAAAAACAAGGGGCACCTGGGTGGCTAAGTGAGTTAAGCGACCGGGTCTTGATTTCAGCTCAGGTCATGATTTCAGGGTCATGAGATTGAGCTCCATGTCAGGCCCTGCACTCAGCATGGAGCCTGCTTGAGATTCTCTCTCTCCCTCCGCCCCTACCCCTGCTCTCCCTCTCTCTCTGTCTGTCTCAAATAAATAAATCATTTAATAACTAAATAAACAAATAAATAATATTTAAAAAACCCAAAAACCTGACGTATTAATTTAGTAATGCACCATTTTCCACTGATTTTCTCACCCAATTTATAACCATATCCTTTAGTTGATGCATAGTTTTTTATTTGATACAGGTATTAGTAAGATGGATCAACCACAAGACAAATATCATATGACTTCATTTGTATGTGGAATTTAAGAAACAAAACAGAGGAACATAGGGGAAGGGAAGGAAAAATAAAATGACAAAATTAGAGAGGGAGACAAACCATAAGAGACTTAAGAGACTTTTTTTTTTAAAGATTATTTATTTACTGACAGAGAGTGCACATAAGCAGGGGGAGGGGCAGAGGGAGAGGGAGAAGCAGGCTCCTCCCTGAGCAGGGAGCCCAAAGTGAGGGCTGGATTCCAGGACCCTGGGATCATGACCTGAGCCGAAGTCAGATGCTTAACCACTGAGCCAGCCAGGCGCCCCTGGGTGATAGACTTCTAACTCTAGGAAACAAACTGAGGGTTACTGGAGGGGAGGTGGGTGAATGGGGTCACTGGGGGATGGGCATTAAGGAGGGCACTTGATGTATTGAGCACTGTGTTGTATGCAGCTGATGAATCACTAAACTCTACCTCTGAAACTAATACTACACTATATGTTAATTAAACTGATTTTAAATTAAAACAAAGATAAAATACATTTGTTTTAACTTTTGCTTTGAAATGGTTAGAGATTTGTCTTACTTATTTTAAAGGTAGATGTATGCAGTTGAAGATTAAAGAAATACTTTAACCTATCATCCCATTGTTAGTTCACTTATTTGGAAAATAAGGATTAAGGAATAGCCCTTTAATTTTTGCAAATGTAGCAGGAAACTTTACTATTTTTTTTTTCTAGAAGGAAATAAAACTAGGAAGTTATGAAGCTTTTTATACCCATTGCTCCTGCCTAGATTAAACAAACTCCTGTGGCCTTTTCAAGACTTTTTGTCCCACCCCCCAAGATTTCATTAGAATTTTTAGGTATTATTCCCATTGTGCTAATTTGTAAGTATTTTCAGCTTATATTTATCTATGAGTTGGTTCCACAACAAATACATTATCATAAAATAGGGTGATTTCCATAGTTTTGTTAGTTCATTACAAACGCTGCAAAGAATAATGATATGTCTACTTACTAAATGAAATAGTCTTAGAAATTCCAAGGCTAAAACATTCCAAGTGCTAAGAAAGAAAGAAAAATTACTTACTTCTTTACAGCATTAACCATGTTAGATACTAGGAGGTACTGCTTCCATGGAACAGTATATGAATCGTGGTGCTGTTTACAGTGTTCTCATATGAAAAGAAACCAACAGCTAAATTATTTAGGGTTTATGACAGCAGTAAAATACATGTCAATTATCAGCTTAACTTGATTTGTTTAATCATTTGAAAAAGATTGTTATTAGGAAAATTTGTGTTTAAAAGACATTTAAAAATGAAATAAAAATTGATTGAAAAATCATGCAAGTTAGGACATGGTACAAATTTCTTTTATCAGTATTGGACCAAAATCTATTCCACAAAAAACACAAAAATCTTATGGGGAAAATTAAAATTTATGTTCCTTACATAGTCTTGGCATATTAATAATTACAATCCTGTGGGACTTGACCAGTGTGCCCAAAAGACCCACCACAAAATATCTATTATTGAGAAATAGATATTGAATTGCAGTCATTATAACTTAAAGAAAATATAGATAGTTCCATGAAAATTCTATATTCTCCCCATGAGATAAAACAGTTGTTTAATTAACAGTAGTTCTTTCTAATGTCCCTGGGATCATTTCCCCAAGGCCAGTCACACTTTTAAATATTACTACTAAAATATATCAACCATTTAGTGCCAGTGCAAAGCACGAGAGCCTGCCTAAGGTATTTGTTTAATTCTCTCTTTTTAAAGATTTTTTAAAAAGATTTTATTTATGAGAGAGAGAGAGAGAAACAGACTCCCTGCTGAGCAGATAACCCTACATGGGGCCCGATCCCAGGACCCTGAGATCATGACCCGAGCAGAAGGCAGATGTCTGACTGAGCCACCCAGGCGCCTCAGTGCTTGCTTAATTCTGAAGATTTGAGCTAATCAACAAAATTACCTGTCTTTGAAAATATCATTAAGCTTCCAATTAAAGAAGAAATATGTGTTTTATTTGGTAAGATAGATCCCGGTATTCTTTATGACTTTTTTCATTCCTCAATTTTTAAGAAAAAAAAACAAACTAGTTTTATCTGGGTATCTGTGTATAATAACACTTTAAGAAAAATAAATATGGGACTTTATGGGAAAAGGAGTAAGGTTATGCTTTATTAAAATAAAAGAAAACAAAAACAGTAGGGCCTTGTTCTGTCTAGAAAGCTATAGAATGCTAAAGAAAAGAGTATTAAGAGAAAAATGAGAGTTGTGTACTTAAGGAATGCTGTGGATGAGAACCATATAAAGTATTTCAGTTCGGATCCTGGGTTCGTTCATCTTCCAATTGACTAACTTATACTTTGCGCTGTGCTGCTCCGGTTAGAGAACTTAATCACAATCGGAGCTTCGGCTTGTTTTCCAAATACTGATGATGTAATTGCATTGATCCATAATCAATTTTTTTTAATGAGAAAATACGGATTTGTGAGAAAGCTGGCCAGAATGAAAGGTGAAGAAATTGACCCGCTTAGTAAGTGAAAAAGCTCTCACCTCATTAGGCATAAGCAGCTACATTAGCGGACTTCAGTAAAAATCATCAAATCATCAAAATGCCACCAACAAGTCAAACAGTATATTCTCTAGAGCTACCTACTGATCACGGCAACTCAGCCACAGTGTGCAAATTGAAAAATAAAAGACATTAATATAAATCTGTGGTAGAGACTACGATCACTGCTGATGAATCTTTTTTTTTTAAGAGGATATATGCAATGTAGGGTGCAATGTAATGTAAAGGCAAGATGAAAAATGTACGACACTAATTACCAAGGAATCAAGAAACTGACGATTTCCGTGGACAGCCTTATTCATATTTTACAGTAGAGACCATGGATGGCACGTGGTCACTGGCCTTGATCATTCAGAGCTCAGCCCTCTGACCTAGCGTTGCTCTCCGCCACATCAATATCAGAGTTCTGAGAGGCACTGGTAGTTCATGCATTTTAGGCATACACCAAAAATCAAATTATAATAAATATAAATGAATAAATATCAATAAAATATTGACACCTTCATCAGCTCTCATTCTTTTTTTTTCTCAAGATAAAAAGTGGAGTATTTTTAGAGCCATAGCAATTTTAGAGTTGTTGCAAAATGCTGGTGAGCATGATAATACATATGAAGCTTTTTATCAGTTTTGCTGAATGTACCAGCAGCAGTGTTGCTGTTGCTATTACCCATGATGTGAAAGGTATTGAAGTCGTTTTGCGATTATGGTGAGAGGGTAATGGGCACAGTCACTGTGTTCCCTATTACCCTAGGACCCCGAGGGGAATGAAGAGCATGGGATCACCAGAGTTCCTTGCCTTATGCTATTGAGGGCATTGACTCAGAACTCACATAAGCAGAAAAGACAGGTGAGATAGTCCCAAAAGTACCTATGTTTAGGGTGGAATTAAAACAGAATTCTTCGATTGAGCCACTTTGTTTCAGAATGGATCTATAGGCTGTGAGTTTCCAGCTCCTTACTTTTAGAGGGGAAGCCCGTTTTAAATACAATTTTACTCTAAAATGAAGCAGTTAAGCTTTTTTCTCAATTAAATTTGAAATATGTATTGTAATAGATCCAATATTCATCTAACTCCAGTATTAGAAAAACACAGAAACGTTGCTCATCTCAGCTTCAATGCACCATTATGAATAATTGTTTTCCCAACATGTTTCTGTGATGGCTAATGTTTGATATGCTATTCCTAAGTAAAATTTGTACAGAAATATTTGTATAATTCTACTTTCAGTCAAAATATTTTATTCTAAATAAGATATAGTACTTGAGTTCATAATAATCGAGTTGGTGCTCTCACGACCAGACCAGATTTTTAAGGACACACAGTAGTAACTAACTCTAACTTCTGACCATGAAGTTTTGAAAATAATTGACTGCTGTTGACAGTTTAGCTAAACTAATTCATAATGCTGCTGACTTGGCACCCATTTGGGGTAGCCAAGTTGCCTCTAGGGACCTTGAACTGGCATTAACATTTCCCTCAAGTGTATGTCCTCGATAACAGCCCATAGAGTCACAAGGAAATACTAGTTCCTGCTATGACCCCCCCAACTGCCCTTGTGATTAATAATAGGCCCCCTTGTCTCCCAGGTCCTTCTTACGCGCCCTTAGATAAAACCGCTGCGAAGCGTACCGAAATCCTGCTCTTTTTATCTTAGATTGACCAATCTGGCCTTAGCCAGGAATCCCAAAGTACTCCACCCTTAGGCCCTAATAAAAGAATGTGCCTGAGTTTCTGTTCCACTCTCTCTGCCTGCACCATGTGTTGACTTCCCCATGTGGTTCCTTGAGGCAGCCGTGTGCCTCCTCCAGAACCAGGGAGTAATAAATTCGATTTGCTTTCCCTTGTAGTCTTTTGTTGAATCACGCTCAGCACCCCACACACCATCTTTACGTAGTAAATGATACTTGAACAAAGTCACAACACAGTGGGAAGCAGACTTGTTCTGATGGATGGGAACTGAACTGAGTGTTGGAAGGAGGACTTTTCTATCGAATGTCATATTCGTTCAGAAGTTTTTTTTCTACTCAACAAATATGACATTCAGTGAAGAAGTCTTCCTTCAACACTCATTTCAGCTCCCATCCATCAGAACAAGTCTGCTTCCCACAACTCAAATGATATGACTATGCCGATGTGCATAATAAGAAATAGGGGCCCAGGGAATTCAAATTATGGTTCAAGAGACAATATCAAAAATCACGTACAACTGATGAATCACTGAACTCTACCTCTTGAATGAATAATACACTACATGTTAATTAATTGAATTTAAATAAAATAAAAATTTTAAAAATCCCATAAATTACCAGTCCCATGAAGATTACAGAAAAGCAGCAAAATCAAAAGTGTCTGTTATGCTTATTTTTTACTTATGTTTATTTACTGTTTCCCATATATATACATATATGTGTGCACACGTACATGTTGTCCAAATGTGTATGTGTATGCACAGAGTGAATGATGGTCTGGAATACACTCCATTCGGTAGAAACATGGAATTAATATGATAGAAGATCAGAAAAGTGAAACTAGGCCATAATTTATCTTGTTGTACCCTGGGCTTATCTCATATTTTAAAAAGTAGTTGATGATTCTATTGTAATGATTATCTGCCTAAACTACTTCCACTTAATTGTGATAATAGCATGGCTCTGATGGAGAATATGACCTACAGACTGTGACCACTGACAAGACAAAATCTGCACCTAGGTGATAAGCAATCAGTAGGATTCATGCAAAATATCTTTTTCCTTCATTTTATCTTATTTTAAACATTCTTTCTGCTTCAGAGAGAACGGTGAGATGTGTGAGCACAGAGATGCCGTGACGGCTTTTATTGATCTTTTTAAAGCTATATGTATATTTAAACAATATCCTTTGATGCACATACTTTGAT
>NC_048233.1:44514936-44524037 GCF_002007445.2 Ailuropoda melanoleuca
TCTTAATGTTCTTTAGTGAATGCATTGCTTGAGTACTTTCTGAGTTACAATTTTCAGTCTTAATTAATAGCTAGGGTCTCAAACTGAAAGACTGACATCAATATCTCTGAATTATCTGACACTAGCTATTTTCATGTAGAAACAGAATGCCATTAGCCGTTGTTCAAATCCCCGATTTATTTCAACTAGCTGTGGCAATGTTACAATGTAATGAGCTGTTTTGTCATAACGGAAGAGGTGTGACCTGATATTTTTCTGCATATGAAATATTGTTGTAAAGCTCATTATTTGTGCATAATTTTTAATTTCCTACATCTATTTATCTGTATCCTTTATAAAGGGGTCAGGATAATACATTCAGACCTAGATAGCCATTCTTTCAACTAACACTTAAATTTACATTCTTGGTGCATTAATCTAATTCTCATTAACAAAACAGAATTTTTAATAACACTGGTAAGTGCATTGCATATGATGCTTTCTAAATATGGTAATATAGACAAAAGAGACAGTTATCTACAAAAGCACAAATTGATTGAAGTTATGTCAGGAACCTTGAAATTTTCTAGATAGAAATCTTCTAGATAATCAACCTTCCTAAGTTGGCAAAACCTCTCTTCTGTTGTATTAAATACTTCTGGAGTTTCCACCTTGATAAGAATATATTATGTGTGACTATTACTAAGTTATTACATTGTGTAATATGAAAACATGTCAACATATGTAGTAAAGCAATTGTTAAAATGAAAAGAATTTTATAATTTTTTGAATAGAGAAAAGCATTCTTAGTAATATTTATTTGTGTCTGATGATGAAAAATTCTGAAGAGCTGTATGTGTAAGCTTACTTGGAACTTGTATTTCCATAAAAACCATAGCATTTAATAAAATAGGGCTATGAATCTAAAAAAGTCAAAAAATATTTTCCATTAAAATTTTTACCAAATCTGTATACTGTTCTGGCCTCTGCGTGAAAGATATAGAGAAATAAGACTTATTCTTGTGGGTAATTTATTTATGTTAAAGCTGGGCAGATACAGTGTACATGTTTGATATAACTGGAAAATAATTGGACTTTATGACCTGTGTTATATTGTGGTAAATTTTGATAAAGAAGAGGAGAAACAATCAGGTCGGTTGAGATTGTTAGATACAAGTGTACGAAGAGCTGAGCTTGCGCTGACATTTGAGGAACTGTAATTTGCTGATGGGCAGTTCCCACATACAGCAAGAAAGCACAACCTGGGAGATTATCTTGATTTAACTTTTGCCAAGTACTGACTAATGCATATATCTACATTAAATGGTGGTAGCATTTATTGAGCCCTTGCCATGACCAAAGAACTGTAAGTAATATGAATTCCTAGCACTTTACTAAGAATTAAGGGAAAGGGGCACCTGGGTGGCTGAGTTGGTGNCCCTTGCCATGACCAAAGAACTGTAAGTAATATGAATTCCTAGCACTTTACTAAGAGTTAAGGGAAAGGGGCACCTGGGTGGCTGAGTTGGTGAAGGGTTTCCCTTTGGCTCCCGTGGTGATCCCAGGGTCCTGGGACGCAGCCCTGCCTCGGGCTCCCGGCTGAGCAGGGAGTCTGCTTCTCCCTCTCCCCTTGGCCTGCTCTTTTCTCTCACTTGCTCACTCTCTCTGTCTCTCAAATAAATAAATTAAAAAAGAAAAAGAAAAAAGCTTGAAGGAAAAATTATCAGGCTTGGGGCCAGGGCTCAGCTACCGCGAGGAGGGTGTGGGATGGGGGTGCGGGGAGGGCCGGGGCCAGAGCCAGCCATTGCCAGGTCAGGAGCCGAACACATCCCTGCGGCAGAGCAGGGCTGCCTGCACCGTGGACCAGTGCGGCATCACCCCCTCCAAGACCCCGCTGGTGTTTCCCAGCCTTACCTTCTGGGGGCACGAAGCATTTTACGCTGTGTGGGAGCCTATGTCTTTATCCCTTGGGATGACCGGGACACTTCGGTGAAGACGCGTGCGCCCTCGTCCCCGCTGCAGCGATCCCCGCCGCGGGGGCCCTGCTGTTCCTTAGGGGCCCACTCCGCTGCCCCACAGTCCGAGGAAGCCGCTGGGGACCTGCCCCGCTGGTCATCATCCTAGTCTTGGTTCGTGTCGCCGAAGTCGTCGTAGTGGGGTTGGGACATTTCAGAGCAAAGGCGGAAAGTGAGCTGTTCGCCGCCGTCAGAAAGCGGGTAAGAGCTGCCCCCGCTGCAGTGATCCCCGCCGCGGGGGCCCTGCTGTTCCTTAGGGGCCCACTCCGCTGCTCCACAGTCCGAGGAAGCCGCTGGGGACCTGCCCCGCTGGTCATCATCCTAGTCTTGGTTCGTGTCGCCGAAGTCGTCGTAGTGGGGTTGGGACATTTCAGAGCAAAGGTGGAAAGTGAGCTGTTTGCCGCCTTCAGAAAGCGGGTAAGAGCTGCAGTGGACCCAGCGGGCGCTGCGGGCCGGGCTACTGATGCCCTGCGGGGACTCACGACGCGTCAGACGGGGCAAGCGCGCACTGGGTCAAAGAGACCAAACACCGGAGTGCCCGTCTTCGCTGCTGCCCAGAGACCACCAGCGGCGGTCCGGGTCTGGCCCGCGCTCTGACCCCGATGCGGGGGACGCGAGGCTCCAGCTGTGCAGAAGCCCCAAGAAATCACGACGCGCGTTACCTGGGCCTCGGGGGCATTTGCAGCTGCTCGGCTGCTGGGAGTGTCGTGTGCGTGTATCCTACTGTGCAGGAGGACTGGAGACCCGCGGACGAGCTGCTCGCCCCTAGCGGAGCCTATGCGTAGCCTGAGCTCTGTACTCTCGTGCTGACCTGCAAGGTGAATTGAGCAGGCCTACTGTGTGGGCGGCCTGAGTTCCTTTAGCTACAGCACAGGCGTTGGACAAAGCAGCTTGGCTCTTCAGTGCGCCCGCCTCCTTCCCTCCCCACCGAGGACTTTCTTCTCCTCTCTTCTAGCTGACTCTGCATGTCCCAAGTTTTTAAGTATAGCAGTATATATTTAATTCCAGAACCATTTGCGGGTTGCATAGTGTGGGAGAATCAAAGGGGACCTATTGTGCTTCTGCTAAGTCCATGGAGTAAGGGGGCTGCTGCCAGAGTGTCACTGGGCCCTTTCAGTCTACACGATGGACAACCCTGGGCCCAAGGTTTTTGGGGGAGGCGGGGGAAGCTGTGGTTAAAGTTAACACCAGATGGTGCCCCTTGTCAGGGTCCTTTTAAAAAACATATACTGTAGTCCAATAAGATAGCAACTGCATAAAATTGCTAGGACAGATTTTAGAATTATAAAAAAAAAGAATTAAAGGAAAAATCAATCTAAGCTTAGAGCTTCAGTAGGTGTACAGAATTATTATTCAAAACGAGAAACCAAAATAAGAAAAAATATGAAACAGCAAAAAGAAGAAAACAACCAAGTTTAATTTTATTCCTGTAGCTCATACCTTAATTTATGTTTGCTTCGTTGGCTGATAAATTGAGAGTTAAGAGGCTGATTTAAGAAATGTATTTCACCAAATAAAATTGACTCTCTAAATTTGTTTTAGATTTGTCTATACACATAGGACGACATCTAACAACTTAGAGGAAAATCAAAATAGATTAAGAAGGAAAAGATAAATGAATGAAAAAAATGGGGAAAGCAATTGACAATGTCCCTAAGAAGCAAACTTTTGTTAATTACCAAGTAAAATAAGAAAATGAGTTAGTCGCTACGTCATTATTATTTTCTGTCTGAATTTGCATCTGAAGTTAATGATGGGAAACAGGACATCGGTGATAGAATTCATTCTTCTTGGACTGACAGATGATGCTGATCTCCAAGCTCTGCTTTTCCTTTTTCTGCTGCTAACTTACGTCTTAAGCATCCTGGGAAACGTGACCATCATCATTCTGACCCTGCTGGATTACCGCCTCCAGACGCCTATGTATTTCTTCCTCCGGAATTTTTCTTTTTTGGAAATATCTTTTACCTCTGTCTTTGTTCCCAAAATGCTGGTCAATATCGGAACTGGAGATAAGACTATCTCCTTTGCGGGGTGTTTCACTCAGTACTTTTTTGCCATCCTTCTGGGAGCCACTGAGTTTTATCTTTTAGCTGCCATGTCCTATGACCGCTACGCTGCCATTTGTAAACCCCTCCATTATACAACTTTAATGAGCAAGAGACTGTGCATTCAACTTGTCCTGTGTTCCTGGTTCTCAGGATTTTTGGTTGTCGTTGTGCCACATACAATGGCTCTCCAGCTGCCTTTCTGCGCATCCAACGTCATCAATCATTACTGCTGCGATTATACGGTACTGCTGCACCTGTCCTGCGCAGACACACGTTTCATAGAAACGATGGAGTTCATCTCTGTGGGAATTACCCTCATCTTCACCTTGGTGCTAGTGATTCTTTCCTACATGTACATCATCAGGACAATTCTGAGAATCCCCTCCGTTCAACAAAGAAAAAAAGCTTTTTCTACATGCTTCTCTCACATGATTGTGGTCTCACTTTCTTATGGAAGTTGTATCTTTATGTACATAAATCCTTCTGTTAAGGATGCAGAAACTTTTAATAAGGGAGTGGCTGTCCTAAATACCTCAGTTGCCCCTCTGTTGAACCCTTTCATCTATACTCTAAGGAACAAGCAAGTGAAAATAGCCTTCAAAGATATGGTCAGCAAGGTAACAATGTTTTCCAGAAGGTGAAACTAACTGAGGTTCATAATAATAATAAATAACACGTAAATGTTTGGAACAGTGTAGATGTACATTATTATAGCATCCAAGTGTTTGTTATTATATATTGTCAATATTCCTAACTGAACGCCGAAACAGTAAAACTGCTTATTTAATGAAACCTATTTTGCCATCACTTTATTTCTTAAAATTTTACAGGCCTTGAGTGTGTATATATGTGTGTGTGCCCTCTAACACTTTTGTGCTGCTTTTCCTTATTTGTACCTCGCTTTCAGGGAAAAGATTTGGGAGAAAGGCAGAATTGGGAATATGACTTCTAATTGTTTTTTACAATTCAGCTTTTCTTATCTTATCCACTGCTGGATGGTGTTCCATGTCTGTATTTGGTAACTGAGTAACCAAACCTATACCCAGAGGAAATCTACTTCAGTTTGTTAAGAATAGCTTAAATACTGTTACTGTATTAATATAAAGTTGGTTATTTACAAGTTATATTATTCAGATTTAAATTTAGTGTTTCCACAATAATCACCACTGATAACTTAGGCTACTCAATGTTTGAGGGAAAGAAAGTTCTGAAGAAGGAAAATCAATATATGTTGGTTTTCAAACTGATTGCAAAACGGTTAATAATGATTTATACACACATTAAACTCTGAGTGAATCCAGGAAAGAGGTAAAGGGATGATTCAAATTTGAGTTAATTAGCAATATATCAATAGCAAATTCATACAATTTAGTGTTGTTGCCTCGTCATTGTTCTGGTTCTCTTCTACAAGAATATGAAATAAAACTGTATTAACAGTATCTATGGTGTTAATAGTTTTGTAAACTTTAATCATATTCTTTCTAAATTTCGTACTAAATTTTAAATTTCTGATATTTTCCAGCAGGATGTCCATCAAAGCTGATATTTTCTGAACATTTCTTGTCCATATTAATTTTTCAAAAAACATGGGTTAGACTCATAGTATGGGTAATTTTAAAATTTAAAGAAGCCAAGAAAAATTTTAAAATTATAGATGTTTTACTTTAATCTCTGCAATGTACAGATGAAGAAAACTGAGTCCTAGAGATTTTAACAAACTTTTATTAAAACATATGGTTAAGTTTGTGCTCTTGAATTCTTTAGTCATCCATCTAATTATTCAGAATCTACTAATAGGAGAGATAGTAAAAGAGTGCTCTGGGAAACCACGGAGGAGAAAGATGACTGAAAATGTAGAACTTCTTAGTTCATATACACCTTGCCATAACTTCATCAGAAAAAATACCTAAATACCGGACACATAGCTGATGTTAACAAGTGAGTAAGTTAGATCTTTGTTAGTTATTTAGATTGACAGGTAACGGACACATTAGTTCCCCTGATTATTTGTTTTCCACATCATCAGTAGTATATCAATCAGTCATCCAAAACATTAGGTCACATTTTGGTGGTTGCTCATTTCAAAAGACAGATCAAGCATTGATATGTAGCTGAACACTTATTTGACAGAGGTAATTACTTTTAAAACAGATAAAATTCCGTTAATTCCTGATTTAATTAAAATACAAAAGTAAATCAACCAACCAACCAACCAACCAACCAGAAATCTAGGAATATTATGCTGAAGTAGTTGAAATCTGCAAAAGATAGAAAAAAAAAGTCAGTGTAGAGGAATCCTAGGACATCCCGGGTAATACAAGGCAATAATAATTGAGTCTCTTAAATCAATTAGAATCTGAGTTGAGTTCAGGCTGGGTTGCAGGTTTTGTTGCTGTTTTGTTTTGTTTTGTTTTCCTTTGTCTTGTTTCTTTATCTGTTTTTACAATTTTATGGAGTTACAATTTATGGAAAATAAAGTGTATCCAATGAAGTTTATAACTTGACATTTAATACATGTATACACCTGTGAAAACATTACCAAAATCAAGGTAATGAATTTCAAAAGTTTCTTTAGGCAGTCTGGCAATATATCTCTGGAGGCTTTTAATATTTCAACTTGGCTAGGCTGAACTATTTTTCTAGGATATCCCTTCCCTGTCTCCTGTGTTAGTGGACCACCAGAGAGATTATTTGGGATATTTGGAGAATGGAGTAAAGCAGAAGCCACTTTGTAGCTCACCGGTTGTTGTTTATCTGCTGGTTTATTTTGTTGGTGGGAGACACCTGGGTTTTCACCTGGATTTTTTTCTTTTTCTCCAACTCCAGATCTGGTTATCTGTGTTTAGCTCCATGGCAGAGTGCCCAAGCTTTTATAGGACACCAGTAAACTCGAGCTCAGAGGCAACAAGAGCCAACACAGTTTTCAGCTCTTTTTCATGTGATTCTGCCCATGTTAGACACAGACTTTACGTTCATCACAAAAATGAATTCAAAATGGAGGGTGGACCTGTATGTACAAGGCAAATCTCTAAAACTCCTAAAAATAGTATAGAGAAAACCCTGATGACTTTGGGTTTAGCAATGATCTTTTAGATACAATATCAAAGGCAGAATCCATGAAAGAAACGGATAAACTGGACTTCATTAGAATTAACAACTTCTGTTCTGCAAAAGACATTGCCAAGAAAATGAGAGGACAAGCCACATTGAGAGACAATATTTGAGAAACACATTTAAATAGGTTGTCAACTCAAATACACAAAAACTCTTAGAATTCAACAATGTGAAAATGAACAACAAGGTTAAAAAGTGGGCCAAAGATCTTGACAGACACCTCACCCATGATGATAGACAGGTGGCAGATAAGCACATGAAAAGATGACCCACATCATGTATAATCAGGGAAATGTAAATTAAAACAATAAGGAGAAATTGCAGCACACGTATGAAGATGGCCAGTTCTGGAACATGACAACACCCAGTTCTGAGGATGTGGAACAACAGGAACTCCCATTTGTTGATGGTAGAATGCAAAATGATGCTGCAACTTTGGAAGACAGTTTGGTGGTTCCTTACAAAATTAAGCACACTCTTACCATACGACCCAGCAATCATCCATCTTGGTATTTTCCCAAAAGAAATGGAAACATGTCTACACAAAACCTGCACACACATCTTTATAGCAGCTTTATTCATAATTGCCCAAACTTAGAAGAAGCTAAGATCCCATTTAGTAGGTCAATGGATAAACTGTGCTATCTCTAGGAAATGACCTATCAAACCATGAAAAGACATAGAGGAAACTTACGTGCATGTCACTGAGTGAAAAAGCCAATCTGAAAAAGCCACGCATTTTATGATTCCAACTATATAGCACTCTGGAAAAGGAAAAACTATGGACACAGTAAAATCAGTGGTTCTCAGGGTTTGAGGGGTAAGGAGTAATAAGTAGGCAGGGCACAAAGGATTTATATCTATATATTTATATATCTATATATATGTAATCAATATCTATATATTATTCATCGATATCATCTATCTACCTATGTATTTATGTCTATCAATCATTATACATTTGTACAAATCTATAGAATGTGCATTCACCAAGAGTTAACCATCATGCAAATTATTGACTTTGGGCAATTATGATATGTCGATGTAGGCTCATCGATTGTAACAAATGTAGCACTCTGCTGGGGATGTTGCAAATGGGGAAGTTTGTGCATGGATTGAGGTCCACGGGTATATGGGAAATCTCTGTACCTTCCTTTCAATTTTGTTGTAAACCTAAAACTGCTCTAAAATTAATGGCTTAAAAATTATCCTCTTCTGGAAGAAATTTCTAGAAATATTTTGTCTGATGGTATTTGCATAAATACTAAGTAAAAACTTAATAGACCAAAAAATAGGGAGTAAAAGTTTTCTTACTTTTTATTTCTCTGTCTTTCTACCTGATGACAAAGCCACCAAGGGCCAAGAGGTACATGGTGGGGTAGAGAGAAATTTAGAAGATAGGACAATTAGATAGACTCATCATGGTTATGAGTGAAAATCCAACCTGAACTCTTAAGGGATGCTAGCTTTTGTTATTATTGGTAACTTATTGGTATTCATATTCTCTCAGTTTATTTCTTGGCTCTGCTTTTCTTTACCCTGGCTTCATAGTGAAGTAAATATGTTCTATTTAATGGATCTCTGAAAGTTCTGGGTTCATTTTTTATAGCTGTAATTATAACACAAAAGAATATTCTCTCTAACATTTGCAAAAATTTATTGAATTGAGTTTTACTGAACTGATTTTGGTCTCATGCCCAACATTAATTGAGTTTTTGTTTGTAGAGAGAATATGATCATTTGTAAAGTCTGGGATAGAAGTGTAATCTTGAACTAACCAGGGAGTCCAAAGACTTGTTTGGCTGACTGTGGTTTCTGGACCCACATACTACTTATGGAAATCATTTTACCAAAAGGAAGAAGAAAAAAAAAGAAAAGGAAAGAAGAGAAGATTATTGAAATACATAGAGAAAGATGTGTATGTGTGTGTGTGTGTGTGTGG
>NC_048233.1:44526470-44528341 GCF_002007445.2 Ailuropoda melanoleuca
CACGATGGACAACCCTGGGCCCAAGGTTTTTGGGGGAGGCGGGGGAAGCTGTGGTTAAAGTTAACACCAGATGGTGCCCCTTGTCAGGGTCCTTTTAAAAAACATATACTGTAGTCCAATAAGATAGCAACTGCATAAAATTGCTAGGACAGATTTTAGAATCATAAAAAAAAGAATTAAAGGAAAAATCAATCTAAGCTTAGAGCTTCAGTAGGTGTACAGAATTATTATTCAAAACGAGAAACCAAAATAAGAAAAATATGAAACAGCAAAAAGAAGAAAACAACCAAGTTTAATTTTATTCCTGTAGCTCATACCTTAATTTATGTTTGCTTCGTTGGCTGATAAATTGAGAGTTAAGAGGCTGATTTAAGAAATGTATTTCACCAAATAAAATTGACTCTCTAAATTTGTTTTAGATTTGTCTATACACATAGGACGGCATCTAACAACTTAGAGGAAAATCAGAATAGATTAAGAAGGAAAAAATAAATGAATGACAAAAACGGGGAAAGCAATTGACAATGTTCCTATGAAGCAACACCTTTGTTAATTACCAAGTAAAATAAGAAAATGAGTTAATCACTACATGTCATTATTATTTTCTGTCTGAATTTGCGTCTGAAGTTAATGATGGGAAACCGGACATCGGTGATAGAATTCATTCTTCTTGGACTGACAGATGATGCTGATCTCCAAGCTCTGCTTTTCCTTTTTCTGCTGCTAACTAACGTCTTAAGCATCCTGGGAAACGTGACCATCATCATTCTGACCCTGCTGGATTACCGCCTCCAGACGCCTATGTATTTCTTCCTCCGGAATTTTTCTTTTTTGGAAATATCTTTTACCTCTGTCTTTGTTCCCAAAATGCTGCTCAATATCGGAACTGGAGATAAGACTATCTCCTTTGCGGGGTGTTTCACTCAGTACTTTTTTGCCATCCTGGGAGCCACTGAGTTTTATCTTTTAGCTGCCATGTCCTACGACCGCTACGCTGCCATTTGTAAACCCCTCCATTATACAACTTTAATGAGCAAGAGACTGTGCATTCAACTTGTCCTGTGTTCCTGGTTCTCAGGATTTTTGGTTGTCGTTGTGCCACATACAATGGCTCTCCAGCTGCCTTTCTGCGCATCCAACGTCATCAATCATGACTGCTGCGATTATACGGTACTGCTGCACCTGTCCTGCAGACACATGTTTCATAGAAATGATGGAGCTCATCTCTGTGGGAATCACCCTCAGCTTCACCTTGGTGCTAGTGATTCTTTCCTACATGTACATCATCAGGACAATTCTGAGAATCCCCTCCGTTCAACAAAGAAAAAAAGCTTTTTCTACATGCTTCTCTCACATGATTGTGGTCTCACTTTCTTATGGAAGTTGTATCTTTATGTACATAAATCCTTCTGTTAAGGATGCAGAAACTTTTAATAAGGGAGTGGCTGTCCTAAATACCTCAGTTGCCCCTCTGTTGAACCCTTTCATCTATACTCTAAGGAACAAGCAAGTGAAAATAGCCTTCAAAGATATGGTCAGCAAGGTAACAATGTTTTCCAGAAGGTGAAACTCACTGAGGTTCGTAATAATAATAAACAACACGTAAATGTTTGGAACAGTGTAGATGTACATTATTATAGCATCCAAGTGTTTGTTATTATATATTGTCAATATTCCTAACTGAACGCCGAAACAGTAAAACTGCTTATTTAATGAAACCTATTTTGCCATCACTTTATTTCTTAAAATTTTACAGGCCTTGAGTGTGTATATATGTGTGTGTGTCCTCTAACACTTTTGTGCTGCTTTTCCTTATTTGTACCTCACTTTCAGGGAAAAGATTTGGGAGAAAGGCAGAATTGGGAATATGA
>NC_048233.1:44528441-44541719 GCF_002007445.2 Ailuropoda melanoleuca
AGTTCAATGCTCCATTAGTTGCGTATAACACCCAGTGCACCATGCAATACGTGCCCTCCTTACCACCCATCTCCAACCTATCCCATTCCCCCACCCCCTCCCCTCTGAGGCCCTCAGGTTGTTTCTCATAGTCCATAGTCTCTCATGCTTCATTCCCCCTTCTGATTACCCCCCCTTTCTTTATCCCTTTCNCCCCTACCGATCCTCCTAGTTCTTATGTTCCATAGATGAGAGAAATCATATGATAATTGTCTTTCTCTGCTTGACTTATTTCACTTAGCATTATCTCCTCCTGCCGTCCATGTTGCAGCAAATGTTGAGAATTCGTTCTTTCTGATAGCTGAGTAATATTCCATTGTATATATGGACCACAGCTTCTTAATCCAGTCATCTGTTGAGGGGCATCTCGGCTCCTTCCACGATTTAGCTATTGTGGACAATGCTGAAGCACATTTTTTTACAAGATAAAATCAGAATAATTTATTCTACAACTTTTCGTTATTTTGTTTTTTAATCTGGAGTATACTTATTTTATACTTTTGTATTAGTTAAAAATATTTCAAAATAAAAAACCCTGGTTATTATTATATTACAGATGTGGAGTCTAAGAAACACAGCTCCAAGACGAGTAAGGAAGAGCATGTCAGGCATCAAATGTGATCTCTCCAGGCTGCATTTTCTTCTTCATCTTCTTCTTTTTTGACCATATCTTTGTTATTTAAAGAGTAAAAATAGTAATAATAATAATAATAATAAATTTCTCTTTCCATTTGTGTATGCTTAGCTCTGGCAATAGCTTTATTTTTTATTATTATTATGTTCAGTTAGCCACCATACAGTACATCATTAGTTCTTGATGTAGTGTTCCATGATTCATTAGTTGCATATAACACCCATTGCTCATCACAATACGTGCCTTCCTTAATACCTATCACCCGGTTACCCCATCCTCCCAACCCGCTCCCTTCTGTAACCCTATTTCCCAGATTCCAGAGTCTCTTATGGTTTGTCTCCCTCTCTGCTTTCTTCCCATTCAGTTTTCCCTCCCTTCCCCCGTGGTCTTCCATGCTATTCCTTATGTTCCACATATGAGGGAAAGCATATGATAATTGTCTTTCTCTGCTTGGCTTATTTCCCTTAGCATAATCTCCTCCAGTTCCATCCATGTCAATGCAAATGGTAGGTATTCATCTTTTTTGATGGCTGAGTAATATTCCATTGTATATATCATCACATCTTCTTTATCCATTCATCTGTTGAAGGACATCTCAGTACCTTCCACGGTATGGCTATTATGGACATTGCTGCTATGAATATTGGGTGCATGTGCCCCTTCTTTTGACTACATCTGTATCTTTGGGGTAAATATTTAGCAGTGCAATTGCTGGGTCATAGGGTAGCTATATTTTTAACTTTTTGAGGAACCTCCATATTGTTTTCCAAAGTGGCTCTACCAGCTTGCATTCCTACCAACAGTGTAAGAGAGTTCCCCTTTCTACATAACCTAACCAACATTTGTTGTTTCCTGTCTTGTTAATTTTTTCCATTCTAACTGGTGTAAGGTGGTATCTCATTGTGGTTTTGATTTGTATTTCCCTGACAGCTAGAGATGTTGAGCATTTTTTCATGTGTCTGTTGGCCATTTGTATGTCTTCTTTGGAGAAGTGTCTGTTCATGTCGTCTGCCAATTTCTTAACTGGATTATTTGTTTTTGGGGTGTTGAGTTTCATAAATTCTTTATAGATCTTGGATACCAGCCCTTTATCTGTAATGTCATTTGCAAATATCTTCTACGATTCCGTGGGTTGCTTCTTAGTTTCATTGACTGTTTCCTTTGCTGTGCAAAAGCTTTTTATCTTGATGAAGTCCCAAAATTTCATTTTTGCTTTTGTTTCCCTTGCCTTTAGAGACATGTCTTGAAAGAAGTCACTGTGGCCAATGTTGAAGAGGTTACTGCCTATGTTCTCCTTTAGGATTTTGGTGGATTCCTGTCTCACATTGACGTCTTTCATTCATTATGAGTTTATCTTTGTGCATGCTGTAAGAGAATGGTCCAGCTTCATTGTTCTTCAAGTGGCTGTCCCATTTTCCCAGCACCATTTATTGAAGAGACTGTCTTTTTTCCATTGGATATTCTTTCCTGATTTGTCAAAGATTAGTTGACCATAGAGTTGAGGGTCCATTTCTGGATTCCCTATTCTGTTCCATTGATCTATGTGTCTATTTTTTTTTATTTTTTATTTATTCGACAGAGATAGAGACAGCCAGTGAGAGAGGGAACACAAGCAGAGGGAGTGGGAGAGGAAGAAGCAGGCTCACAGCAGAGGAGCCTGATGCGGGGCTCGATCCCACAACGCCGGGATCACGCCCTGAGCCAAAGGCAGACGCTTAACCACTGTGCCACCCAGGCACCCCCTATGTGTCTATTTTTGTGCCAGTACCATGCTGTCTTGATGATCACAGCTTTGTAATATAGCTTGAAGTCAGGCATTGTGATGTCCCCAGCTTTGGTTTTCTTTTTCAACATTCCTCTGGCAATTTAGGATGTTCTCTGGTTCCATACCAAATTTAGGTTTGTTTGTTCCAGCTCTGTGACAAATGTTGATGCTACTTTGATAAGGATTGCAGTAAAAGTATAGATTGCTCTGGGCAGCATAGACATTTTAACTATGACCAATCCATGAGCATGTTTTCCCATTTCTTTGCGTCTTCCTCAATTTCTTTCATAAGTGTTCTGTAGACATTGACAATTGTTAGATTTTCTTCTTGGATAGACCCTTTAAGTATGATATAGTGTCCCTCTACATCTCTTACTACAGTCTTTAGTTTAAAATCTAATTTGTCTGATATGAGGGTTGCTACCCCAGGTTTCTTTTGAGGTCCATTGGCATGGTAAATATTTCTCCATCCCCTCACTTTCAATCTGGAGGTGGCTTTAGGTTCAAAATGAGTCTCTTTTANGGTTGCTACCCCAGGTTTCTTTTCAGGTCCATTGGCATGGTAAATATTTCTCCATCCCCTCACTTTCAATCTGGAGGTGGCTTTAGGTTCAAAATGAGTCTCTTTTAGACAGCATATGGATGGGTCCTGCTTTTTTATCTAATCTGAAACATTGTTTCTTTTGATGGGAACATTCAGCCCATTCACATTGATAGTAACTATTGAAAGATATGAATTTAGTGCCATTTTATTACTTTTAAAGTCCCTGCTTCAACAGATTATCTCTGTTAATTTCTGGTCTATATTACTCTTGGGTCTTTCTTCATTTATAGAATCCCCCTAAATATTTTTTGGAAGGCTGGCTTGGTGGTCACATATTCTTTCAGTTTCTGCCTGTCCTGGAAGCTCTTTTCCTCTCCACCCATTTTGAATGATAGCCTTGATGGGGATCAAATTCTTGGCTGCCTATTCTTCTCATTTAGTACCCTGAATATGTCTTGCCAGCCCTTGCTAGCTTGCCAGGTGTCTGTGGATAAGTCTGATTGTTCTGATGTTCCTCCCTCTTTATGTAAGAAATCTCTTCTCCCAGCTGCTCTCAGGATAGCTTTCATGGCTCTGAGATTTGCAAGTTTCACTATTATATGTCAGGGTGTTGGTCTATTTTTATTGATTTTGGGAGGGGAACTCTCTGCCTTTTGGACATGAATGCTTGTTTCCTTCCCCAGATTAGGGAAGTTTTCAGCTACGATTTGGTCCCATATGCCTTCTAGTCCTCTCTCCACCCTTTCAGGGATCCCACTAATTCTGACAGTGGAATGTTTTCATGGCATCATTGATCTATTTTCATGGGCTACTAGCTGCCTACCCTATTTTCCTCAGTTTCCTTCCTTTCTATCAGCTTACTTTCTAGCTCGCTGATTCAGTCTTCTGCCTCGTATACCCTCACTGTTAGATTATCCGGTTTAGACGGCATCTCATTCGTGGCATGTTTAAGTTCAGCCTCATTAGATCCCGTTTATGCCTGTAGAGATTCTATGTTGTCACTAATGCTTCTTTCAAGCCTTCATGATTGCTATCCTGCATGCTATTTCTGACATCTTGCTTACATCCACATCCATTAGTTCTGTGGCAGAGGACACTGTCTCTAGTTCTTTTCTTTATCAAGGGTTCCTTCTCCTAGTCATTCTGTTGAGGGATGGTTGAGCAAATGAACGGAATCCAAAATATCAACCAAGACCCAAGCAAAATGCACCCCAGAAAAAATCTTAAGTGGTAGGAAGCTACCACAGATATGCAAACAAAGCCAAGATGATCCAAAACAATAAAAAAAAAAGGGGAAACAGAGATTATAATTTCTCAGGGTGGACAAAGCAGGGAGATCTGCCTGCTTCTGCTTGATTTTTGTTCTGTGTGTCTGAAGACACTGTAATCCAAAATTGCAATAAATCAGAACTTATATGTATATCTCAAGATAAAATTGAATAGAGTGATAAATGGACTAGTATGGGGCATAAATCTATAAAATATAGGTGTAAAAAAAATAAAAGTTAAAAAGCTACTTAAAAACATTACTTGGGAAATGACTGTACTTGAAATGAGGAAGGGTACCAAAAAAAAAAAAAAGAAAAAGAAAAGAAAAAGAAAAGAAAGAAAAGAAAAGAAGCAAAAGAAACAAAAAAGAAACGTAAAATTTCAGCCTGAAGTATAAATGAATCAGGAGGGAACGCTAGGAGCTCCCTATATTATTTTCCCCTGGTGCTGAAGTTTTACAGTCTTGTGGGAAATAACCTATGGTTCACCTGTTCTTCCAGTCTGTCTTCTGGGGTAGGGGCCTGCTGTTCGGCTTCTCAGGCATCTTTGCCTGGGTGTAGTTGTCCCACGCCTTGCCAGGGAGATGGGCTCAATGTGAGCCGGTCATCTGTTTGTTTGGCTTTTGTTGCCTGGTGGCTCTCCGCTTCTCTTTAGAGGGTCAGAGCAAATATGGCTGTGCGGGAATCTCTGGCCCAGAGCCACGAGGTAGCAGTCCCCTTTCCTCAATAAACCCTCCAGGTTAAACCTTCTCCACTTCTGTGCGTACCAAACTCCACAAACTCACTATTCGTGCCTGCTGTAACTCTCCCAGGGGAGTTCTGGGGACCCTCCAGCATCTCAGAGCTTTGTGACTTTGCAATTGCTAGTCGCCCTGGCCTCAGCTGTACACCCTCTTCCTCAG
This sequence comes from Ailuropoda melanoleuca, assembly GCF_002007445.2. NCBI lineage: Eukaryota > Metazoa > Chordata > Mammalia > Carnivora > Ursidae > Ailuropoda > Ailuropoda melanoleuca. The sequence goes on from NC_048233.1 coordinate 44,533,594, forward strand.
CTCCCAGGTCATGGCTGGGTGCGGCTCCAGTGTTTTGAGAGCTGTTGCCCTGTCGTGGGTGCAAGTCATTCTATATCTCCCCTGGGGTATTAAACAGCCCACAACTTCTAGTCTTTTCATGGTGGTCAGGCAGAAAGTGGTTGCCCTATCAGCCTGGCTTGAGTTTTATGATGACTGGAGATGAGAGCCCCTTCTGGCCTCACTGACCATAACTGGTCTCCGTCCTCCACTGCGTGGGCACTTTATCAGTTCAGGCTCCCCCCATACTTTCTGAGTTTCCTGGAATCCTGAGACCACAGTGATCCACCTAGAATTCTGCCCTATTTATCCCTTCTGCCTTTTTCAGAGAGGGATGTCTCTCACTGGAGCGGACCTCTAAGAGTCCCGATTTTGTGCTCCGGTGTTATATCACTTCCTGGTGGCCAGCTTATGGAGGCTCCCTCCCCTCTCCATTTATCTGATATTTCCCCCAAAGATTAAAAATGACTTTCAAAAAGTAGTCGTTTTTCTGCTGGTAGAGATCCAGATAAATCTTCTTACAACTCAGGTTGAATTCGTGTGTGTTCAGCATGGTTTGATAGGTATCCAGCTAAATTTATGGGACCAGATGAAACAAGGTCCCCTACTCTGCTGCCATCTTCCCTAAACCTCACTGCATTTTATTCTTAATCAAAGTTATGTGATGGGGCACCAGGGTGGCTCAGTCGGTTAAGTCTCTGATTCTTGATTTTGGCTTAAGTCATGATCTTAGGGCTGTGAGATCAAGCCTGGAGTCAGGCTCCACACTCAGCATGGAACCTGCTTCTCTCTCTCGGCCTTTCCCCCTGCTTGGGCTCTGTCTCTCTCTCAAATAAATAAATGAATCTTTTTAAAAAAGTTATGTGATTTAGCACATACATATGAGTCAACATTTATTTACTTATTTACTTATATAACATAAAATGTAAAATAAAAATAATGTACAATATGATTTTTTATCACACTAGCATACTGTTTTTTTTTCAATTCTCAAGACAAAGAAGGACATTGATATTTAATAACAACTTCCCACTTTTAAATATCTTTATTTAAAAACAATAGAGAATGTGTATCAGGACATGAAAAGCCAGGCAAAGGTAAAATCCCAAAGAAGACATCGTTATAGTTGTTTTGAACTTATCAAGATTTTACAGAAAATCAAAAGAAGAACAAAATACACTACACAGATATGGAAATAATTCAGTCTCCATGAACTAATACACAAAGTTGATTAAAATAATCTTTCAAATATTTGCTACATTTAAATGGAAGAAGAGGAGAAAGGGGTCAAATTTGAGAATTCTTACACTGCAACAGAAAAATAAAGTTTTGGTATTGAAAGGGAGGGCATTATTGAGAAACAAGAACTAATGTAACCATCATGACACTTCAGAAAGAAGTGAAAGGACAAATAACGACTATATATTGGAGGCTGCAATAGTAAAATTGGGACCCAATCTAAGCACTTCCTTTGCAATTTTCCTTGTTAATTTTCCCTATATATCTCATTATGATTCTATTTGAATAAAGACAGAACTCTTTGTAGCAAGTTCTTAAATGCTTGCTTCACCTGCTGGTTCCTTAGAGTATAAATAAAGGGGTTCAAAAGTGGAGCAACGGAAGTATTGAGAATTGCCACTCCCTTCATTAAGGATATCCTCTGCTTGACTGAGGACTTTATGTACATGAAGACGCAGCTGCCATATGAGAGGGAGATGACAACCATGTGAGAAGAACAGGTGGAGAAAGCCTTTTTTCTCTGGCTGGCAGAAGGAATTTTTAGAATTGTCAGGGCAATATACATGTATGATAGAATCACTAATGCCAAAGTGACCAGCAGAGTCACCAAAGCTAGGATGAAGCTCATCATTTCCAACACAGGTGTATCGGTGCAGGAGATTTGCAAGAGGGGAGCGGTGTCACAGTAGAAGTGATCAATGATATTGGAGCCACAGAAGTCCAGGCTTAAGCCTAAGATGAGTCCTGGAAAGATGATGAGGAAACCAGCGACCCAAGAGCTAAGGACTAGCTGGATACAGATTCTGTGCTCATGATGGTTGTGTAATGCAGGGGCTTACAGATGGCCACATAGCGATCATAGGACATGGCGGCCAGGAGATAAAATTCGGATGCACCGAGAAGGAAGGCAAAAAATAACTGAGTTGCACAACAGTTATAGGAAATGGTTTTGTCACCGGTTGCCATGCTTACAAGCAATTTGGGGATGCAGACTGTTGTGTAAGAAATTTCCAAGAAAGAAAAATTTCGAAGAAAAAAATACATAGGGCTCTTTAGATGAGAATCCAGCAAAGTGAGGGTAATGATAACTAAGTTGCCTGAGATGCTTAGCAAGTAGGTGGGGAGTAGGAAGATAAATAGCACAATCTTCAATTTGGGGTCCTCTGTCAATCCTGCTAAGATAAATACTGTCACGCTTGTATGGTTTTCCATCTTGACCTCCTGATATGCTTCTGTTCTGGTAAAAACATTGCAGAAGAAAATACGTACAGGTAGCAATGGTAAAATATGAAGATAACCACGTCAAAAAACTATGGTTTTCCATCTTGACCTCCTGACATGCTTCTGTTCTGNTCCTCTGTCAGACCTGCTAAGATAGATACTGTCCCGCTTGTATGGTTTTCCATCTTGACCTCCTGACATGCTTCTGTTCTGGTAAAAACATTGAGGAAGAAAATACGTACAGGTAGCAATGGTAAAATATGAAGATAACCACGTCAAAATACCAGTAATTGCTATTGATCGTACACACGAATGGGGCACTTTTTTGAAATGATTAATGTAAGACAAACTCTAACAAAAGCAGTTACTTTGCTTTCGAGGAAAGACAAATGTTTTCTACAAATCTGATGAAATAAAAACTATCTCATAAATCATCTTTATAGTCTGGCTTAGAGTTATGGTAATGAGGTGAAGAAATGTGAATACAATTATTTCCTCTTTTTTTCAGTATGTAAGCACTAAAATGTCCCAGTACTTATACTCAGCCTATTGACTATATAAATATTGTTGCCTCAAGGAACTGACCATGAGTGAAACAGAGAAACAAGATGATATATGAATGCTTAAGACGGCTGAAAACAGAAATCCAGCCTATGGTTTAAGATCACCCTGGAAGTAATTGGATATAACAGCTGTAGCCCTTCCGTGGTTTGCCCTGTGCCACATCTACTCAGCTACCGAACACTCTTTCTTGGTCCTATCTGAATTTTTTATTCCTTAAATGAGTGTAGTGTGTTTTGTCTCTATTCCATCTCTTCATTTCTTCACATTTATCGTCTCCTATGCTAATATTAAATTTATCTGATTGCATAGTAAAACTGACTTGAACTTATTCTGCTTATAGTTCTGAAAACAGGAAGAGAAGAGCACAGTGAAATGCAAAAGACAGTGAATAAGGATTCAGAGAAAGGGGAAATGAAATAGGGAAGAAAGAGAAGGAAGACAAAAGAAGTAGAAAAGAGGTAAGAGAGTAGGGGAAGACCATAAAGAGAAAAACTTACCATTAAGATTGGAGTTTTCTTCAGATGAGACAGTGGCTGGTATTTAGTTCTTGGCTTCCTACCTGATGTGTAGAAATGAGTTACAGCAAAGCTGTAAGAATACAGAGAAGAAACGCTAGCAAGTTTTACTCTGATGATCAGTCACTTGGCAAGTGTTCAGACACTTGCAGGTAATACTGACTGCCCCCAAATAATATGGTAAGTCAAAAGCCGAGCCAATTCAAACGGATTGAAAATTATATAAGCTCTCATTAAACTAAATGTCATGAAAACTCCTGGGCATAAACATTTCATCCCTTGAGGACGAGTTTCTTGTTTGATGACTTCATTATCAGTTATGTTTCTTTAAGGACTTCATTATGAATATAAAACACTTATTAAACATTTTTTTTTAGTTTCAGGGGTAGAAGTTAGTGATTCTTCAGCTGCATACAACACCCAGTGCTCATTCCATCAAATGTCCTCCTTAATGCCCATCACCTAGTTACCCCATTCCCCCACCCGCCTCCCCTCCAGGAATCCTCAGTTTGCTCCCTATAGTTTATAGTCTCTTATGGTTTGCCTCCAGAGTGGCTGCACCAGATTGCATTCTTCACGAACCTATAAAAATTGTTTCGATTACCGCCAATGTAAACAATTGTTATAAGTTCATGGAGAATGCATTGCTATATACTGAGGAGTCAAAGAAGTCAACGTCCCTGCCTACTGTGCTTTACCAATATATTGAAGACCAGAATTAGTGAAAGAATATAGCAAGGTACAGTGAGCCATAAACTTAATGGTAGATGAGACTCATTCTTACTATGGGGCTTAGGGGTTGAGAGAGATTAACAAGAATGGACGCTTAAAAAACAACAACAACGATGGATCCAAAGCTCAGCAGTGGAGATGGATCAGGAAGCAGAGTAAGGCATTTTCGGTGGGATAAGCAGGGCGAAAAAGTAGACAAGAAGGAAACTCATGAATTAATAAAAATTATCAGAGAGAATATAACAGTTTTCTCTGGGGGATATTTAAGGTTCTAGAGATCCTGGCTATTAGCACTGAAGTATAATAATATCTTCCTGGTACTTAGCACACATTCTCCCAACCGTAAGGGACAATTCCTGAGGCAACTAATTGTATTATAATGGCTACTGTCACTTGGGTCAAAAATAAATCCGTCACCCCAACAAGAATTTTATTCAAATCAGACCTAGTTTTTCTCCTGGTCCCCAACTCCCTAGATATATACTGGAACAGTGTATTATAATATGTTTAGCAAGCCAATTACTTTTATTTATGTTTACATTAAAAACTGCAAGAAAATTTTCCCTACCTTCAAAATCATGTACACATTCTTACTAAAAAATGGTGTCATTTAATAAATTAAATCAGATCCTCTGTAATTAAAATGAAATCAGAATATTTTAAATCTATTATTTTAAATAAAGTACTCAGAGTTTTAGAGATATTTATTCTAGTATGTAGATTATAAATCACTCTGCAAAACATGAAAACTTACAAACTGTTATTCTTAAAGGTGTAGAAACAGAATTATACAGGCAAAGGATTTTGTTAGTTGATGTTCACATTTTTTATATTCCTGTTGCAGAATAAAGCACTTAGGGGGCGCCTGGGTGGCACAGCGGTTAAGCGTCTGCCTTCGGCTCAGGGCGTGATCCCGGCGTTATGGGATCGAGCCCCACATCAGGCTCCTCTGCTATGAGCCTGCTTCTTCCTCTCCCACTCCCCCTGCTTGTGTTCCCCCTCTCGCTGGCTGTCTCTATCTCTGTCGAATAAATAAATAATAAAAAAAGAATAAAGCACTTAGGTTTACTTTTTTTTTCTTCTTTCCAGGCATCACACTGAAATGCATAATTCTTAAAATAAATTTTAACACTTGTGGACATTTCATGATTAGCTATTTCTAGCTCAAATCAACAATTTAAATTACCCAAGTATCTCTTGTATTCTTCATATTTAATATGTTTTTAGGTTAATACAGCACAGCACTAAAATTAGACAACTGTTATCCTATCAAATGATATGGTTTATTTCCTGGGAACGCTCTAAACTGTGTGCTTATCTCTCCAAGGAATTCAACTCCAAAGGCACTATTTCCCTGAGGATCTTCGGCTTGTTTACCATCTAAGAGATGCCAAAACATGCAGGCTCCTTTCTATGTCCTTCAAGTCTGTTCTCAGGAGATTCTGTAGAATATGTACTATATTAACGCACCCTGCACCCCCTTTACCTTCGCTAATTTATTAATTCATTCATTCTTCCCTAGAATACCTACTTGTCGCGTGCTTGAAATGTATCAAGCACTCCTGTATGTCCAGAGCATATGTCCTGAGAGCTCCCCTGCCCCCTTCTGCTATGAGAAGACCAGGCAACAGGTCTATGAAATCTATGAAGCGAGTTCTTACCAGACACCAAGTCTGCTGGCACCCAGATCTTAGACTTTCTAGACTCTAAAACTGAGAAATAAATGCTTGTGGTTCAAGGCACCCGGTTATGGTATTATGTGACAGCAGTCTAGATAGACTAAGACAAAAATAAAAACAGAGAATTCATTGCCAACAGACTTGTCCCATAAAAAATGTTAAACAAAGTTCTTAGGGAGAACACAAATGATATAGGTCAGAAATCTGATCTTCAGCAAGAAAATGAGTGTTGAAGCATAAATAAAGGGATAAGTGCATTCAGTTGGATTTTCCACTAAACTGACTGACTTTCTGGTAACACCAACTGTCTATTAATTACCATTTATTAAAATTGATTACAAATCCAATGTTATTGGTGTGTTTCTGTCTTTAACAAATGGCAATATTCTGAGACCCAAATTATATTATCTCTGACTACCTTCCTCCTTCACTATTTTCTTCTTTATTTCCATCATATCTTTCCTTTCCCCTTCTTTATGATTTCTTCCTTTCTTGCTTTAATCAACAGACAGTTTAAAGGGGAAACTTTATTGGACAAGATTGACAGTTGGGGTTACAGATATTTACAGAATTCCTTCCATATTGGCAACTTGGACACGTGATAACTTTGAAGAATCAGTTTTCAAAGTTCATACCTTTGAAAAATGACATAGATTTATAAAATCAAGAAACCAAGCTAACTCCAAGCATGATGAAATGCCTACACACATCATAATCAAATTGCTAAACACCAAAGACAATGAGAAAAAAATGTGACTAGAGAAAAAGGGTGCATTACATGCCATGAATGTTAGAGGACAATGGCTTGAACAATTTCTGACTTCTTTTCATAACCTAGGGAGGCCAGAAAACAGAGGGGAATCTTTACAGTGCTGAAAGAAAAACAAAAACAAAATCAAAAACAACCCAAAACAACAACAACAAAAACAATTGTAATTTAGAATTCTGTACAGTGAAACTATCCTTCAAACATGAAAGGGAAATAAAGACATTTTCAGAGAAAATAAAACTAAGAGCATTTTTCTGTAACACATCTGCACTATAAGAAATGCTGCAGGAAGTTCTTCAGCTGAAGAAAACTGACTTCAGCTGGAAAACTGGAATTCCAGGGAAGAATTAGAAATACCAAACATTTTAAATATGGGGGTAAATATCAGACTAAATTTTTTCAATGAGCTTGAAATAAAATAAGAATTATTCACAAATAAATTTAAATATATGTAAATTAAAAGAATTATTTTAAAATACTGTAACGAAAATGCTATTTAAAGTAAAAGTTCAGTGGAAGGGCTGAATAGCAGAAAGGTGATTATAAAACAAGAGAGTCAGTGAACTTAAAGATTACTAGAGACCACTCAATTTGAAAAACAAAAAAAGTAAATTATATATATTTAACGAAAGAGACTCTGTGACCTAGGGACAATATCAAAAGGCCTAACATGTAAATATATGTAATTTGAATTTAAAAAACAGAGGATACAGGACGCCTGGGTGGTGTAGTCGTTAAGTGTCTGCCTTTAGCTCAGGGCGTGATCCCAGGGTTATGGGATCGAGCCCCACGTCAGGCTCCTCCGCTAGGAGCCTGCTTCTTCCTCCCCCACTCCCTCTGCTTGTGTTCCCTCTCTCGCTGGCTGTCTCTATCTCTGTCAAATAAATAAATAAAATCTTAAAAAAAAAAGAGGATATTATAAATCAGCACTGTCCAATAGAGATATAATGCAAAACACAAATGTAAAACACATTTGTAATTTCAAATTTTCTAGTAGCTTTATTTTTAAAAAGTGAAAGAAAACAGGTGAAATTAATTTTAATAAGATATTTAACCCAATAAATCCAAATGACTGTCATTTCAACATCTAATCCATACTAAACAATTATGAGATCTTTTACTTTTTTTGTACTAAGTCTTTGAAATACGATGTACATTTATATTCATAGCACATCTTAGTTTGGACTAGCCACATTTCAATTTTTAGTGGCTACCAAATTAGATAATGTAAACATAGCTAGACAATATAAACCATTTGTTGTTTACTTCTTCATTTTGGCCTCTCAGTAGCTTCAGACCAAATTCATGGTATGTATGAAAAAACATGTAGAAATTAAAAACGCACCCAGAAACAACTAATGGGTCAAAGAATAAAAGACGAAGAAAATT
>NC_048233.1:44541819-44603867 GCF_002007445.2 Ailuropoda melanoleuca
AACAGATGACTGGATTAAGAAGTTGTGGTCCATATATACAATGGAATATTAGTCAGCTATCAGAAAGAACGGATTCTCAACATTTGCTGACACATGGATGGCACTGGAGGAGATAATGCTAAATGAAACAAGTCAAGCAGAGAAAGACAATTATCATATGATTTCTCTCATCTATGGAACATAAGAACTAGGATGATCGGTAGGGGAAGAAAGGGATAAAGAAAGGGGGGGTAATCAGAAGGGGGAATGAAACATGAGAGACTTTGGACTATGAGAAACAAACTGAGGGCCTCAGAGGGGAGGGGGGTGGGGGAATGGGATAGACCGGTGATGGGTAGTAAGGAGGGCATGTATTGCATGGTGCACTGGGTGTTATACACAACTAATGAATCATCGAACTTTACATTGGAAACCGGGGATGTACTGTATGGTGACTAACATAATATAATAAAAAATCATTACCAAAAAAATAAAGAAACTAAATATAGGCCACGATTTGGCTCAGATGGAAGAAAATTTTACACTGTCAAAATAATATAAATTAGTGCAAAAATCCAAGTGATAATTGCAATAAAATTATTTGCAAAATTACATTAAAATTAAATATTAAAAAAGATGTTTGTAGGAGGGATGGGAAATGTAAAAATTTCAAATGCTCATCTTCCATATTTAGGCCAGTAACTAATTTCTAACTGAAAGTATTAAGAATTAGTAATATATATAATATAGCAAGCAAACCTGTAAACAGCTGAGGGCTGTGGAGAATAGGAGTGAAGGTGCACGAGGGCTGGAGCAGGAGGCTACTAATTTTCATTAATAAAATTGTAAGATGCTTGACGTTTTATACATTGAATATGTATTCCTCTTTTTTAAGATTTTTATTTATTTATTTGTCAGAGAGAGGGAGAGAGAGAGAGAGGCAAGCAGAGGGAGAAGCAGGCTCCTCGCTGAGAAAGGAGCCTGATGCAGGGCTCGATCCCAGGACCCTGGAATCATGACCTGAGCTGAAGGTAGATGCTTAACTGACTGAGCCACCCAGGTGTCCCAAATATGTATACCTTTAATAAAATTAATACATTTACTGAATTAATATTCTTTTTTTTCAATTCATTGACATTATTTCTTTTTTTTATGTTAGCAGTTCTTTTTTTTAAATATTTTTTTATTATATTATGTTAGTCACCATACAGTACATCCCTGGTTTTTGATGTAAAGTTCGATGATTCATTAGTTGCGTATAACACCCAGTGCACCATGCAATGAATCAATATTCTGAGCAATAATGAAGTCATTTGGTACACACACAATTCCTTCGGGTCATAATGAGTGGTTTTGGGGGCAATTTGTAATTTGTTTCTTTAAGACAAGGCAAGGAACTAAAGTGGAATTGAAGATCATTTTATTCAATTGGTAGTGACCCTTGCTTTGTGATATAAAACTTAGATTTTTTTCTCTCATATTTCTTTTTTTTTTAAGTTAAGACTTTTACTATTATTACTATTATTATTATTATTATTATTTTAGGGCAAGTTTAGGTTCACAGTAAAATCAAGAGGGAAGTACAGGGATTTCCCAAAACATTTTCATCCACACGTGCATAGTCTCCTCCAGTATCAACAACCCCCACCAGAGTGATCCATTTGTTACAACTAATGAACTTACGCTGACTCATCATAATCACCCAGAGTCCATAGTTTACATTACAGTTCCCTCCTGATGTACACACTTTGGTTTCGGACAAATGTATGACATGTATCCATCGTTACAGCATCACATAGAGAATTTTCGTTGTCCTACTAATCCTATTTACATCTATTCATTCCTAACCCCTTTCTCAAACTCTTGGCAACCATGGGTCTTTTTACTATTCCCATAAATTTGCCTATCCAGAATATCATATAGTTGGAATCATACAGTATGTACATTTTCATATTGGCTTCTTTGACTAAGTACTATGCATTTAAGATTTTCCCCATGTCTTCATGGCTTGATAACTCATTGTTTTTTAACAGATATTTTTCTCATTTTAAAATATTTTATCTTATATTCAAATGCTTCCAGAGTTGCCTAAGTTTGAATTATTACTTTTCAGTGTGGATTATTTTATTTAAAAATTGGGAAGGATTATATCAGAAGATTTTTATATAGATGACACCCTGAATTGAATATCTAAAAAATTAGCTCATCGCTATTCCCTCTCTCCTCCAAATTTCTTCCATGCTCATTTCCCAGGCTTTCTCTTATTATGCTACAAGTTACTTAAAGACATTCTCTATTTCTTATTTCATCTTGCTCAAAATTTCAGAATAACCATCAATCGATCTCATATCTAAATAACTCAATTTTTAAATTATTCAACACATTCAATTTCTAGTTATTTTGAGGGATACCCCAGATCCCAAGTCTATAGGGATGAAGTAATATAGCAGACAACTCTCTTCTCTGAAATGACTTAGAATTATCTAGGAGAATGGATGGATAAAAGAGAGAGTGAAAGAGAGAAGGAGGATATGTAAAAATTAATATTGATAGTGTTGTAAAGAACAAAAGACTGAGATAAAGGCTATAGAAAAGGAAAGGTCTTCTCACATATGGTCTTTTTTGAAAATGACTTTTGTGGAGATGACATTTAATTAGAGGCTTGGAATTTGGAGGTAGAGTGAGAGCGTAGGTAGCGATAGAGGTGAAAAAGAGCTTGAGGAATGGAAAGAGAGTCAGTGTTACAACTGGTAACAGCAAATAAGGAAAGAGTGGAAGAGGATGAAGATGGGTGGAGGGGAGCTATGCCAAGGATTCTTCCTGGCCACTCATTGTCTGTAATTCAATTAGGTTTTAGGGCATAATTTTAGCAAAGAAGTAGCATAACCTGAGTTAAATTTTAGAGAACACACTTTTGTCTTCTTTACAGAAAATAGATTGGACGAGGGAAGAAGCAAAGATGATTTGAAGGTTTGTACAGGCGACTATTTAGAGGTGGAAGGCAGTGGTAGACTGGATTAGAATGTTAGCAGCTGTAGCAGACACTAAGTCTAATCACAAAATATTTCTTGCTGGACACACATCAAGACTACACATCCTGGACATTTTGCATTTTGGTGTGTCTGTATAACGGGGTTCTTATGAATGGAAAGTGAATGGAAATTATGAAAATGACTTCCAGGCTTAGCAATAAAAATCTCCCACGTGATTCACCAGTCTCTCTTCCTGTCTGCTGGCTGACTGTAGATAGATGTTGAAGAGGGCAGAGCCTTAAAAGTCAATCTCTGAGTGATGGCACAGAGTAGAGTAGGCACATCCCACCCTATAAAAAAACAAAATCTCTGCCATTTTTGCTGCATGTTTGACTTTAAATTTTCAGGAAATAACTTTCCATTGTGTTAAATCTGGCAAAAAAAAAAATGTGGTTCTTTGAAAGTAGGAACAGTGGCTAAGCCTTGAGAGGGATAATGACCAGAAGAGGAAAAAGGGACTGGTAACATTGTTTCTTTAACTGAGCACTGCTTATGTGGGTATGTTGAGTTTGTGAAAAGTAGCCAAGTGATATAGTATGATAATTGCACATTCTGTACATACATTTCTACTTCATTGAAATAACTTTAAATATCTAATATGTACATTGCAATGATTTTAAAGTTTACCTGTTATAGCAGATAGTACTAGTTTAAGTACTTAGCAGTAGAAGTACAGACAGGTAAAATGAATCGAAATAAAATTTTACGTAGCATCAACCAAATTTCTCGCAGATTGGATGTAGACATTTAGAGAGCAGGTGTAAACACTAGACTCCTATCATCTATCTTGAGAAACTCATTTCCCTTCAGTCTAGATCTCTATGACTTTGATCCTTCCCTGGTCATGTCACACACTTAATATTTCCTTTGTCAATGATGACATGTCTTGGCTTTCAAGTCCTAAAACTAATTAAGTTCTTAAAGCTGCCCCTCAAGAGGATGGCCTTGAGTGCTTAACTTAGGTAACTATAATATAAGTCCCTTATTGAATCAGGATTGAAACTTTTGGTAATAATCCCCTTAAAGTGTTTTCACCATATGGAGTGCGGAGCTTCATTTCTTCTTGTGTGGAATGTATATCTGTTATGCACATGTAAGCTGTAAGTTCCAAAAACTCCTTATGGCTTACAACATATAGCTGCCTCCAAAAGATTTTGTCTTCTTTTTACCTTGAGTTTATGGATTATAGAGTTTTCTGCACTTAATAAATAATTCATGTATTTTTAACATAGTTGCACAATGGTCTCCTGGGAAGTGTTTCCATCTTTTAAAAATTGTCTTGTTAGTTAATCCTCTTGAGATCAATGGCAGAGTACACAAAAATGATTCTAGTTCTTGCAACCTTAAAACTACAGAAGAAGCAATTGTGCTTCTCCTGTAGGCCAGACGCATCTCAAAGTAAGCAATGAGACTGAAATCTTTTTTTACCACTCCGTTCAAAGTTTTTTTTAAGAATAATATTTATTTCGTATGTAATAAAAAAATGTCCTCCAAGTTTAATATAACATAAATCAGAGATATGGCTCTTTATAGAAAATAATAAGAAATGAAATTAGGGAAGTTTTTTGTCATGATAAATTTTTTGAGTTCACACATGCTGAGTGTGAGATGCTGAGGTTAATGTATTTTGGCTGAGAATGCAAGACAAAAGTACGTTAAAGTAATATAAAAATATGATGGATGTGCAACATTCAGAAATTGCCTCTGTTCTGGGACTCAAACCAAAAGAAGACAGTTGCGAATGAAGTTGCTAAAGACAGTAAGGTTTGGGAATTTTTAAAAAATTTAGTCATATTAACTTAATTGCATGAATCTGGACAAAAACTTTGATTCGTTTGTAAGCCATTAAAATTTATGGCATGAAGTTAGAACTATTTTTTTTTTTTTACAACTCAATTGAGTTGTCTTTTTTTTTTTTTTAAAGATTTTATTTATTTATTCAACAGAGATAGAGACAGCCAGCGAGAGAGGGAACACAAGCAGGGGGAGTGGGAGAGGAAGAAGCAGGCTCACAGCAGAGGAGCCTGATGTGGGGCTCGATCCCACAATGCCGGGATCACGCCCTGAGCCGAAGGCAGGCGCCCAACCGCTGTGCCACCCAGGAGCCCCTCAATTGAGTTGTCTTAATAAGGAACCTTTGAACCTTCATTTTATAGGAATCAAGCTTTAAATAGATATCCTTCATAGCTTTCAAAAGAATCTGAGAAATGTATTTTATTAAACAAATGTGTTTTCCTCAGATAATTATAATTACATATGCCTTTAGTATATATATTATAAAAATATGACACTGAAAAAATGAATTAGTACTAAACTTGACAAATTTCCTCTTATTGCATTCAATAGAATTTAAGAATTTCATGAAATATCCAGTTTTTTATTCCCCGAGAATCTCCTCTCCATTATGGATAAATTGCCAAAGTAGTTACAGAAGTCCTTGGGCTTATAAAAATGGTCAGAGACAATGACTATTTTACTGCTATTCAGCAAGTATTTTATTTGGAGTTAGAAGAAAATAATGATGTCAGGTAGTTTACAATAGTTTTTTTGTTTTTGTTTTTTCATTTTTGTAATTTAAATTTAGCCTGGGAGTATGCATGTATGAATTCACTTTTAAGTTTATAAGTTGGCACCCTGTATAATTCATCTTTTGCTGACTGACATTTTCTTGTGCTTTTGACCTTAAAAAATAGACCAAACTTAAGAAAGGAAAATACACCAAACTTGGATTTCAAAAATCTGATTACTGAGTGTAAATTGTCCCTTAATAGCCAGAATGTAGACATTTTTAGAAAAGAGATATATTAAGGAGTCTGGGAAAAGACAGGAAAAAACATGAGAAAGGAATGAAGTAAAAGAGGAAAAAAAAGGAAAAAAAATCTTAGTCATATTGTAATTATTTATAACCATTGGAAATATCTGTACATTTTTTAACACCCCTAACTGGACAGTATAAAATGTAATAGGTTTAAAAAGCAATGTAACATATGACATGATATTCTTCTTAAGGAAAATATGGTCATGCTTTAGAAAATTTGGCGATAGACTTTTGAGATGATAAACATGAGTATGTAAGCATGGTCTGGGAAAAGACGGAAAATAAGAATAAAAAATGAAAAGGTTAACATAATTCTGAATTTTAAGGTGCTAAGCATAAAACAAGAGAGTAAGAGACGAGAAGGAGGAGCACATGAGTAAGGGAGAAGAGGCTACTATGGCAACCGAGGGAGCCATGCAAAGCAATGAAACTAAAACACACTACCAGGCACGAGTAGATAATATCTTTTTAAAATGGCTTTGTTTTCTAGAACCTCCCTTGTTACTGCAAAAACTAAATAAAGAATGCTACATAAACAACACAGTCATCATGCATGAGGATACACTTCCTATCTGCTTGGGTCCATATCAGAGAAAAGAGAATAACCAGGGTGAGTGAGACAAAAGTACACCCAAGTCTTCAGGAAAAAGGGGAAAGCAGATCTAACATGGTCATGAGGGTTTCAATCCTGAGGAGTTTTCAGAAGTTTGGTGAAAGTACTGAATCCCCACTGTATACAGGCCTCAGACGTTTAGGTCAAGTTTATGTTTTTTAAAAGGCCAAGAGTCCTCAGCTAAAATCTGACTTACAGAACACTATCATAAGAAGTAATAAACAGAGAAAGAGATACATTAGCAAAGAGGAATGAGTCACCTGATGGTGGAAAATAACTTAGTGCAAACTAAATAGATTGGAGAAAATTGCAACTACAGATGATGCAAGTTAAAATATTATGACAATTTTTCTGTTTTTTTCTTTGTTTCTATTTTTGTATGACTTTTATATGCCATATATTATACTTTTGGAATGACTGGATTTATGACACTTGAGAAATGATACTTGCACTGAGTTAGTGAAATTTTGAGAAATTATATGAGTGAATTTTGAGAGGCTGTTACTGCTGATTAGCGGAATACTGAGGGGGGTTGGGTGTAGCGAGCAACACGTATATGGACAATCTCGAACTAATAAGTATCTCATGCTGGCTTATACCCTTTACTTCTCATTTTTTCTTATTTCTTTATTTTATTATTATTTTGGTAGAAGTCAACCATGAGAAACCACACCACAGTAACAACCTTTATTCTTCTTGGACTGACCGATAATCCACAGTTACAAGTGGTCGTTTTTCTTCTCCTTTTTTTCACCTACATTTTGAGTGTCAGTGGGAATCTAACCATAATCACCCTCACCCTCCTGGACTCACGTCTAAAGACACCCATGTATTTCTTCCTCCGAAGTTTCTCATTTTTAGAAATCGCATTCACAACTGTCTGCACCCCCAGATTTCTTGTCAGTATGGCGACAGGCGATAAGACCATTTCTTACAATGGTTGTGCAACACAGCTGTTTTTTACTATTGTCTTGGGTTCAATTGAATTTTTTCTTCTGGCCGCCATGTCTTATGACCGCTACGCGGCCATCTGCAAACCCCTGCATTACCTGACCATCATGAGTGACAGAGTCTGCAACTTGTTGGTCTTTGCTTCATGGTTGGCTGGTTTTATAATAATTGTTCCACCACTCCTTGTGGGTCTCCAGCTAGATTTCTGTGCAGCCAACACTATAGACCATTTCTTCTGTGATTTTTCTCCTATATTACAGCTCTCTTGCACAGACACAGATGTAATAGACTTAATGGCATTTCTCTCAGCCATTTTGATCCTCCTGGTTACATTAGTATTAGTGGTTCTCTCCTATGCAAACATCATCATGACTATACTGAAGATACCTTCTTCTCAACAGAAGAAGAAAGCCTTTTCTACATGTTCTTCTCACATGGTGGTTGTGTCCATTTCGTATGGCAGCTGCATCTTCATGTATGTGAAACCCTCTGCTAAGGACAGAGTGTCTTTAAATAAAGGGATAGCCCTGCTCAGTACCTCTGTTGCCCCCATGTTGAATCCCTTCATTTACACACTGAGAAACAAACAAGTGCATGATGCTTTTAAGCACATGATCAAAAAGACTGAGATTTTCTCAGGGAAGTGATATTAGTGATATTACTGAGGCTATGAATAAAAATAAATCAATAAGGGTATAGTGTTTCACAGAACTCTTCAATGCTTGTATTCAAAATAACATTAACTCTTTTTCTTTTTTTTTTTTTTAAAGATTTTTTATTTATTTATTTGACAGAGATAGAGACAGCCATCGAGAGAGGGAACACGAGCAGGGGGAGGGGGAGAGGAAGAAGCAGGCTCATAGCAGAAGAGCCCGATGTGGGGCTCGATCCCACAACACCGGGATCACGCCCTGAGCCGAAGGCAGACGCCCAACCGCTGTGCCACCCAGGCGCCCCATATTAGCTCTTTTTCTTGACATAATTTTCATGGTGGCCTGACTAATCCCCAAAGCCTAATTCTCTCCCTTACCTGTCCCTTTTTTGGGCTAATATAATTTCCTTTTTATTTGGTGCTTTTATCTATTTCCTTTAAAAAATCTCTCAGAGGAAGACAAAACTAGACTTTAATTTCTCCATGTTCCTTTCCACTGTCCTGGAGCTCAGAGATTCAGTTTTACACATATTCTATACGGAGTTAATGCACCACCTAGATTTGTAAAACTTAGCTGAAAAGCACATATTTCTAGAAACCCACAAATTGTTACTGACTCAAGGAAAACTAAAAAATGGGAATTGACCTCTAACTATTATAGAAATTGAATCACTAATTACCATGTCTTTAAATAATATGGAATTTTTTTGTTTCTATAAATAGAGATCATGACAATCATTTCAAACAATTTCTAAATTTCTTTTTCTTCTTCTTATTATTCTTTATCATATACTCTACCAGTAAATAATTAAACACAAACAAAAACACTTGAATTCCACAGTGTATGTATATTTGTTTATAAATTATATTTTCACTATAGTATAGAATAAACATATTAATAGAAAAATAGAAATTAAGCAAGGACATTAGGAAAGCAGAATCAATATGTTTCATAACACAACTTTATGATATAAATTAATTTTAAT
The DNA here is from genome assembly GCF_002007445.2 of Ailuropoda melanoleuca. NCBI lineage: Eukaryota > Metazoa > Chordata > Mammalia > Carnivora > Ursidae > Ailuropoda > Ailuropoda melanoleuca. The sequence goes on from NC_048233.1 coordinate 44,550,851, forward strand.
ATTAATGGTACAACTATTAGATTCAATTTGATGAAACATATATTATTATTTTTGCAAACATAAGTTTATTATGTGATAAGTTATATGAGAGTCTTATTCTAAGCCTATCTGATATTGGTACTTAAAAGGGTCTCTGTAGTTCAAAACTAATGTTTCACAATGCATGCTGATCACATCAAAAGAAGTGAAAGTCACAATAATTATTCTTCTGTCCTATTTGATTTTTTTTTTTTTTAAAGATTTTATTTATTTATTTGACAGAGATAGAGACAGCCAGCGAGAGAGGGAACACAAGCAGGGGGAGTGGGAGAGGAAGAAGCAGGCTCACAGTAGAGGAGCCTGATGTGGGGCTCGACCCCGCAACGTCGGGATCACGCCCTGAGCCGAAGGCAGACGCCTAACCGCTGTGCCACCCAGGCGCCCCTGATTTTGTTTTTGATATTGATTACTACTACTCTGTCTGCTCTATTGTTAATGTGCTGCCTACACTTTTACTTTTATATAAATATTTTTAAAGTGCACAAAAAGTCTTTATTTGGAATATTTTAATAGACAATATAATAATTCTAAGTTTTCCAAATGGGTGGAGGAGCATTTTCATAATTATTGACCTTATATAATCTTCAGTAACAAAAACCAAGGCAGTAATTTCAAACGATCAATTCTAAATTTCTTTGGCTTATTACAGCTCTCTTTTGAAAACTGGTTACTTTTTCATAGACTGTTAAAATACAAGGCATGAAGGAGCACGCATGATATGATGAGCCCTGGGTGCTATATGCAATGGATGAATCACTGAATCCAACATCAGAAACTGATGATGTACTATATGTGGGCTAATTGAATTTAAATTAAAAAATAAATACAATACCATGTATTTTGGAACAGACTGGTAGAGAAATGTCTTCATGAAAACATACTATTGATGGGTATTTGTTATCATACGAAAGAGAAAATTGGAATATGTCTATTTGTAAAATAAAATTGTATATTTCTCTTAATGTGTACTTAAAAAATACTTCACCTGAGAAGTTCTGATTCTCTGATACATTTTTAAAAAAGATATCTTAACATACCATTATATGCTTCCTCCATTCTCCTATGCTCCCTCCTCCCTCGACCTCTTCCTCCTTCGTCTTCTGACCCTTCGAATGTAAAAACCATTCTTAAATGAAGGCTGTACAAAAACAGCCCGTGGGCTTGTTCTGCAGATTTTGGTTTGCTTGCCCATGGTCTAAATTATTGCAAAAGGCCTGAGATGGCCCTACAGCCAGAATGAAGGTCTGCTTTCTTATCTGTTTCACTATTTCAAGGTGATGCAATCCACCTGTTATGTTCTATTAGTCCATAAAAGCACATTCAAAATTCAGTAACTCAGTCTCTAGTGCCAATATTGTTTTGATTTAAACTAATAAATGAGCCATAACTTAAAACACAGTTGCAATTGGTGTTACCACCTAATTCAGCCTATGAATCTACTGTCACCCTCTAAAATTCATCTGGGGTAGGGCAGGCAAAAATTTGAATTAAAAGGGTATGTGGAATGGATCACCATTCCTGCATCGTTTTTTAAAGTATCTGATGGTAGTACCAAGCACTGCAGCTTTGCCCGGGAAAGAGGCTTTGATTTATTATTTGTTAATGAGGGTGAACTCCATGGTTTTCTACTTGGTCCTGAGTATATCTTTTTAACAGTATATTCAGGATGATTTTTCACCTGCAGTAGAATCACTGTAAATCAGATAAGACATAACTGCCACTTATCAACAAGACTTTCTCCACCCCCGTTATCTTCCACTCTAGTAAGTGTACACCCTGACATTCTATCATCATTATAATTAAGGTTAGCTCAGAGATGAAGTGAAACAACCAGGAAAGTTCCAGATTTCACCCTCTTCAGCGGACAGTTTTCCTGACAGAACAATATATATCCTTTCAGGAAACCTGGAGGGAGAGTAAGATGTTAATATCAATGCATGGCTCTTCTTCAAGGATAACTTCCTTCATGGGTTCTGGATCTATGAACTCACTAAAGTCTTTAATTGGATAAGGAGTTCTAATACCAACCATCGGATGGCTATACCATCCCTCCTTTCACCCAACCTAGTGTTCTTTCAATTATATAGGTCAAATAGGAACTTAATGGATTGTCTATTTATTTTAGCCTTAGGAGTGGCATGATGTCTTTTTCATGCTAACAGGTATCATGCAATTTTGATAACCATTCTAACTTCACCAACTAGTAAAGGTCCACGCCCATCTTGCCAACGTCAGCTAAGTGCTATGATATAGCTCTGCCTTCCCATGGTCCCATCATTTCCAGTGAAACAAGGAAGTTCATTTTAATGAAATCATCTCCCACTTCCATTTCAGACCAGCAATTACAATACCTTTCAATGCTGTTACTATCCCCCTGTGAATCAATACCTTGTACAAAGAATTTTCTTCTGGATCTTCACCAGTTATAGAGTTAAGGGATATATAACTGGATTGCACATTAAAAAACTGTTCCATATTGCTGCCATTCTACATCTTTGGATTTAAATTTTTCTAATATTTCAACATTTATCAGGATAAATCACAAATCCAAGTCGTTAGCTAATTGGACAAAAAATTATAACCATCATCAGAAGCTTGAACTCTTTCATTAAATCCACAATTGTGACTCAGGCCTCACTCTGACCTATGATGTGCTTGTAAACTAGCTTTCTGAAAGTAAAAGCCGAATTTATAGCAAAAAAAAAAAATCACAATCATTAAAAATATATCAATAAATTCACCCTTATATAGAATTATATTTACTTTGTCTCTGGTATATCACCCTTAGAACCTATTGTCACATATATTCCCCCAGACTTTTGTCAATGTAAATTGGTGAATTATTGCTATGGTCTTAATGTGTACTCCGAAATTCATATGTTGAAATTTTAAACCCCAAAGATGATGGTTTTAGGGGATAGGGCCTTTGGGAGGTGGTTAGATTATGAGGGTGGAGCCCACTAATAGGATTAGTGCTTATAGAAATGACCCCAGAGAATTCTGTCCCCCTCTTTCCACCACATAAGCATACAATGAGAAAAGAGCAAACTGGAAGAAGACCCTTACCTGACCACACTGACACCCTGATCTCAGTTTTCCGTGCTCCAGAACTGTGAAGTATATTTCTTTGATATATGACAAACAGTCTTCTGATATTTTGTTATAGTAGCCCAAATGGACTAGAACAATTACTACAATACTTTTTGGTAGGTAAGTTTTCTCTTTTGAGGTTTGAATGTTAGCCTCTCTACCACGCTAGGCAGGACTATTTTGGTAGATATGGGTCAAGAGGACACCTGGAATTCACTTTAAAGTTAGCTGTCAGCTCTCTGGTCATTAGTATTTTAAATAAAGCAACATCAAAGTTATGTATAAGAAGTGAGGGGAAAGAAGAGGATAGCTTTTCCTGGCAGTGAATCCATGTGATTTCCATTTGGGACAATCAAAATATATCAACTATCCCAACGTACACATTCTGATTTTCTCCTAACCCTGCCCCCTTATTTCCAATCTATGAACTTTCACAAAAGATATCTGGTAAGGGTGCAATTTCAACTGATGTTGCTATTTTTAACTCACTGCAAGATCAGAGCCTATCTATGGTGCCTATAACTAATAATGCTTTATGGCATACTTGAAAGTTGGTAAGAGAGTAAATCTTAAATGTCTCATCAAAAGAAAAAAATGTAACCATGTATGGTGACAGATGGTAACTAGACTTACTGTGGTGCTGATTTTGCAGGGTATATAAATATCAAACCATTATGTTGTACAGCTGAAACCACTGAAGTGTTACATGTCAATAACTCCTCTATTGAAAAAAAAAAGATCAGAGCCTACCTTTGCTTTCTGCAACAACTGGCATAAGGCTCTAAGAGATAATAAATTTCTTTAGGGTAGTCATGGAGAACTCCATGGTTTGCTGACTATAAAACAAGCTAAGAATTTAAAGCCACAAACTTGTCATTTTCTTTCTCTCTATATAGTTAGAAATAACCTTCCTGCCTTACAGCACTATAGAGACTATATTTCATGTGCTTATCATTTTGCTCTGTATCATCTCCAGTTACTTTGAAAAAGCTTATCCTTTAATGCAAGCTTCTTTCTTTCTTTCTTTTTTTTTTTTGTGAAGATTTTATTTATTTGAGAGAGAGAGAAAGCACAAGCAGGGGGAGGGAAGAAGGAGAGGTGGAAGTAGACTCCCAGCTGAGCAGGGAGCCCGATGCAGGGCTTGATCCCAGGACCCTGGGTTCATGATCTGAGCTAAAGTCAGACGCCTAACCAACTGAGCCACACAGGTGCCCCAATACAAGCTAGTTTCTAAGTGGTCATGTAAGTAACTCCTCAATACTTGATGCCATGGATTCTTGATATCTTATCTTCTTGTGGTCATAGCACTGTCTTCAAACACCTCAAGGTCATAATTCAAAAAACCCTCCTTAAAAAGGTATTTCATGCAACCGCCTGTGCAGTCATGACTGTTGAGGGCCAATTTTCCGTAGACTTTTGACACATCTTGTACTAGCTCTTGCTCTAGTTTACCTTTACAATTGTTGTTATATCATTCAGCCATGGAAATAGAGATCATTTCTCCTTCAAGGCAAGAAGGCGGATTTCTTCCTGAATAGAATTAAGATAATGTCCTGCACGGTGGCACGATTGGGCGGATTTGCTGGCAGCTTCTTTAAAATAGAGGGATTTTTCTAAGCTCAGGGTTTCTCAGTTGTGACACGTCCACGTGAGTCCTCTCTCCATAGACTTTGGTGGGGTTTGGGAGGGAAGGAGAACTGTGGCAAACATGAGGTTTATGCCACTGGCTATGCTGTGAGTAGTAATGCCTATTGTCTCTGATTCAGGAGTCTTGTGCTTTCTGCCAGAATCTATGAAATTGTGGCTGGCTGACCTATTATATCCTTCCCAGGTCTTGAAAGTTTTGTTGAAGAAGATAAATTGCTGGAAGAGATATGGCTTTCTGGAAGAGGAGGGTATGGGGGTCTTCCATGGGCAAGATTAGGAATATGAAAGCTTCCTCATCCAATTGTAGATGTTCTTGCAGAGGTGGTAAGGAAGGAGGTAGGAGTCCCTAACCCCTACCTCTTAATGAGCCTGAGGGTCAGGAGGTAGGATTGAAGCTAGCTATGACTAAGTGAAATCCAGCAGACTTAAAAGGCTATAAAGTGTATGATGATTGAACTTATATGCTATTCTGGAAGGGGCAAACTTATAGAGAAAGTAAACAGACCAGTGATTGCCAGGACTTGGGAGCTGGAGGGTTGAACAGTTGAAGCACAGTTGATCTTTTTAGGGTAGGAAAGCAATTGCATATGGTAAAGATATCACACTACAGTTGTCAAAACAAGTATAAAGAATGTTACAACACAAAGAATAACTCTAATTTGTGCAAATTAAAAATAAATAAATAAATCCGGGACCTTAAAATGGAACGCAGAAGGACTTAACAATAGTATGAATGTATGAAGCAACTTCACTGAAGGGAACAGAGGAAATGTATTAACCTGTGTGTGGAAATGAGTGAATTAGTAAGACCCAAGTCATAAGCCCTGTACTCTAGTTGATAAAGTTGCTTCCTACTATATATTTTTATTGGAATTGAATAATCAAGTCATCAGCAGATGGTGGGAGCAATTGTTTCACTGTTGGAGTGACACATATAAGCAAGAGGACAAAGGTAGAATGGTTCATGTGATATTGGGTTAAAGACAAAGATATTAACACGAATTCATGAGTATCTTAACAAAGATACAGAAGGATACATATGCAAATGCATAATTGTGTGTATAGATCTGGGTAGGTATTCCCTTGTTCTATCCCCTGAGGGTATCCAGAAAAGACACCCAAGACAAATTCTACTAACGTGAGATTCTAGAAAATGCCTGACAAGTACTTCTCAAAACTGTCTAGGTTATCAAAATAAGAAATGTTAAAGAAACTGTCACAGTCCACAAGAACCTAAGAGTACAAGTTTAATAAATTTAATGATATCACCCAATATATTGTTATATCATTTCTTTAACAAACTCAAATCAGTTTGGTTGGTACACATTCCAGGTGGCAACATGGCCACAAGGGGTCTAGTAGAGTCAAGCTTAATACTGGATAAATTTTATAAAATTGTCCTTGTCCCTCATGCACCTGACCCCTCTAGATGAAAGGTGTGAGTGTGAGTAGGGGATAACTGGAAACCAGATGATATTATAGCTCTGGAATGGACTACTCAGATTTTGTGGAAGTGGAGAGAGAGAGAAAAACCCAGTATCAGGCAAGAGGACACCTTAGACCTCAGAAGACTATCAATGATCTTTGTCACTAAGAACTGCCCCTGGAGCCTTCCTCCAGAAGACAAATACTCCATTGCAAGAGCTTTAAATTTACTTGACTCTTAGGTAAGCCATCCTCCTGTTCCATCCATAATTACATCTTTCTCCGTTCATCTACCAGTGGATATTTGGGTTGTGTTGCTTCCATAATTTGGTATGGTAGAAAGTGCTGCAGTAAACATAGGGGTACAAATATCCTTCCAAATTAGTGTTTTCATATTCTTTCAGTAAGTACCCACTAGTGGAATTCTTGGATCATACGGTGGTTCTATTTTTAATTTTTGGTGGAACCTCCATAATGTTTTCCACAGTGGCTGCACTGGTTTACATTCCCACTGACACTGTACGTGGTTTCCTTTTTCTCCACATCCTCACCAATATGTGTTCTTTCTTGTGTGTGTGTGTGTGTGTGTGTGTTTTATTTTTATTTTTTAGTCAGACAAAACACTTCCAAATGTCTTCCTCACTCCCATTTTAAGTCATATAGTGGAGCAGACAAATGTCATATGGCTGATGGCTTGAACAAATAGGACAGATTGGATTAAATATACTTAAGCAGTCCCTCAGAAAACAAATTATTGAATTGGGAGCCCTAAATCTTACCAGCCAGATGAAAGCTATGTTGGAGGCATTACTAACCTGTAATCTGAATGACGTATGTTTAACTTGGCTGCTAACCTCCAAAATTGTAAACTCTTTCTAGGAGACCTCAGGCACTCTTGGGTTTGACCTTCTGTGAGGGCTGGTCATTGGCTTGCATCCCTTTGGAGAACACTGTGACTGACATCTTGGGAGTGATGAAAGAGGCCTGCAGATTGATCAGAGGGGTCAACAGAGGAACATACTTAGGTGAATTTGCAGCAGAAGTTGGGTTGGTTTAGAAGTGAGAGGTGGATTTGGTGGGAGGAAATTCTGAAACATTTCTACATGTTGTGATAGCTTTTGTTCTGGACTCTCTATTCAATAATATTTTCATAACAGATTTGGCAGAGTTTTCCCCTTAGCAGTATATTAAAGATACTGTTTTCCCATTCAGTTTTCCCTCCCTTTCCCTGTGGTCCTCCATGCTATTCCTTATGTTCCACATATGAGTGAAACCATCTGGCTATTGTCTTTCTCAGCTTGGCTTATTTCACTTAGAATAATCCCCTCCGGTTCCATCCATATCAATGCAAATGGTGGATGTTCATCCTTTCTGAGAGCTGAGTAATATTCCATTGTATATATGGACCACATCTTCTTTATCTATTCATCTGTTGAAGGGCATCTCGGCTCCTTCCACAGTTTGGCTATTGCGGACATTACTGCTGTGAGCACTGGGGTGCAGGTGCCTCTTCTTTTCACCACATCTCTATCTTTGGGGTAAATACTTAGTAGTGCAAGTGCTGGGTCACAAGGTAGCTCTATTTTTAACTTTTTGAGGAACCTCCATACTGTTTTCCAGAGTGGCTGTACCAGATTGCGTTCCCACCAAGAGTGTAAGAGGGTTCCCCTTTCTCCACATCTTCTCCAACATTTGTTGTTTCCTCTCTTGTTAATTTTTTCCATTCTAACTGGTATAAGGTGGTATCTCATTATGGTTTTGATTGCTAACTGAACATAATTAAAAAAAAATACCGTCTTCTAGTAGGGCAAAATTAGGCAGGTTTTTCTCTTTAAAAGACTAAGAATTTATTAATTTAGGGGTCCTTCACCTTTAGACGTAGGTACACTGTGTAAACAACAACATCCATTAGGGCCCTTCCCTGCAGAGAAGGGAACTGATGGGATCATGAAGCTCCTGCTTCCTGCTATATGATAAATAATAAAGGGTTCTGTCACTGACCCAATAGGCTATCTCTCTGTCAGTATCTATGAAATGATGGTGAGACGTGGTCACAACGGTTGCAAGGAAGACTATCTATGGACATAGATAAATATTCCATTAGTATAGAGGAAGTGGAGAGTGCTTGGGTGTTGTGAAATATCAGTTTAGGGTCTATTAGATATTTTGCAAAGACTTTTGGAGGAAAGACTAAATTCAGAACAGAAACAACATAGCATATATTACATAAACTGTTAGGTCTTTCAGGTATAGTTTTTTTCCATGACAGGCTAATAAATTCTCCAACTAATACTGTCACTTGTTATTACCAACTAAATAATCTTTTCTTTTTTGATTTCCAATTCATTATCTCTGTATTGGGGATATAAAAACACATGTATGTGGAAGGGCAAACACAGATTAGGGACATCTATCCTGAAAGCTTTGGAGACATAGTAAAAGTAGTATTGAAAAAAATACGTAATTTATTTTTTTTAAGTTTTTAGTGGCTGGGGAGAACTCATGTGTAAAGTATAAATTTGTGACCCTTTGGGAATGGTGTTCTTGGATCTCATATCTTCTGGGAACTGCTCCTAATCTTTAGATATTTTCCTTTGGGGCCCAGAAGGCATAAATATTAAATGGAATCAAGTGTTGATGAATTTTGTATGGCACTGTGAATAATACCAAGGAAAGCATTCGATACATGAATAAGTAAATTGTAGTAATGGGGAAATTTAATATACTACTCTAAAAATATGGGAAAAAAGCCCTAAAACCATTTACAAAGTTGCTAAATAGATAAGAAAAACAATAATAGATTGTGGGGTAGAGGGAGATCCATTCAGAAAGGAAGGGAATGTCAGTGTGGTTTGCTCAGCATGTTGATAAAAGAATTAAATATTAAAGCAGAGATACTTTGTCTGAACAAATCTGCTTAATATCTTCCAAAAGAGTGTTTGATTTTTAAGTGTTTTTGGCAGACTGAGTTAGGACTCAAATGGATGAAAGGAATTGGTATGTCTAAAGTTTAAAGGCCATATTTCCATTAGATATATTTTAACCCATTTTATCCTTTTTTTTTACATTATGGCATTAACTTTATTTTTTCTACCTTTAAATTGTGATGTAAGGGAAATAGTAAATAAAGACAGAATACAATGAAAATTTAGTATTAAAAAACAGTACCTTTTAAAAATTTCACTAATATTTACAATATCTAACCTAGGTCTGACTTCTAATGGTTTTGTAATGTAACCTCGTTAATTTTTGTACAATGTGTGTTGGGGGGACGGTTGGTGTGTGTTATCTGTTGAAGTTGGACAAAGAAATAACCTGACATAGCAAAACTGTGATTTAGGTGTTTTAGCTATAAGCATTCCTACAGTTGTTGCCATCAGATTAATTTGTGTAAATGAAGAAAAATTTATAATTCATCACTTCACAATTATGTGAATGTAAAAGGAATGTGGAGGAAAAACAACAGTCCTTTCTTCTATTCACTCAATTATTAACATGACTGACAACAGATCTTATTTTTTATCTTATAATCCTCCTATAAATGCCTCTAGGTATAACTGGAAACAAATTTTATTTGTACTTGTATGTTTATTTTTATTTATATGTCTTTGAAATAACAATGTATGTTTTAGAGATTGGAAATAATTATATTGATATTCTCAAAACAAAAAACATTTTCTATCTGGGGCCCATTACTAAACCTTAGTTATTTTATGTGTTTGATACGAAGATTCTAAGTAAAGAAATCTTCCTTAGAATCATTAGTTAAAAAAAAACACTATAAGTTGCACTATAATCGTTGGTCAGGATTATACTTTTCAGAGGACAATTTAGGAAAAAATAGTCTTTCAAACTTAATCCTGATCTCCAATTTGATAGCTGTGCAAACCAGAATAATCTGATTGTTTCACTTAATACATACTGTGTGTTGCAATAACTATAATTATCTCTAGTTAATATTTATTTAATTATTTGTTAGCCAAATATTTGAATATCCTTATGATAGGGAAATACATGCCTTCTAAAATTTTGTCAACACTATTTTGTGATTCACTGTTTGAAATTTACCGAATACTCTTCATCTCTTTTAGGCCATGTTAACCTCAAATTGTTCATCTTTTCAGTCTGTATTTTAGACAAAGAATAAAATGGTAAGTGTAGAGCATTGAAGTAGATGGAGAGAAATTTTATGGTAAACATTTTCTTATAATTTTTATTTACTAATACTAATTTACATATTATTAAATTTAAGATTATTACTACTTTTAAAGTTTTAATCTTCTTTTAATTTTTACTTACTAATTTACTTCTTTTAACTTTTTCCCTAAGCTCACTATTCTATTTTTTTTTTAAGATTTATTTATTTATTTGAGAGAGAGAAAGATACAGAGAGCAGCAGGGGGAAGGGCAAAGGGAGAGGGAGAGAAGAAGACTCCATGCTGAGCATGCAAAGCCTGATGACAATGACATGGGACTTGTTCCCAGAATCCTGAGATCATGACCTGAGCCGAAATCAAGTCTGCAGCTAATCTGACTCAGGCACCCTTCACTGTCCTAGTTCTAAAAACCATAGCATCTCTAGGTTTCCATTAAGTTTGTCTTTATATTTTTCCTTCCTCATGCAATTTCCTGAAACCATATTTATATTTTTCTGCTTCAATATCCATTACTCTCATTTTAATTATTTTTTCATTTTTCAGAATCATAGCTTTTAAAGGAAAACTGAACTTTTTTATTACACACACCAACATTACCAGACTGTTCCTACTGTTTTTTTGGGCATACAATGTGGGAAGAGAAGGGATGATAACAGAGATTGATGGAATGGAAATACTACTAAGAACAGAAAATAAACTTATTCATGATATTTCATATTTTCTTCTCTGAAATTGAATCTCATTAGCCGTTAAAGAAGTGACAGACGAATCAGGCATTTGAATTTGATTAGTTGAGTAAAACGGTAAGGCTATAGTAACCCTGTTTATTGACAATGATAAGGTATGTGTGTATTTTATGAAAACCATTTTCTGATGTACTTTTAATGACAATAATAATTTTTGTTCCAGAATGCAAACCTCTTAATTGAATAGAAAATGGCATCCATCTCAACTCCTGCATAAAATCAAGAGAGAAGAAACATTTTCCCCTGCTTTAAAATTCCCTCTAATTTCTTTCTGATAGTTCCTCTTATATAAAAATAGTCAACAATTGCTATCATCACATAGGTAATTCTCTGGTAGTACTGCATTCAACATGAGATTTTCTGTGCAGATACTCTGGAAGTGCAAACTGTAGTTCTTCCCGGCATATCCATCTTCCAAACCTGAATAAGCATTGTGTTATTCTACCTGAAATATCTTTTGCTTAACTTTGCTTTAAACACGTAAATCACTCTTATTTTCCCCTTGGCATTATGAATTTCTTTCTTCCTTTCTTTTCTCTTAGACCTGGAAAAGTCGAGGGCAGTAATGGGAAACCACACACAAGCCATAGTGTTTATCCTGGCAGGTCTGACTGATGATCCACTGTTGAAAGTTGTGTTATTTGTCTTCCTGCTTCTCACCTACTTGCTGAGCGTCACGGGCAATCTAACCATCATCACACTCACCCTGCTGGATACTCACATCAAGACCTCCATGTATTTTTTCCTTCGGAATTTTTCCTTCTTAGAAATTTCCTATACTACTACATGCATCCCTAAATTGTTGGTTACTATGGCAACTGGAGACAAAACCATCACCTATAACAATTGTATTACTCAAGTGCTTTTTGCCTTCCTCCTTGGTGCATCTGAATTTTACTTGCTGGCCGCCATGTCCTATGACCGCCATGTGGCCATCTGTAAGCCCCTGCATTACACAACCATCATGAACAGTAGGATCTGCCTTCAACTTGTCTTCTGCTGTTGGCTTGCTGGATTCTTTACCATCTTTGTACCTCTCCTCTTAGGCCTGAAGCTTGACTTCTGTGCCTCCAAAATTGTTGATCATTTCTACTGCGATACCACTCCCCTGCTGCAGATCTCCTGCTCAGACACACGGCTCATTGAGACCATCGGATTCATTTCTGCGTCGATGACACTTGTGGTCACGTTGGTAATGGTGATAATATCATACACCTATATTGCATTAACGATTCTAAAATTCCCTTCAGCTAATCAGAAGAAAAAAGCCTTTTCAACATGTTCTTCTCACATGATTGTGATCTCTCTTTCTTATGGCAGCTGCATCTTCATGTATGTTAAGCCATCAGTCAAACAAAAAGTATCTTTTTCCAAGGGAATTGCAGTGCTCAATACTTCCGTGGCTCCACTTCTGAATCCTTTCATCTACACTTTGAGGAACCAGCAAGTGCAGAAAGCCTTCATGAATATGGTACACAGGGTTGTTTCTTTCTCAAGCAAATGAGTATTCTGTTGTATTTTACATAAGGGAAATGAACAAAGGAACCCCTAATAATATCAATGTGCCTAGTAGTAGCTTCCAATACACCCTTCTTTGGGTTTCTTTGTTTTGCTTTCATGTTTTTGATAATCATCATTATCTCTTCTCAAGCTTTATTTGCACAAAAATCTTTGTTCCAGAGAATTTAATTTTCTTTCTGTCCTTGAAGAGATATTTTCTTCATCTCACTTCCTTTACCTGTGAATATCTGAAAGAAATGGAGCTAAGCTTTTCAATCTGTCTCTGTTATCTTTGATTCTAGTCAAGAATATAAAGTATTTTATTTATTTTATATTTAATGTAGCATGCAATGTAAAGGCTATTACAATTCTTTATTTGTACTTAGTTACAACCTACTTAAAACTAATATTTATTTATCTTTTGTAATGCTATTGAATTTTGCTACACTATTTAATGAAATGAAAAGATAATTGTGGCAGAGAATAACCATTAGTGTTGATGATCATATTAGAAAATACAGTTGATTTTTAGAAAGATTGTGGGGGCACCTGGGTGGCTCAGTCAGTTAAGTGTCCATTCTTGATTTCAACTCAAGTATTGATCTCATGAGTTGTGAGATCAGGCTCTGTGTCAGGCTCCACACTTAGTGGGGAGTCTGCTTGAAGTGTCTCTCCCTCTGCCCCTTCCACACACTCTTGCTCTCTCATTCACTCTAAGTTAAATAAATCTTTAAAAAAATAAAACTAAAAAAATATTGTGCATTTGAGTATATTCCATTGAAACTAGTTGTTTAGTTTGTGTTAGAGAATTATGAGCAATTACAAATATTTCTATTAAATGTGACAAATAATATACTAAGAATCATAAAAAGCTATTGAACATACCTGCTTCATGAAGAGTAGAGCAGCATAATAATTTCAGCAAATGCCTAAGCTTGGTTTGGAAATCATCCTAATACGTACATCAACTTCAGATGATTTAATGAGTATAAATGTGTTGAAGAAATTATATATTATTAATCACACACATTCCTGTATCATTTTGAAAGATGAAACTAAGGATAGCATTTTGTCTTTCTTCTATTTAGCTTTCCTATAATTGTGTTTCTTCCCATACATGGTATAGATTTAGAAAAGTATCCTCTCATTTACTGAACTTAATATCAAATGATAAATAACTAGGTAGATTGATATAGCTGGCAAAAAGTATGATAATGGAACAAAATAATAAATGAATAAGCTTTTTCTGTGTTGAGTTAAAAAAGTCAAATTCAGAAACTGGATTAAAAATTAAATATGAAAGTATGGCATTAGAAAACATGACTTAAAAATCTATTGTTGAAGGAAGCTTTTGGAATTGGGTTATAGTTGACACTGACATTTAGAATGTACTTTAGTCATTTCTTTTTCTTTAATATCAACAAGAAGTATAATTATAATGATTTGCATGTCCTGACTTTTTAAAATATTCATACAGTAACGAGTCAAACTGAAAATAATCAGGTAAATTTCATTTTGGCAAATAGGAGCTATATACGTTCATAAAAAGAGAACTCTCAGGATACGATAATCATAAGCTGATCTGGTAAATGATTTAGCTATCATTAATGCAGGAAAAAAATACTTGCTCGTGATAGATTCTGAAAAAGTGTCTTTCTTTGGTGTCAGCATTTTCTAAAATCTCACTTTGTCATAACATTACAGTTTAGTAAATTTAGCTTAATTATTTTTTATTTCAATTCTAGTTAGCATATAGAGTAAAATTGGTTTCAGGATAGAAGTTAGTAAGCCATCACTGACATGTAATACCCAGTGCTCATCACAAGTACCCTCCTTAATACCCATCACCCATTTAGCCCAGCCACCCCCGACCTCCCTCAGTTTAACCATTTTTATTGTGCAGTTTTGATAAGATTCATAGAAGAGAAATAACAATTGATCAATGGAGATGAAGTTCATTTGGATTAGACAAACAGATGAGACATTGCTGCAAATTGTTATTTTCCTCTTTCTATTTCTAAGGTGCAATGTTGAACATGATGGAGAATATCACTCTGCCAAAACCTTACCTGAATATTTTAATGCATTCTTTCTGTCCAATTGCTTCCTCTTGAAAATCTCATTCATGCTGATTTATATTCCTAAATTTCTGATAACTCCCATGACTGAAGACTAAATATTTTCCTAGAGTGTTGGTACAATTCAATTATTTTTTCTTCATCTTTTTGGGAGCTTCAGAATTGTGTGCTTGTATGTCCTATAACTACTCTATTGTGGTCTGCAACCCACTGCATCACCTGATCATTATGTCCAGAAAAATGTGCTACCAGCGTGTATCAAGTTGTACTCAGTTCATGGGAACTAGATTCATCTCTTAACATACTTTGAGGCACAGCTCGAAGTTCATTTGATGGTATTAGGATATCTAATTATTTCAGCAGTAGGTGCTCAATACTATGCTTTATCCACTGAATCACTAAAGAAGAACTCTCTGAGATGGAAAACAGAAAACACTAGCAAAGAACAATGAAGACAGAAGTCAAATCTTTAGAAGATAAATATAATTGATATATCTCTAGTTAGATTCATCGGGGAAAAATAGAAGGCACAAATTACTGATTGATAAGATGACTTCACTAGAGATCCTATGGATATGGAAAGAATAATGAGAAATTATGAATCGCTTTTTGGCAAAAATAGATAACTTATATGAAATGGATAAAATCCTTGTAAAACAAAAACTTCCAAAGCAGCCAGAGAAATTTATAAATGGAGTACTCTATAGCAGCTAAAGTAAATGATTTGTAGTTAGAAATGCCCCCCCACCACAAATCTAGGTTTAGATGGCTTCACTTAGGAATTATACCAAAAATTTCTAAAAATAACAACTATACACACATTCTCCAAAACACTGAAGAAGGAAATACTCAATTCATCCCTAAGTCATTATTATCATGACACAAAAACACAGGCAATGCATTAAAAGAAAAAATAAATTCAGAAAATATTACTTATGAGTACATATATAGAAATTCTAAAATAATATACAAAAATTCAATCCAAAAACATATAAAAATGATAGTATACCATGACCAAGAGTGGCTTATTTGTAAAATGCACTGTCCATTTAATATTAGAAACATACTGATAAAATCCTTAATATGCATACACAAAAGCATCAAACAGTGTGAGGAAAAAATATAGAATTGGAAAGAGAAATAGATGAATCCACTACCATAGTTAGAAACTTCAGCAACTCTATCCAAAATGGGCAGATCTAGCAGGCATAAAATTGGTAAGGACGTAGTTGAACTCAACAACACCATCAATCAGCTCTATATAACTGACATCTATAGGCTATTTCAACCAACAGCAGCTAAATACCTTTTCTTCCCAAGCTCACCAAGACAGATCATATTGGGGGCCCTAAAACACACTTAAAAAATTTTGAAGAGTAGAACTGGTATAATATCAGTTCTCAAACCACAGGGTATTAAACTAGAAATAAGTAAAAAGGATGAATGAGAAATAATAAATTATGTGTAGATTAAATAACACTTCTAAATAACACATGGATCAAAGAAGAAATGTCAAGAGAAATTTAAAATTTATTTATTTTTTAAAATTATTTATTTATTTAATTTTTTTATTATGTTCAATTAGCCAACATATAGCACATCATTAGTTTTGATGTAGTGCTCAATAATTCATTAGTTGTGGAATAGCATGGAAGACCGTAGGGGAAGGGAGGGAAAACTGAATGGAAAGAAATTTAAAAACTTTTAAATAAATGAAAATGAAGCAACACCTTATTAAAGTATGTGGGATGCAGTGAAAGCAATGCTTACAGAAAAATTTATAGCATTATATGTATCTATTAGAAAAGAAGAAGAATCTATAATCAGCTATCTAAATTTTCTCTAGAATATGGACATTAAAAGAATAATAAGGAAGTCCTAAGAACAATTCTGTGACCACAAATTTGATAACCTAAGTGAAAGTGACCATTCTTTGAAAGAAAATTTTGCCAAAACTTACATAAGAATAATCCAAAAGGGTTTATATCTGTTAAAAATTCACTTAATAATTAATTAGCTTCTAAAACAGATACATCAGGCATTCTATGTTTATAGTTTCTTCGACAGAATGCTGTTAAGATACAACCCAAAACAATTTACACATTTAGTTCAATCTCTGTCAAATTCCAATAGCATTACTTTTTTCAAAAATGGAAAACAGGGGCGCCTGGGTGGCACGGCGGTTAAGCGTCTGCCTTCGGCTCAGGGCGTGATCCCGGCGTTATGGGATCGAGCCCCACATCAGGCTCCTCTGCTATGAGCCTGCTTCTTCCTCTCCCACTCCCCCTGCTTGTGTTCCCTCTCTCGCTGGCTGTCTCTATCTCTGTCCCATAAAAAAAAAAAAAAAGGAAAACAAAAAGAAATTGGAAAAGCTGATTCCCAGATTCAAATAGAATTGCAAGGAAACCTGAACATACAAAACCATTCTGAAAAAGAAGGAAAGAGTGAGAAGACTCACATTTCCCAATATTAAAGCGCACTCTGAAGCCACAGTAATCAAAAACTGTGATATTGGCACTGGAAAGATACATAGAAACATGGAATAAAGTGAAGAGTCCAGAAATAAGCCTATACATCTATCACTAACTTTTCACTAGGGTACCAAGATCATTCAATGGAGAAAGAATAGCCTTTTTAACAAACAGTGCTGGCATAATGAGATAATCACATGTGAAGGAATAAAATTAGACCCCTACCCCACACTATACAAAAATCACCCCAAAGTACATCTATGACTTAGATGTAAAAGCAAACTATCCAAGTCTTTTAACAAGGGTGGATGTATGACCTTGGATTTGGATTTGTCAACAGATTTTTAGATATGGTATGAGCAACAAAAGGATTAAATTGGGCTGCATCAATTGAATACTTTTGTTCATCTAAGGACATTATCAAGAAGTGAAAATACAATCTCCAGGAAGGGAGAAAAGATTTTCACATTGTATATCTTTTTTTTAATAGATTTTATTTATTTATTTATTTGACAGAGATAGAGACAGCCAGCGAGGGAGGGAACACAAGCAGGGGGAGTGGGAGAGGAAGAAGAGGCTCATGGCGGAGGAGCCTGATGTGGGCTCGATCCCAGAACTCCGGGATCACGCCCTGAGCTGAAGGCAGACGCTTAACCGCTGTGCCACCCAGGTGCCCCCACATTGTATATCTTATAAGGTTCTATATCCAGAATATTTGAAAAAAAAAACTATTAAAAATCAGCAACAACATAAAGGAATAACCCAATTAAAAATGTGCAAGGATTTGGGCGCTCCTGAGTGACTCGGTTGTTCAAGCATCTGACTCTTGGTTTCTGCTTGGGCCATGATCACATGGGTGCTGAGATCAGCCCTATGTCAGGCTCTACACTCAGTGAGGAGTCTGCTGGAAGATTCCTTTCCTCTAACCCTCCCCCAACTCGCACATTTGTGTGTGCAAGTGTACACACACACTCTCTACCAAATAAATAAATCTTTAAAAAAATGTGCAAGGATTTGAATACAAATTTCTTGAAATGTCCAACAAACACATGTAATGACGCTCAATATCATTAGTCATTACGGAAATGCAAATCGATACCATGATGCACCACTTCAAACCCACTAGGATGGCTCTAATTTTTAAAATGTGGATGTAGAGTAATTGGAATGCTTTTGTATTGTTAGTGAGAATGTAAAATTGTGTAGTCACTACAGAAAATGGTTTGCCACTGATGTATGTGTTGTGTGTGGGCTAGAGATGTTTAGGTAAACTTTGTGTTATGTTACAAGGTAAAGAGTCCACTGAAATCTGACGTACAGAAGAACAAATGCTATCACAAAGAGTAGTAGAGAAATATATGCTTTAAAAAAAGATTTTATTTATGTTTTTGACAGAGAAAGAGAACACCAGCAGGGGGAGCAGTAGAAGGAGAGGGAAAAGCACGCTCCCCACATAGTGGGCATCCAGACATGGGACTCGATCCCAGGACCCTGGGATCATGACCTGAACTAAAGGCAAATGTTAAACCATCTGAGCCACCCAGGCGCCCCAAAATATAGGCTTTTTTGGTTTCTTTTTTTATTTTTTTAAATGACTCTATTAATGCAAAGTGTTATGCTTTTGTAAAGCTTAGATTAAAAGAAAACAAATTCAGAGAGTTTGATAGAATTAGTGAAATTTTGACTAAAAATTATATGAGTGAATTTTGAGAGGATATTACTGTTGACGAACAGAATATTAAAGGAGGTTGGGTGTCCATAGCAATGTGTTTATGAGGATATGAAGAGAGCAGGTATCTCTATAACCTTTCCTGTATAATTCTTTTATTTTTTCCTCTTCTCTCCTTTTTCCTCCTTCTTCATAGAAGTCAGCTGTGAGAAACCACAGAACAGTGACACCTTTTCTTATTCTTGGGCTGTGCAATGATCCACAATTAAAGGTGGTCCCTTTTCTTCTCTTTATTTTTGTCTTTACCCACATGTTGAGTGTCACTGGGAATCCAGCCATAATCACCCTCACCCCACTGGACTCTAATCCAAAGACAATCACGTATTTCTTCCTCCAAAACTTCTCATTTTTAGAAATCTCATTCACAACTATCTGCATCCCCAAATTCCTTGTCAGCATGGCAACAGGGGATAAGGAAGTGGGAAAGCTGAAGGGACTCCATTTCAGAAAGACCCCATCTCTGCTCTTTTCTGCTTGGCCCCATTTACTCATGTTCCATACATCGCCTCTGAACAAGCCAGAGATGCTATGTTCCCACCTCAGAGGGGAAGCAAGAAAGTTCATCATTCTCTGAGTTTTGTCCTAAGAAGAGCCAGATTCCAGACAGTTCCAGGACATTAGCTTCAAATGAACTTCTGCTGCCACCAGCATCAATATCCTTACCTTTGGTAATTCACAGAACAATACCTATTGTTCACCTGATACATAACTTTTCCCTGGACTCCTGGAGAAACATGCACCCTAGACCGTTTTCTAATATAAACCCCTGGCCCCACAAAACAACAAAGAGACGCACTCTCCTTTTCCTTCCAAGTCCTCCAGACACTCCGTTTGCCATCTCTCACTTACGCTAGTCAATAAGCTCTGATTCTACTTTCTCTGGCTCACATTTGATTTCTACCCAGTGTGAAGCCAAGTACCTCCTTGGTTGGTCCCGTGTGACCCTCCACTGGGTCCTCAGACCCTGTCTGCCTGCATCAATCGGACCATTTCTTGCAACAGTTGTGCAGCACAGCTATTTTATACTGGCATGGGTGCAATCAGAATTTTTCTTCTGGTTCTTTGAGCAAATGGTTATCTTTGGACTAGTACTTCACAGACTCTGGGCAGACTTCTTAAAGATCTCTGTAGTTAAATTATTTGAATAATGTGACCTTTACTAGTGAATACAAGGGTTTAAATAAATTTACTCTTTTAATGATCAAAACAATAATCTTGTTTTCAGAAGTGTTGAAATTCCTAATTATGAAGCTTTCAGAAGAAATGGAAAATAGAATTATAACAGTAGAGCCTTAGAAACAATATTTTGAATAGTCTTAGAAGATTCTCAAAATCGTTGAAAGTAATACTAATCATATTTTCAGTAATAAATAAATAAAAACAGGTTGACAATTTTAAGTTTAGTGAGAATTCCACACTGCCCATGAATTGATATAAAAATAGCAAAAACAAAATTCTTTTGTATATCAGATTCTAAGAACAGTCACCAATAATTGCAGTCAGATGCATTATATGGAGTTTATGAACAAATGGAAGTATTAACCTAATTACTAAGAACAAAAGGAGTGAGATAGAAGAAAAATACGGTTCTATCGCTTCCCTAAGCCAAAATTAAGGGCAGATACACAAAGGAAATGTAGCTTTCCTGGTTTGAATATGGAGAAGTCCACTATTGTTGCCCAAGGGAAAGAGTCTGTGCATTTTCTCTTCAGGTCAGAATTAATTAACATAATTTTGTTAGGTAGAAGACAAACTGGAATTGAGAGAAAGATTTTGGCAAGTAACCTTATATCAGGTAATGACTTAATTGACAGTGTGTTGCTATGGAAAACACTGAATTTATTTCACAATAATTTTAGAAAATAGATGGGTCACATAGGATATATTGGTTTTATTCCAGACATAGGAATGAAAGGGGCATTTATAAGACTATAAGGCTAGCAAGGTGATGCTTATACAAACGTTTCAAAATCACTAAAATACCAGATTTAAGTCCAAAATACAATTCTGGTATACGAGTCCTTTTAACTTCTCTAGGCTTATATCCTCTACCTTTATAACAGCTATTAGGTACTAGTAACACTGCATTCTTGAATTGTTCAAAATCAGCAAAATCTCTACTGAGTGCTAAAGAGTTCTAATAGCATATATTTAAGGAACTATGAGATGTGGGTTAAATTACTCCTACTTTATATACGGAAATTCTGAGGTGCAAAAATTTCATGTATTCTATGCAGTATTCCACGTTGCATTTGTAAGGAAACCTTTACTGAACCCAGGCTGAGTATCTCAAAAATCCTGTTTTAAGCATGAGATATACTAAGTCTCCAAATGCATGTGTTTATCTAATACCTCTGTGTTATTAGCATATATTTAGACCATAGTCTTCTTTCCTGATATATACTTTCAGCCTCAATATAATTATCACTATCCCCTAAAAGTCATTCTCACATCTCCAGAATTACTTAGAAGCTACAGAATATGCCCAATGATATTTTAATACCCCTTCATTACAACACTAATTATACACTATATATCAATACTGGAGTTATATGTCAGTCACCTTTAACCAGTGCAATCTTCTTAAAGGTAAAGATTGAGCCCCTTGAAATGTCTGCAATAAGAAAGATACACAATGTATGTTCAATTAATTAACAAATTTCATAGAGCAAATTATGCTTATAAAAGGCGTGTTTATTTAAGTTATGGTTTCTAGAAGCTAATATACAATAAAGAAATGTTATTTAAGGCTTGCAGTACAGACTTGAAAGAGTAAGTTATTGTAGCAGGGTGTTTTCATTTGGAGGAATAAAAACTAAGGGTGGGACTGAGCAGCAAGATTCTTCAAGAGACTGTCCTATATGACGTAAGTAAAGACATACAAAAACATGATCAGAAGAAATGAAGGAAACATTTTTTTTTTACTGCAAGTTGGTGATTTGTAGTATTTATTACAATTGTTTTTTTGAAAAACACAACATCTTTTGTAACATATCCCAAAAGACTTCTTTCACCTGCTGGTTCCTTAACGTATAAATGAAGGGATTTAGTAAAGGGGCAACTGAGGTATACAGCAAAGCTACGGCTTTGGATGCAGTCACCCTTTCTTTGGCAGATGGTTTAATATAGACAAAAATGCAGCTCCCATAAGTCATGGAGACAACAATCATATGGGAAGAACAGGTGGAAAAAGCTTTGGTCCTTTGCTGTGCAGAAGGGAATTTCATAATGGTCTTCACAATGCAAGTGTAGGAGAGAATCACTAACGCCAATGTGACCGCAAGTGTCACCACAGCAAGGATAAAAGACATCAATTCTATGACATGTGTGTCTGTGCAGGATATCTGCAGGATAGGAGGTGATTCACACATAAAGTGATCAATTATTTTGGAAGCACAGAAATCCAGCTGGAGTCCCATGAGCAATGGAGGAAAGATGATCAGGAATCCCGTTAGCCAAGAGGAAAGTACAAGCTGATAGCACACTCTGCTGTTCATAATAATTGGGTAATGCAAGGGTTTACAGATGGCAGCATAGCGGTCATAGGACATGGCAGCCAGAAGGTAAAACTCTGTAACTCCCAGTAAAAGAATAAAAAATAATTGAGCTGCACAATTATTATATGAGATGGTTTTTTCTCTAGTCACGATGGTTTTCAAGTATCTGGGAATACATACTGTTGTGAATATGATTTCTAAAAAGGAGAAATTACGGAGAAAGAAATACATTGGTGTCTTGAGGCGAGGATCCAGCAGAGTGAGGAGGATAATGATTAAGTTCCCCATCAGGCTCAACGTGTAATTAAGAAAGAGAAAGACGAAAATCACAATTTGCAATTGTGGGTCATCTGTCAGTCCTAGCAGAATGAACTCTATTTCCATTGATTGGTTTTTCATTTGTCTTTTATAAGCTTTATCAAATACACTTAAGAAAAGAAGAACAAAAATTGAACGTATGTGTGACTATAATATAATGTAGAGTGATAGAAATTAACCTATATAAAATTAACCTATGAATATAAGTATATGTAAAACTTAAACATATATAAATAAGTCTAAGTGTATATAATTAACTTAAAGATATATAAAGTTTATATAATTTAATAATATATAAATATATAAGCTAAATAAATATATATACTAACTACGTATTTTAACTAAATATGTATATTAACCCAAATACATATTTACCTATAGCACACAAAGGTGTATATTCTCTAATTTATCTGTTTGCAAATGATTTCTCCAGTCTGAAATTTTGTACACATAATTACATGCAAAAGACAATTCTAAATTCTTTCCCAACCATTAGTTCTCTTTTTTATAATATTTTTCACATTGTTTTCTCTAGAACTTGAATATTTTCTTTGGTTAATATGCATTTTTACCCATTCCTCCCCAGTGGACCCAACAATGCATGCATAATCTAAATAAAAGAATGTGAGCTACCTTAGGGGCACCTGGCTGGCTCAGTTGGTTAAGCATCAGACTCCTGAGTTTGGCTCAGGTCATGATCTCAGGATCATTATGACATCAAACCCTGGTTCAGGCTCTGTGCTCAGGAGGAAGTCTGCTTGAGATAATCTCCCTCTCCCTTTCCCCTTACCCCCATTCTCACTCTCTCTCTAAAATAAACAAATAAATTTTAATTGAAGGAATATGTGTTATTTTAAATGTATTTTTTCTATCATTTTTATTCTACCTGTGCAAATATACTAAGTTATTCTGTGTTTCAGAATGTGTATCAGGGGGATTTTCAAAGCCAGGATTTACGTTTATATTACAATTCCTGTGATAGTCAATGACTAAAGCAGGATGATTCCCATTTGTCCGTTAAAGTGCAATTTTTTTCTGTACTCAGTGTACACAATTATTATTATCAATTTTTTTGACCAGCTTTGCTATATGCAAAAGGACATCTGTTTTTCAGTATATATAACAAATACGACAAAGCAAACATGAAAAAAAAACATATTTTAAGAAAAAATATTCTGGGGCGCCTGGGTGGCACAGTGGTTAAGCGTCTGCCTTCGGCTCAGGGCGTGATCCCAGCGTTCTGGGATCGAGCCCCACATCAGGCTCCTCTGCTGTGAGCCTGCTTCTTCCTCTCCCACTACCCCTGCTTGTGTTCCCTCTCTCGCTGGCTGTCTCTATCTCTATCGAATAAATAAATAAAATCTTTAAAAAAAAAAAAAGAAAAAGAAAAAATATTCTGTATTTCTTTTCAATTCACCTTTTTGAGGTGTATTCCTACATGTGTCTCTGCAATTTGGGTCACTTTTTTTTTAACTTTCCCAATATTCTTTGTAAAATTATTGAATATTACAGAAATTATTATAGGTAAATAAAATCTGCCACCCCAAAATGTGCCTCTTTGGCATGAGGATGAATTTAAGCTGATTATTTTTGAGAAATGGAAGACTCAGAATGTTTTTCTTTTCACCTCCTCCTCAAATGTCTGAAAGAATTTAGATAAAGGACCTGATCCAGAAAGAAGCTATCACTGTCAACAACAACTACAGTGTAATATGAAGTAGGTGTGATAGAAAGGGAGGAACTTCGCAAAGTCTGTTTCTTAAAATTCTTCTGTAAGTCCCATTGTTTCTGGGTGTCCCAACAAATCTTTATTTCCCAAACGTTTACACTTTTTCATTTTCCTTTGAATTGTTGTCCTGTTCTTCAAAGTCCCAGACCCCACAACCTTCTTCTTTGCTTAAGTGGCATTTAAGCCTCGATTGCCTGACTGCCTATGATTCTCATATTCTTATGGTGTCCTGCTGTACATATGCAATTAGTCTGATTTTCTCGTAATCTGTCTCATGTTATCTTAATTCTTAAACCAGCCAAAAGAATCTTCGGTAGTACAGTAAAACTTTTCCTCCCCAACGTTATATTACTACCAGTCCTTCCTAAGTATAAGAATTCGACTTATTTCTATGTTATATTTTCCCTCTTATGTGAAACATGCTAGTCTATTTCAGTGTATGGATTACCTGCAGACTTTTAAAGGAAATGGTGAGCTAAAGCACTTTTTGTTATTTTTGTTCTTTTGCATTTGTCTTCTTAATAATTGCTCTATGTTTATTAAGTTTTCTTTTGGGGAAAAATAAAACTAAGATGTTCCATGAGTAATGTGATTTTCTGAAACAGATTTTAAGGAAGAGCTTTAATATTTTCCATGGCAATTGGAGACTTGCATCTTCAGCGATTAAGTGGTCATAACCGTTTATCGTAAAAATAAATGTTTTTGTCCTTGTTATAATTCCCACCTTTGTTCTACTTCTGATTTGACAAGGTATGCTCTAGGAGTCAGTCATACAAGTTCTAATAGCATGTGGGTCTAACAGAGTTTTCTAGAACTGTGCTATTTCTAATTTTAGAGAAGAGTTGCTCAGTATTTTTTCCACATTGCATTACCCAGGGCAATATTTAATTAAAAAAGAGAATCAGAGAAAATGAAAGTTAGATGGAACTATATATGAGTAAAACAGATTGCAACATCTGTTGTAACAAAACCATTAAACGACTGTATCATTAAAAAAAAATTGTAAAGCATAAAATTTAGTGGTCAAATTCAGCTCCCTGAATTAGACTTAGCATTGGACTGAAGTTCAGATTTTGAAGTCAAGTTAAAATTATAGTTGCCTTACCTTCCTGGATCTATTGTATCTAGTGTCCCCTTATGTGTACACGGCAGAGATGTATGTTAACATAATTATTATTGATTTTACTCTCTTATCATATTTTATTATCTAACCTGGATATTTCTTATCAATGATTTTTGTTGGAGGGACCCCGTACATATAGTGTTTCTGTAAAAAATTTCGACAACCCCCAAATTCATACTCACTTTGAAGTTCGGAACTCAAGTATTAATAGTTTTAATGGATATCCATCTTCTCTTCCAGATAAGTTGCATTTTGTGTAAGTTTGCTGTTACAGTTGTTGTCATTCAAAACCTCAAAATTGGGGCACCTGGGTGGCTCAGTCGTTAAGAGTTTGCCTTCATCTCAGGGCGTGATCCCAGAGTCCTAGGATCGAGCCCTGCATCAGGCTCCTCCCCTGGGAGCCTGCTTCTTCCTCTCCCACTCCCCCTGCTTGTGTTCCCTCTTTCGCTGGCTGTCTGTCTCTCTGTCAAATAAATAAATAAAATCTTTTTTAAAAAAACTCAAAATAGGTAGTTATACTTTAAAATAAACTAAGATGAGGCGACTGAAAGAACTCAGGGCATCATCTGATGAAAGTTAAGCAGCAGTTCCAAGAGAGATTTCGTATTGCTCTCTATCCATTTATGGAACTCTGCAGTTTTATCATTTTCCCGTTACTAGAGACTTAAGGATTCTATTGAAACTAAACAAAGGGGAAAATTTTTTTCTTTGGGTACAGACTTCCAAAAGTATTAATGACTGGCAATAAAAGACACCATTGTAATATACCCTAAACAAAAGCAGAAGTGAAAGTATCCCAGAGGAGTATCATAAATGTTTTAGAATAATGGATGAAATATTTAACAGGATCACCAGCAGTTCATTGTCCTGGGGCAACACTGAAAAATCCCAAGCTGGTTTATACAACCCCAAGACACTGCCTTGCTTCCAATTAGCAATAGAAGCAATTTTAGACGTTACTGTAAACCCTTTTACACTCTGACACCTAGTAGTGTATTTATTTACAAGTAACAATTAAGCATAATATTTTATCATATTAATAGGTTGAGGCTTTGGTTGGATGTTTGATGATCCTTGATCATCAAAGGATCCTTGATCCTTCAAGCGAACTGAAATTTAGCTATTAAATACACTTTATGTTAATGCCCAAACCTAGAGCTGATCCAATGTCCGTTATCTGGTAAATAGTGTAACAAATTGCAGCATATATATATACTCCAAGTATTTAATCTACTTGACTGGAACAGATTCGTAGCTAACGTCAATACACTCCCTTTTCTTCTACATTAATCAGTGTACCAGGTGTCAGGTTTTAAATAACCATTCTCCAATAATTTTGAACACAATATATTGTAATGAAAGTATTCTAGTTTCGTAGATAAACGCTAATATTGATTTCTTTTATTAGAAGGAAATAAACTATATCCTTAACATATTAGTTTGGTTTGGTGAAGTTTATATTTTGTTGTTGTTTTGTTTCTCTGCTTGTTTTTGTGTTATTTTACATCTGATTCATTGGGCTACAGGTACACCTGAAAAGGAATTTCTCTAATCATGTGACAACAACCTCCCTGTTTCCTCACAGTCATACATTTGTCTAATTTCATATAATCTATTTAGAATTTGCAAAACAATAATATATAAATGCCACTAAATAACTATTAGTTTTCAAGAAAATATGAAACAATATGATAGCCACAAACAGGCTATTTGAAAATCTTCATTTTCAATCCCAGCTCCAAACTACTAGCTCTACTGTCGCAGTGAAGTTAATTGATGATTAAAGCATTTTTTTCCTACTAGACTAAAAGGAAATAGTAAGAGCATTTATTATTATACAGTTGTTTTAACTTTGATGAGATAATATTTATACTGTGCATTGCACTTTGTAGTAGTCAATACATACTATGAATTGTCAATTTAATTATCCCAAGCTATGGAATATAACATTAAAGAATCTAACTCGGGGAATTACATAAAACAAATTTAATGCTATGAATCAGGATATATTATTTTTAAATAATTGACTTCTGAAAAAAATGATCATACCAATTTTGAACTTCACTTCTGTCTGTGATCCTGGTCACCAACTAATCAACTCCCTCCCAGCATACTCATAAACATAAGTAACCAGAATAATGAGAATAATAAATCTGCTCGTGAGGAGATAGTGATGATAATGTAGCTGACAGTGGTAGACTGATGATGTTTCCCTAAAATAATGAGACCTAATCCCTGCAACCTGCATGTATTACCCAATTTTCAAAATTCCAAAAAAAAAAAAAGTCTTTGCCAAAAAAGTCTTTGCCAATATGTTTAAGTTTAAGATCTTAAAATGGAATGGAGAGATTATCCTGGATTATCCAAGTGAGGTTTAAAGGTAACTACACGTGTCCTTATTAAAAGAGAGGCAGAGAGATATTTGACACAGACACCAGCGAAGGCAATCTAAACAGAGAGGCAGAGATTGGATAATGTGACCACAACCAAAGAAAGCCAGTAGCCTCCAGAAGGAGGTAGAGGCAAGGAATGGAGCCTCTGCTGGTGCCTCTGGAAGAAGCCCAGCACTGCCAACACATTGATTTTGGCCCAGTGACACATATTTCAGATTTCAGGTTTCCAGAATTGTGAAAGAATGAGTTTTTATTGTTTTAAGCCATCCACTTCTCATAATTTGATAGAGTATCCACAGAAAACTAATACAATGTCCAGTAAAATAAAAGGCAATACATACCTAGTTATAGTAAAATAATAGTAATAAACGTCAAGCCTTGGGAACATAAAGAAGAACTTGCACTTCCTACTAAATGGCAACCAGATGTCCTTGAAAGAGCTTTCTGGCACAAAAAGCCTACAGATTCTGACACAAATTTAAAAAGAAAATGAAAAGATGAGTGGCTGAGCTTGTGGAACAGTAAGTAAAATCTGCAATGTCTAGAAAAGAAGGAAGAGTGAACAAATCCTCAAACAGCTCATCACAGGTAAGAGAGAGAAAACAGTGTTGGCCCAGGTACTGGATTTAAACTGGACTTCATAGAACAGACTAACAAGACAGTTTAGTTTCCATGCATAATGGATTGTTGTGGGGTTTGTAGATATATTGAGCCTGAACCAGGAAAAGCTATCGTTCTCAAAACACAAATAAGAAATAAAAATCTAGGGGCACCTGGGTGGCTCAGTCATTAAACGTCTGCCTTCGGCTCAGGGCGTGATCCCAGGGTTCTGGAATTGAGCCCCACATCATGCTCCTTGCTCTGTTGGGAGCCTGCTTCTTCCTCTCCCACTCCCCCTCCTTCTGTTCCCTTTCTCGCTGGCTGTCTCTCTCTCTGTCAAATAAATAAATAAAATCTTAAAAAAAAACACAAAGAAATAAAAATCTTCGTAAAGGAAAGATAAGTGTGGACACTTGCCTCCTTGATTGAATATGACTGGAAGAAGTAAAATACCGTCCTTTAGAACTTTCATTCTCATCCCTCCACTTAGACATATTTGCAAGTAGATTGCATCCTTCCCCAGAATTTGAATACCACCAGCTCAAAATTTACTTCACAGAGATCCCAAGGATTAGCACCTAAATACACAGCAGCTACAAATTCTAATCCTCCTAGTAGAAGTCAAATATACATACAGGTATCACTCTAAGGAATGTGACTTCACAATAAAATATCTCATAATATGTGCATGGCAGGACAACACAAGCAATCACAAGAAGAAACAATAAACTACTGAATAGACTCAATTTCAGAGAAGTTGAATCACACAAAGTTTATTCAATAACTCATACTACTTTAAAGCAATAAAAGAGGCTAAGGCACTTTTCTGTAGGGATAAGAGACTATTCAAGAAAAAGGTTTGGAAACATAGGACCTATTGAAATGAAAATTTAAATAACTGAAAAGCAATTTTATATATGGGTTAAACCACTAATTGATCTGTTCAAGGAGTTAATGTGACAATAGGAAATAATTCTTAATGAATTCTTTTATAATATGAATATCAAAGAGTTCAAAAAACATTGTACATATGAGATGCTCTGACATATATTTGATTTGATATGAAGAAGGAGAAATTACCTAGACTAGGGAAGAAATTTCATTAAGAGGATATGGCTCAAGAAGCTGGAAGTGCAGAATAGAAGGATTCTAAGCTCAGCCTCATCCCATGAACACAACTAGGTAACACTGACATCATGTAAGTGATTCAGGATGACCCCAAGCCTGGCAGAATAAACTCCACAACTAAAGGTAGAGAAGAGGCCACATGGAAGAGAGGAGAAAGGGCAAAGACAGGTGGGGAGTTAAACAGACCCTGGGACCCACAAGTGAGGAGAAAGGAAAGAAAAAGACCATCACACTTGTGGGCCTTACAGAGGAAGAAAAAACACTATGTGGCTATGAAAACCAGAGGGGGTGAATTTCAAGAGTTCTTACAACCTTGCGTACACAAAGCCTGGAATTTTAAAAATCAGTGGCTCAGTGGTGGGAGAGCATGGAGGACAGTGGAGAGCCTAGTCTCTGTCCTTACAATGACACCACAACTGGGGCACCTGGGAGGCTCAGTCAGTTAGGCAACTGCTTTTGGCTCAGGTCATGATCCCAGGGTTCTGGGATCTGGACCCATGTCAGGCTCTGTGCTCAGAGGGAAGTCTACTTCTCCCTCTCCCTCTGTCTGCCACTCTGCCTGCTTGTACCTGCTCTCTTTCTCTCTCGCTCCTTCTCTCTCTCTCTCAGTCAAGTGAAAAAATGAAATCTGAAAGAAGAAAGAAAGAAAGAAAGAAAGAAAGAAAGAAAGAAAGAAAGAAAGAAAGACAGGAAGACAGGAAGACAGGAAGAACGAAAGAAAAAGGGGACAGCACAACAACCAGTCCTGCAGAGAAGTAACTGTTTGAAAAATGCCTGGGGTCGGGGGAGTTAGGATGGTGGAGAAGTAGGGGGATCTGAGCTGTCCCTCATCCCTGGAACATAGTTGTATTGAGGCCAGATCACTTGGTCACCCAGGAAATCCATTTGAGGATTGGAATTAGGATTTCCATGGTTGGAGGCAGATAGCATGACAGATGGCAGGTGGAGGAAAGCGAACTGGGGGAGAGGAAAGCTGCCATGCTACAGAGGGAGGGAACCTTTTCCATGGGAAGAGAAAAGACAGAGAAGGAGAGAGGGGTTGAGAGAGTGCAGCTTTGGGTTCCCACAAGAAGAAAACCTAACCATAACTACAGACTTGGGAGCTGGGGGAAAGGAGCAGCACATATTTTTGGTAAACAGTGAGTGTAGCTGAAATTTTGGAAGTGCTAGACTTTGCCCAGAGTAGAGCTGTAGCTTCCTGTCCTGGTGAGAAGGAAGGCCCTGGCCCTGGGGGGTGCACAAAGTGGTGCAGGGATCTCAGGGATTGGACTGGGAGAGACCATTCCAATCACTGGAGTACATACATAGGGATGGGGGTATATATCCTCTCCAAGGCCAAAAGATGATGTGAGTGTCAGCAAACAGCCTTTCACTGGCAAGGGACTAAAGCCTCTGCAGAGGTTCAGAAGGGGGATAACCTGGTTGGTGCTTTTCAGGTGCCACAGCATAGAAAATGTACACCTCGCAGGCATCAGACTGTTTTTCTGGCAGAAAGAGCACTAGTACATGTACATAACTAAAGAAAGCCGGTAATCCATGAGTGAAGAGAGGGAGAGAAAAAAGGAACAGAAGAGAACCACAAACAAAACCAAAACAGGTAACAAAATGCTAATAAGTGCAACCTATCAGTAATGACTTTGAATGTAAATGGACTAAACTCTCCAATCAAAACAAATTGGGTAACAGAGTGGATAAAAAGCAAGTCCCATCTATATGTTGCCCAAAAGAGACTCATTTCACTAAAGACCTGTGCAGACTGAAATGGAAGGGATGGAGAAATATTCATCACGCAAATGGGTGTGAAAAGAGTGATGGGGTAGCAATACTTACATCAGATAAAATAGACTTTAATATCCACACTGTAAAAGGAGGCAAAGGATGCTAATTAATTATACAAGGATCAATCCAACAAGAAAATATAGCAATTGTAAATATTTATGCACCCGACATGGGAGCACCCAAATACATAAAGCAGTTAATAACAAACCTAAAGGAACTAATCAGTGGTAATACAATAATAGTAGGGGACTTTCACACCTTATTTACATCATGGATAGATCATCCAGAGAAAGACAATAAGAGAACAGTAGCACTGGTGACACATTGGACCAGATGAGTTTAGCAGGTATATTCAGAATATCCCAACCTAAAACAGCAGAATACACATTCTCCTCAAGGACACACTGACTACTTTCCATTAGACCTCACAGGTTAGGACACAAAAGAAGTCTCAACAAATTCAAAAAGATCAAAGTCTTACCATGCCTCTTTTCTGATCACAGTGCCATGAAAGTAGAAATCAACCGCAAGAAAAACCTGGAAAGAACATAAATACATGGAGGTTAAATAACATGCTACTAAACAATAAATGGGTCAACCAAGATAGCACACAGGAAATCAAAAAATACATGGAGACAGTGAAAAGGAAAACACAATGGTTTAAACCTTTGAGGTGCAGCAAATGTGGATCTAGAGGGAAGATTGTAGCAACATAGGGCTACCTCAGAAGCAAGAAAAACCTCAAACAACATAACATTCCATGTAAAGAAACCAGAAAAAGAATAAATAAAAGACAAAAACAGTGGAAGTAAGGAAATAATAAAGACAGAGAAGAGATACACAACACAGAAATAAAAATTAAAAAAAAGAAAGAAATAGAAACCAGAGGTTTCCTGAAAAAATCAATACAAGTGATAAAACTTTTGCCAGACTCATCAAAAAAAGAGTACTCAAATCAACAAAATCACAAACGATAGAAGAGACATAACAACTGACACCACAGAAATACAAAGAGTTATAAGAGAATAGTATGAAATATTATATGCCAAAAACTTGGGCAACCTAAAAGAAATGGATTAATTCCTGGAAACACATAAACTATAAAACCGGAAACAAGAAGAAGTAGAAAATTTATGCAGACCAATTACCAACAATGAAATTGAATCAGTAATTTAAAAAATTCCCAAAAAACAAAAGTCCAGGATCAGATATCTTCACAGGTGAATTGCACCAAATATTTATAAAGACTTAAGACCAATTATTATTAAAATTTTCTGAGATATAGATGAGGAAGGAAAACTTAGAAATAATTCTATGAGACCTACATTTCTCTGATACCAACACCAGATAAACATACTACAAAAGAGAAAACTACAGGACAATATCTCTGAAGAACATAGATGTAAAAATCCTGAACATCATATTAGCAAATCAAATGCAAAAATACATTTAAAAAATCATTGACCACAATCAAGTGGGATTTCTTCCTGAGATTCAAATGTGATTCAGTATTTTCAAAGTAATTGATGTCAAACATCACATCAACAACAGAAAGGATGAAAATCAAATGATCATTTCGACAGATACAGAAAAAGCATTTGACAAAGTACAATGTCCATTCCTGATAAAACCCTCAACAAAATAGATGTAGAAGGAACATACCTCAACAAAATAAAGGCCATATATGAAAAGCCACAGCTGACATCATACTCAAAGGGACAAAACTGAGAGCTTTTCCTCTAAGGTCAGGACCAAGACAAGGCTGTCCACTCTCACCACTTTCATTCAGCATAGTACCAGAAGTCTTAGCCACAGCAATCAGACAAGAAAAAGGAATAAAAGTCATCTAAGTGATAAAAAAAGAAGGAAAACTCACTACTTGCAGATGACAAGATACTGTCTAGAGAAATCGTTATAGACTCCACCAGAAACTACTAGAACTGATAAGTGAATTCGCTAAGACCACAGGATACAAAATCAACATACATAAATCCACTGTATTTCTATACACCAACATTGAAGCAATAGAAAGAGAAATTAGAAAACAATCCCAATTACAATTACAGCAAAAATAATAAAATGCCTAGGAACAAACCAAACCAAGGAGGTCAAAGACCTGTACTCTGGAAACTGTAAAACACCGATGAAAGAAGGTGAAGATGACACAACCAAATGGCAACGTATTCTGTTCATGGGTTGGAAGAACAAATATTGTTAAAATGTCTATACTACCCAAAGCAATCTAAACATGCAATGCAATCCCTATCAAAATACTAACAGCATGTTTCACAAAACTAAAACAAACAACTCTAAAATTTGTTTTAGATAGGGATGCCACCAAAATAAAAAAACCCCAAATAGTCAAAGCAAGTTGAAAAAGAACAAAATTGGAGTTATCACAATTCCAGACTAAGGTTATATTAGAAAGATATACTAACCAAAACAGTATGGTATTGGTAGAAAAGTAAACACTTGGATCAATGGAACAGAATAAAAAGCCCAGAAATAAATCCATGATACAATTAGTCTTTGACAATGAAGGCAAAATATACAGTAGGAAACTGGACCACTTTCTTACACCAAACACAAAAATAAATTCAAAGTGGATTTAAGACTTAAATGTGACACCTGAAGTCATAAAAATCCTAAAAGAGAGGACAGGCAGTAATTTCTCTGACATTGGGTATAGCAGCATTTTTCCTGATACGTTTCTTTAGGCAAGGAAACAAAAACGAATATAGACTATTGGGACTTCATCAAAATAGAAAACTTCTGCCCAGAGAAGGAAACAATCAATAAAACCAAAAGACAATCTACCAAAGGGGAGAAGATATTTACAAATGATATATCTGATAAAGGGTTAGTATCCAAAGTACACACAGAAATTCTACAACTCAGCACTTAAAGAAACAAACAATCCGATTAACAGATGGGCAGAGGACCTGAGCAGACTTTTCTCCAAAGCAGATAACCACATGGCATCAGACGCATGAAAAGAATCTCAACATCACTCATCATTAAGCAAATGCAAACCCAAACTACAATGAGACATCATCTCACTCCTGCCAGAATGGTAAAGTCAAGAACTAAAGAAGCAATAAGTGTTGGTGAGGATGTGGAGAAAAAGGAACCCTTGTGCATTGCTGGTGGAAAAGCAAGCTGGTGCGGCCACTGTTGAAGACAATGGGGAGGTTTCCTAAAAACTTAAAAATAGAGCTACCATATGATCCATTAATTGCACCACTGGGCATTTACCCAAAGAATATGAAAACAGTAATCTGAAAAGATATGCTCACCCCTATGCTTTTGTAGTGCTATTTACAATGGCTAAAATGTAGGAGCAGCTCACGTGTGCTTGGATAGAAGATGGATAAAGAATACACATATGTATATAATGAAATATTACTTATCTGTAAAAAATGAATGAAATCTAGCCATTTGAATCAACATGGATGGATCTAAAGAGTAAAATGCAAAGCAAAGTAAGTCAGAGAAAGACAAATATCGTTTGATTTTGCAGAGTTCGGAATTAAAGTTACAAAATTAGTGGGGGGAAATGGAGAGAGAGGAAAATCAAAAATCGTACCTTAACTATTGAGAAGAAAGTAAGTGATGGTTACCTGAGCGGATGGGTGAAATAGGTGAAGGGGATTAAGATCACACTTATCTTGAAGAGCACTGTGTAATGTATAGAATTGATGAGTCACTATATTACACACCTGACACTAATACAACACTGTGTGTAGACTATACTGGATTTAAAATTTTTAAAAATATACTTAGAGTCGATTTAAAGAGAAACAAAAGAAAGGAAAAAGAAAAACGAGTTTTCAATCAATATATCTTGAAAGTTAAGGAAAGACTACAGAATTTTCCAGCTTCAAGGAGACTAAAATACTATGGTATTAAATTCACACATAATTCTAAATTGTATTTTTTTGTGTGTAAAAAATTCTTACTCACTGGTGAAAGTTAAACAGCACTGGAGAAGTTCCTGTTAGTAATATACCGATGTTAATGCCCTGACACTAATGGTTGTATCATGATTATCTGGTAGAATGTTCTTTTTTGTTATTAACACATCCTACTATATTGAATGGAGATGGATCATCAAATGGTGCAGGAATAAAAGATCTCCATAGTTATTTGTTGGTTTTCTTCTTTATATTTAATATTGTTTCAAAATTTTGAAAAATAGTGAAACATTTAAGTACTGCCCTACACCTCCAATTTGGGGCATAGGTCGTAAGTTAGTGAAACCCTACTATTGACTGAGGAAGCAAGAGAGATGTTTCTTTTTGGGGTAAACCCTCTTAATACGCAGAATTGGTGATACTGTCCCAGGGCAGTGGAATATCTGAAATTCTTGTTGGCATTAAATTATTTCTTGCTTGCTTTTGAGGAATATCTGTTTGTAGCTAAAGATATTCACTTTGTGCTTAAAGCAAATCACAGTTTTTATTTCCTTCTTTCTCTGTTTTTTTGTTTTGTTTTCTTTTTAACATAACCGGTATTCCTCGTGACACAAATCTCAGGGGACATTTCTTTCTCTTTTCCTTTTTTAAAAAAAATTCTAATTAATCCCCCGGGTCTCTTATGTGCAAAATGATAAAACCGTGCCTTTGTGTTAGTGCACAATTTGAAGCCAGAATTGCTTCTTTTCATAAGAGGGATTTCCCAAAATGTATTTTCATTTAAACCATTACATTTTCATTTAGAATTTTTATGGAGACATTTATCTTCATCTTCATATATAAGAAAAGAAGACAGAAAATGAATCTTAACTGGCAAAAAAGAGGATTCTAATTCTTTGAAATATCTGGGTCCTGTCATTTTAATTAGTGTCAGTGGAAGTGAAAGTTATTAACAGATGCATCTGATTCCCAGAATGCGTATCTGTTTTTAGACTCCTTCTGCAGAAAAGCTTTGGAATTAACTTTCCTCTTAAATTATTGAATTTTTTATAATGTTATAAGAGGGAGAATATTCATCATTTATTTTTGACCCCTGATTTGACCATATTCTCATAGAGGGAAAATCATATGAATGTATCCTAGATATGGTAAGTCACTTAAAATTTGCAATAAATATCTAGATCATAAATGAAAGCATTCCCATAAGTAAAAGTTAGGTAATATCCACTGACTTTTGAGCTATCATTTACTTTTCTATTTTTACGTACATGTAATAGTCAAAACTTCATGATTAAATGCAACTGATATGAGAAGACTGATATGTTTGAAATGAACAAAAAATAATAAGTGAAATGAGATAAACGAACAATGGGGAAGTACTGTATTGGGACAAATTAGTGGTATATACCAGAATATTTCAATCATAAAGAAATATGTAACTAGCATTATTTCTATATTTCACAAATTTTTAAGTGTTTTAATGAGGTAAGGATTTTTGAAGAACATTACATATAGACATTGATATTAATTTTCTGGATGTTACAAGAAATTTTTCAATAATTTTTAAGCTATATACAGAAAATACATTTACGGTCAAGCTAATGTTCTGTTTACAATATTGAAACAGAATTCAGCTCCTTTGGAAATGATCAGCTAAAATTTAAATGATCTTTCAAGTTCAAAAAGGGAAAAAAATTAAG
The DNA here is from genome assembly GCF_002007445.2 of Ailuropoda melanoleuca. Lineage (NCBI taxonomy): Eukaryota > Metazoa > Chordata > Mammalia > Carnivora > Ursidae > Ailuropoda > Ailuropoda melanoleuca. The sequence continues at coordinate 44,587,914 of NC_048233.1, forward strand.
TAGTGTTGTTATCATAACTGTTGCTTAAATGGATCCATGTTAGATTGACCTAGGTTGACACAGTTTTAACTATTAACTATATTAAATTGGATCAATTTTTTAAACTTCTCTACACTTGTAACTACTTTTTTCTGTCTGTAGCTTTTGTAAAAATCCTCTTATTTGCAATTCTGAAGTTGTTTTCCTATGTCTAATTCATAAGACTCAAGTCTGAAATGAGGAATCAGTCAAGAGAGATCGAGTTCATTCTCCTAGGATTGACCGATGACCCACAATTGCAAATTGTGATTTTTATATTTCTCTTTCTAAACTATGTATTGAGTGTGACGGGGAACTTATCCATCATCCTTCTTACCTTGCTAGATCCCCGACTGAAGACTCCCATGTATTTTTTTCTCCGAAATTTCTCCTTCTTGGAAGCTTCATTGACAACAGTCTGTATTCCCAGATTCCTGATAAGCATCGTGACTAAAAACAAAATAATTTCCTACAATTGTTGTGCATCTCAGTTATTCTTTTTCCTCTTATTAGGAATTACAGAATTTTACCTACTGGCTGCCATGTCTTTTGACCGTTATGTAGCAATCTGCAAACCCCTACATTACCCCATCATTATGAACAACAAAGTGTGTTACCAACTTCTATTCAGTTCATGGACAGTTGGCTTTCTGCTTTTGTTTCCACCATTGGTCGTGGGACTAACATTGGATTTCTGTGCTTCCAGAGTAATTGATCATTTCATGTGTGACATTTCCCCTGTGCTGCAGCTTTCCTGCACTGACACTCATTTCCTGGAATTCCTTTCACTTCTCTTAGCTGTTGTAACGCTCCTGGTCACTTTGCTGTTAGTGATTCTTTCTTACACATATATTATCAAGACCATTCTAAAGATCCCTTCTGCTCAGAAAAGAACAAAGGCTTTTTCTACTTGTTCTTCTCATATGATTGTAGTTTCCCTTACTTATGGGAGCTGTATCTTTAATTACATAAAGCCAACAGCAAAGGAAAGGGTGACTCTATCTAAAGGTGTAACCGTTATTTATACCTCAGTTGCCCCTTTATTAAATCCTTTCATTTACACTCTCAGAAACCAGCAAGTGAAACAAGCCTTCAAGGACACACTCCAAAAGATTTTTTCTTTTTTCAAAAAATGAAGAAGAAACTTAATTTTAAAATCTTGGAGAAAAAAGGAAATAACAATTTTGACTTATAAGTTTACTTAATCTGTCCTTCATGCGGTTCACCTCATAGTATTTTTTTTAACTCACAATATTTATCCAAACCTTTCAGCACATCGCATCTTTTCCTTCCTACTTCTCTTTATGATCATAATTCCTTTCAGCTACAAGATGAGTCATATATTAGGTTATCAACACTAATGTGAAGTTTCTTGTATTCTACAAAACATGGTACTGACCTCCTGAAAAAAAGCCTGATTTAAATCGATATAGAGTAAGAATAAGAATATAAGAATTTTGTAGAATTATACAGACATCAATATTACAACACTCACTACCATTGGGACTTTCAGAAGCTCTTCAATGTAAGTCAAATGTTTTTCACAAGGAAGGAAAAAGGCAGACTTCAAGTCATGAAAAGCTCACATGTTCTCAAACGGAGCACGATGTCATCTGGCAGGTCTATAGACCTGAAAATTTGGAGTGAATAAGAATCACACACTTGTTTGGCTTACTTAAAAACAAAGTCAAATTTCTCATTCCTAAAATGTCTTTTCAATATACCTGGAGTACAGTGTAGAAACATGGACTCTAGGTGATTGTAAAGCAGGTGGTTTTGATGAGAGATTCCTGTTTTAATAAAAGCCTATTGAACAGATTTTTATTTTATAGACATTGCTATGTCAAATGTATTGGGGAAGGGTATTTGGATGTTGGAATCTGAGAGACAAGATAGAGGGCTAATGTTTTAAACTAAATGAGTTATTTGAAAGTTGAAATGCCATAAATAGAGTGAATGAAGTGGAAGCTCCAGGTGATGGTTCCAGAGATATTTAGGAATACAAACTGAGAGGAATTGTTGAACATTTGGATATATGGGATATATGGTATAAATGGAAGAGATGTTAAAAAATGAGTTGGGTCTTTTTTCAACTTCCCTTTTGCCCATCCCTGAGTGGACTCACTCATGTTTTAATGCTGTTAAAGAAGGGATCATTACTGGTATCCTGTCAGATAAAAACAAAAAAATGAACCTACAAAGAAATCCATGAAATATAATGAGTTCCATATTGGATATAATATGCCATCAGAGAAATACAGATGGAAAAATCATTAAGGTAATTTAATGCAGTAATTCCTATCCATGTGCCCCTGAGAAGAAAAAAAATTAAGTTCAAGTTTGTATTCTGATTTATTTTACTATTTTAAGCCAGTACTGTTAACTGTCTTCTTTCCCAAGGCAATTACAAGGGAATAAGTTCATATTATATTCAAGGCCCTCAAAGTCTTCCAATTAGCTCTTTAAAAATGAATAGAACCATATCTGATTTGGTTTGTAAGTATTTTTCTCATTCTTTGGTTTGTCATTTCACTTTCCTGGTAGTGTCCTTTGCTTACAAAAGTTTTAATTTTGACAAAGTCAAGTTTTTCTGTTTTTTATTTGGTTGCCTGTGGTTTTGGTGGCATATGTTAAAAAAACCATTGCTTCATCCAAAGTTGCAAAGATGTATTCCTACCATTTGTTCTAAGAAATTTATAGTTTTATATCTTACATTTAGGTCTTTGGATTCTATTGACTTAATGTTTGTGTATGGTTTGATGTAAAGATTAAAATCACCATTTGCAAGAAAATAGTCCTTTATCACAACATGATTTGTTGAAAAGTTTCCCCATTGACTAACACCCTGGTTAAAAATCAATTGACCATAAATGCACGGGTCTACCATAGACTCTCAGTTCTATTCCTCTGAGGTATTGCTCAGTGGCTAAGCCAGGATCACACTGTCCTGATCACTGTTGCTTTATATTAAGTTTTGAAATAGGAAAGTATGGCTCTTTCAGTTTTGTTCCTCTTTTTCAATATTGTTTTGGCTATTTAGGATTCCTTGCAATTCCATATGAATTTTAGGATCAGATTGCTCATTTAAGCAAAAAGAGCAGCTGAACATTTAATAAGGATTACATTGAATCTGTGGACCCGTTTGGGAACTATTACCATCTTAATAAACAATGTCAAGTCTACTGTCCGAAACGTAGGATGTCTTTATTTATTTAGGACATCTTTTTAAGTTTTGTCACTTTCTTGGTAAAAGTGTTACACTTGCCTGACTGAATTTACAGAAAATAACTCCTACAACTGAAAAATAAAAAAAGACCAAACACTTAACAAAATATAGGCAAAGGACTGAAAGAAGATAAACAGGCAAAAAGCACATGAAAAGATGCTCAAGAACAGTAGTATTTAGGAAAATGTAAGTCCAAACCACAGCGACATACCACATTACAGCCACTAGGACAGTTATGTGTGTACGTGTGTCTGCTTGTGTGTGTGTACATATATATATCACAAAAAGTAACAGTGCTATTGTGCAGAATAACAAGTGATGATGTACAGAATTTGGAACCCTCACACACAGCTGGTGGGAATGTAAAATGTGCAGCCACTCGGAAAAGTATGGCAGCTCATCAAGAAGGCAAATATAAATTTGCCATATAACCCAGAAATTCTACTTCTACGAATTGAAAACATATGTTCACAGAAAACCTTTGACATGCATTTTAATAGACGCGTCATGCATAAGAGCCAAAAAGTGAAACAACCCAAATAACAGTCCAGTAATGAATGGAGAACCAACATGTGGTGCAGGTAGATCTCATTTTATTATCTTGCTTTGTTGCATTTTGCATATACTGCATTTTTTCAGCGTTGAAGGCCTGTGGCAATCCTGCATCAACCAGGTCTACTGGTGCCATTTTTCCAACAGCTTTTGCTCATCTCTGCATCACATCGTGATAATTCTGACAATATTTCAAGCTTTTCCATCATTATTATTTTTCTTGTGATCATCTGTAATCCATGACCTTTGATGTTACTATTGTAATTGTTTTGGAACACCATAAACACCATATAGGCCAGCAAATGTAATAAGTGTGTGTGTTAAATGCTGTGTGTGTTCTAACTGCTCCACTGACCAGCATTCCCCTCTCTCTCTCCCTCTCTTCTGGCCTCTCTATTCCTTGACACACTGAGCTGGAAGCCTGACGCCAGGCTGGATCACTCAACCTTGAGATCATGATCTCAGCTGAAATCAAGAGTCAGACCCTTAACTGAATGAACCACCCAGACACCCAAACATGAATCTGCCTCTTATTGTCATTTTAATGAATCTCAGCAATATTTAGCACAATTAACTGCTTTCTATTTAATATAATTTATTTGCCCTTGTTAAAAGAGACATTATTATGTGGATTTCTCTGATCCCATCAGCAGTTCTTCTTTTTTTTAAATTTTAAATTAATTTAAATAATTTCTTTTTTATATTTATTATATTTATTTTATTAAATTAAATTAAATAAATTCCAGTGCAGTTAACACACAGTGTTATATTAGTTTGAGGTGTACAATGTAATGATTCAACACTTCCCCACCTCACCCTCTGCTCATCACAAGTGCCCCCTTTCATCCCAATCACCCATTTCACCCACTCACCACCACCTCCCCTCAACAAACCATCAGTTTGGTCTCTATAGTTAAGAGTCTGTGTCTTGGTTTGTCTCTCTCAACTTTTGCATTACTTTTGCTGGTTTCTCCTGTGATTGGTTCCTAAATATTAGAGCCCCAATGTTCCAAGCTGCATTGAAACCCCTTTCCTTTGTTCACTAACTTTCCGTAGTGATGGATCACATCTAATCTCAAACTGCGTGAGTGTGCGTGTGTGTGTGTGAATGTGAAATACCTGCAAATGTACCAAAAGTATTGACAAATGGCAAAACATTGATTGAAGAAGTTTAGAAAGCACAAGAAGGAACAAAAAAGTAGCCATATCAATTAAAACTGATGAAAAACCAAGGCAAAAAGGAAATCTTGAAGGCACTCAAGGGAAAAAAATACATTACCTTCATATGAAGAAGAATAACAATTAAACCTGACTTCTCATCAGAAGCAACAAGGGCAAAAGATATACCACAAACTAGAAGTGACAAACTAGAAGTCCACACAAAAATTTTTAAAAAAGAAAATAAAACTACTAAGTTTTAAAAATAAAAGAGAAATACTTTCTCAGGTAAACTAAAATTAAGGGTATTTTTTGCTGACATACCTACCCTACAAGAAATATTAAAGGATTTACACTTATTGAAGAAAACAGCATGATAGAAGTCCAAACCTTGTGTTTTATCAAAAAAATAGCGAGCCACTAAATGGAAAAAAGGAAGGTAAAATATATCTTTTCTGATTTTAATAGCTATATAATATAAGTGACTGAAGCAATGATGCCAATAATATATTGTGTATTTATAGTAAAGTGAAAAATATAGCAAAATGCATACAGGATAAGAGAAATAGATAGGAATATATGATCATAACTTCCTTATCCTTTATGTGAATAGTTAAAAATATAATAGTTTTTTATAATACATAGATTATTTTAAAATACATTCTCAAAGCAACTGGGCAAAAAACGGGGTGTAAAAATTACTCGAATATTTGCAAATAGAATATACTCTTTTAAATATACTATTAGGGAGGAATTCACAAGGATAAATAAAAAATATATGGACATAAGTCCATAAATGTAGGAGAAGGAACAAATTTTCCTTATAGAAGAATTCTAATAATATATAGAGATACTGATATTTTGGGGCAGTGGAGTTTATTTACTTTCTCCCCTCCTCGGATATGAGCTATTTTAGTGATTTGCTTCCCAGAAGAAATTACACATAGGAAATATAAAGTTCTTTTTTTTTACTGCCAAACTTTGCATTGAGCAAGTTACTAAGGAAAACATTAACAGTTATGAGGAATGTTGACATCATGTTCCCCCTGATATGATGTGATGAGAGGGGCTTATCACTCATATATTCTTCCCCAAATATACAACCCCAATCTGTTCCTTCAAAAAAGAGAGAGAGAGATCCAAATTGAGAAACACTTATAATACTGCTTCATAAGTACCCCTACAAATCAACAAGTACTTGAAAAATAAGATAAGGCAGAGAAATAGTCAAATACCAGAGGAGACTAAGGAGATGTCATAAGTAATGCAGTATCCTGGATTACAGCCTGTAACAGGGAAAGGAAATTAATGAGGAAACTAATGAAATAGAAATAAATTCAGACATTAGTTAATAGTCCTGCACCAACACTTGTTTGGTGGTGTTTTCATTTTGACAATAGCACACTGATAATACAAAGATATTTACATTAACAGAAACTGGGTGACATTTCCCCAAATAAAAGAGTTTGTTGAAAAAAACCAGACCCTCTAAATCACTAACAAAAACTTCTTATGTCATTAGATAGTAAAAATAACAGCTGGGATTGGGGAATCCATGGTCTTGGACTTACTAAGAGAATCCTACATATTCCCTAAATTTTTTATTACAGCCTCTTGCTCTTTCTTCTGAAGTGTGTGGTAAATATCCTGGCAGAAAATGGTGGGTCATTGCCTTCTTCTCTCACCTAGAACTGGAGAGAAATAAATTAGAAGCCACATCTCTTAATGCCAGCAGGTCATGATTTGGGATAGAAAAGATCCTGTATGAAAGGGAATTGAAGACTAATGAGGCTGACATTTGTAGTGTTTTTTTTTCTTAAACACATTTTATAAATCCTAAGTGGCAGGCATTGGAAGCCTGAGACCACAAGTACAAGGCCGCAGATAACTCATGAAGAATCCAAAAAGAAATTCTTTCTGTCTTCTAGTCTCTGAAGACATATATTTGACATTTATGATTTGCAAGAGTGCAGAAGTCTGGGTCAATACCTAGGCTTTTACTTGGGACCACAAAAATCTTGCATCTAAAAGTAAGCACAATGAACGTATCATTTCTCAAAAAGCATTGAACACAGATTTGAATAATCTCATTCCTTGTTTTGGTCGAGATTGTCTGCCTTTAATGTATCCTAAATTAGGTAAATTCATTGATTTATTAAATTTATGTAATGCATTTATTTGAATAAATTAAAGATAAAATTTTAAATGAAATAAATTAAATCCTATTTCTAGGAATAAATCATCATCCAGAACCATTGGCATTTGCAGCTTTGAGAATATATGATAAAAAATTTGCAGAGAGGTTCAAATGACCAAAAATCAAAAAAATAACAAAGATACAGAGACCTGAGGACATAGTCAATAAAATATTTAGAATATTTTCATGAAGATCTAAAAATTTAATAATTGAAAATAATTGGTATTCAGAGCTCAAGAAATATTTATCCAATAATTTGACACAGAAAAACGGGGGACCATAGACTGAAAAATTGATAGGAGAAAATATCCAGAATCAGTTTTACAAAAAGTGCATGGAACATACATTCTTTACTGTGGAACACAGTAAAGTCCTAGGAAACAGGTTTTGATAATACCGTAGATTTGGTAGACTATGAGAAAGACAAATATCACAGCACTTTAACAAAAACAACTTTATTTTTATCTCATTTAAAATGTTCAGACTAGGATGTTGAAACGCCTCATCAAGCCACTGTGCTTCTAAGCTGGTAGGACTGCAATGGTGTCAAGAACCTGGGTGTGCTGTCTTTTGTTGATGGCCAGTGTACTTCTAGTGTGACTGCTCATACTTATGGCTCCAAATGGTTTGCCATCCCTTCTGCAACACAACAGTGAGAGGGGGTAGAGAGGAAAAGGAGGGCCAACCCCTTTTGTCAAAGAACAATCAAAGGAAATGACACAACATCTCCATTTACATCCTTTGGACACCATTTAGTCACATGGCCACAAGTTGCAAAGAAGGCTCGCTATGGGCATAGATAAGTATTCCATTAATACAGGGTGGAGAATGCTTGGGTATTATGAAATATCAGTTTAGGACCCACAGATCATATCACAAAGACTATTTGGAGTAAAGACAGCTTTCAGAAAAGAAACTGAAGAAATGAAGGATATGTACCAACTAAAATAATGTTTTTATTTCTGTCTTTAAATCTTTATCTATGTCTCTGGGATTCAAGACATGACGGTGTCAGCTATACTCAAAAATTTTAAAAAATGTGTGGAAAATTAATTAATTAAAATGACTGTGTGGAAGGGGAAACACAGATTTGGAAATTTATACTGAATTCACAGGAGACACAGTTAAAAGTAAGGGTTTTTTAAAAATATTTTTATTTTAAAAATATTTAATGCCTGGAGAGAACTCTTACATAACATATAAGTTTGTGAATGGAGTTCTTGGAAATCTTATCCTCCTGAGAATTTTTTGTATTCTTTAGATATTTCTGTCAGGGCAAAGAAAGCATATGTACTCCACGGAAGTAAGTGTTGAATAATTTTATACGGCACTGGCGATAATACAGAGAAAAGTATTCAGAATGCAAATAAGTACACTGTAGTAATGGGAAAGTTTAACACACTAGTCTAAATATCTGCAGAAAAACTTAAGCCATTTACAAGGTAGGCAGAAACAAATATCAGAAGCCATAAAGCTGAGGCCCCTGGGTGGCACAGAGGTTAAGCGTCTGCCTTCGGCTCAGGGCGTGATCCCGGCGTTGTGGGATCGAGCCCCACATCAGGCCTCCTTCGCTGGGAGCCTGCTTTCCTCTCCCACTCCCCCTGCTTGTGTTCCCTCTCTCGCTGGCTGTCTCTATCTCTGTCAAATAAATAAATATATAAATCTTTTTTAAAAAAAAAAAGAAGCCATAAAGTCATAACAATCATAGGTAGTGGGGTAGAAGGACATGATTTCAAAGAATTATCAGTGTGGTCTGTTCCTCATGATGATAAAAGAGTTAAATATCAAAGCAGAGATAATTTCATCTGAACAAATCTCTGTATATATCTTCTTGAAAAAAGGTGTTTGTGTTTTTAAGTGCTTTTGGCAGAATGATTTAGAACTGAAAAAGATGCAAAGAATTTGGATGACTAATTTTAAAGACCATATTTCTTGTCGGATATGTTTTAATCTATTTTATTCTGTTTTGTTCTGTTTATGTCTTAACCTTATTTTTTCTAATCTTTTAAATTTTGATATAGGGAAAATAGTGAAAGAAGATAAATGGAACACAAGGACAATTCAGTTTTGAAAATAATGTACTTTAAAAAATTATTTTATATTCACAATGCCTAACATGACTAAACATGAAAGCTTTCAGAGGCCTGACTTCCAATGGTTTTGTGATGTAAACTTTGTTAATTTTTGTACAGTGTGTGTTGGGGATATTTGGTGTGTAGAACTCTGAAGTTGCATGAAGAACAATTTGACATGGTAACATTCTAATTGGGTGTTTCAGATATATGCATTCCTACAGTGGTTGCCATTAGAGTAATTTCTATTATTATAATTTGTAATAGATTGCTTCACAAATATGAGAATATAACAGAAATTTCCAGGAAAAAGAATGGGAAAAAGGCTTTTCAACATGTTCTTCTCACATGATTGTGATCTCCCTTTCTTCTGGCAGCTGCATCTTCATGTATGTTAAGCCATCAGTCAAACAAAGAGTATCTTGTTCCAAGGGAATTGCAGTGCCCAGTACTTCTGTGGCTCCACTTCTGAATCCTTTCATCGACGCTTGGAGACACCAGCAAGTGCAGAAAGCCTTCATGAATATGGTACACAGGGTTGTTTCTTTCTCAAGCAAATGAGTATTCTGTTGTATTTTATATAAAGGAAATGAACAAAAGAACCCCTAATAATACCAGTGTATCCAGTAGTAGTTCCCAATATAAACTTTCTTCCTTTTTTTTTTTTTTTTGCTTTCATGTCTTTGATAATCATCATTATCTCTTCTCAAGCTTTATTTGCACAAACATCTTTGTTCCGAAGAAGCTGATTCTTTTTATATCCTTCAAGAGATTTTTTTATCATCTCACTTCCTTTACCTGTGAATATCTGAAAGAAATGGAGCTAAGCTTTTTTCAATCTGTTATTCTACTTAGTCAAGAATATAAAATATAAAATATTTTATTTTATATTTAAAGTAGAATGCAATGTAAAAGTTGTTATTATCCTTTATTTGCACTTAGTTACAATGTACTTAAAATTAATATTCATTTATATCTTTTGTAATACTACAGAACTGTTGCTACACACTTTATCTAATGAAATGAACAGATAATTGTGGCAGTGAATTACGAGTAGAAAATATTTGTTTATTTTTAAAAATATGCATTACAGTATATTCCACTGAAACTAGTTGTTTAATTTGTTAGAGAATTGTGAGCATTTATTTGTAAATATTTCAATTAAATGTGACAAAAAGAAGATACCAGCATCATTTCAACAAATACCTAAGCCTGGTTTTGAAAATCATCCAGATATGCACATTGATTTTAGATGACTTTATGAGTATAAATGTGTTGAAGAAATTATAAATTATAAATCATACATATACCTGTAAGTGTCATTTTGAAAGATGAAATAAAGGATAGCATTTTGTGTCTCTCTTCTATTTAGCTTTCCTATAATTATGTTTCCTCCCATAAATCATACAGATTTTGAAAAGTATTAACTCATTTCCAGAACTTAATATCAAAGGACAAATAAGTAGATAGATAGATATAGTTAGCAAAAAGTATGATAATGATACCAAATAATGAGGTTTTCCTCTGTCAGTAAAAGTACAGAATAATATTCAGGATTTATAAGTTGAATTGAGAAACTGGTTAGAAATGAAATATGAAAGCATAACCTTGGTATAGCATGGACTTAAAAATCTATTGTTGAGGGAAGCTTTTGGAAATGGGTTAGAGTTAAGACTGATATTCAGAACGTACTTCAGTCATTTTTTTCTTTAATATCAATAGAAAGTGTAATTATAATGACTTGCATATCCTGACCTTTTAAAATAGTCAAGTTGGAAATAATAAGGTAAATTTCATTTTGGCAAATAGGAGGCAGGTGACTGTTTCAACTAACAACAGCTTTTCTTCCCAAGCTCACCAAGACAGATCACATTCTGGGCCATAAAACACACTTTAAAAATTTTGGAGAATACAAGTGACTCAATATCACCTCTCAAACCACAATGGTATTAAATTAGAAATCAATAAATGGAGACTGAGAAACCCTAAATTATGTGAAGATTAAATAACACTTCTAAATAACACATCAATCAAAGAAGAAATCCCATGAGAAATTTAAAACTTTCAACTAAATGAAAATGAAACAACACCTTATTATAGCTTGTGGGATGCAGTAAAAGCAGTGCTTAGAGGGAAATTTATGGCATTAAATGTATCTATTAAAAAAGAAAAAAAAGATCTATAATCAGTTATCAAAGTTTCCACTGTAGGATATAGACATTAAAAGGATAATAAGGAAACCCTATGAACAATTCTATCACCACAAATTTGATAACCTAAATGAAAGTGACCAGGCTTTGAAATGCCAAAACTCACATAAGAATAATCCAAAAAGCTTTATATCCATTAAAAATTCATTTAATAATTAATTTCCTATGAAAAGAGATAGCATCAGTTATTGCATGTTGTTTGTTAGAATACTATTAAGATACCACCCAAAACAATTTAGAGATTTAGTTAAATCTCTGTCAAATGCCAATAACACCACTTTTTTCAAAATGGAAATCTTTACAAAAATGGAAAATGTTATTGTCAGGTTCAAATGGAATTGCAAAGAAACCTGAATATACAAAATCATCCTGAAAAAGAAGGAAAGAGTGAGAAGACTCACATTTCCCAACATCAAAGCACACTCTGAAGCTATAGTAATGAAAAAAACTGTGATATTGGCACTGGGCAGATATATAGAGACATGAATAAATGAAGAGTCCAGAAATAAGCCTATAGAACTATCACTAAGTATTCACCAGGGTACCAAGATCATTCAATGGAGAAAGAACAGCCTTTTCAACAAACAGTGCTGGCAAAACTAGGTAATCACATGTAAAAGAATAAAATTAGACCCCTACCCCACACTATACAATAATCACCTCAAAGTACATCTATGACTTAGATATAAAAGCAAACTATCCAATTCTTTTAACAAGGGTGGATGTATGACCTTGGTTTTGGATTTGGCAATGGATTTTTAGACATGGTATGAGCAACAAAAGGATTAAATTGGGCTGCATCAAAATTAAATACTTCTGTTCATCTAAGGACATTATCAAGAAGTGAAAATACAATCTCCTGGAAGGGAGAAAAGATTTAAATTGAATATCTTATAATGTTCTAGTATCCAGGATATATGAAAACAGTATTAGAAATCAGCAACGGCAACATAAAGGAATAACCCAATTAAAAATGGGCAAGGATTTGGGGACACCTGGGTGCCTCAGTTGTTGAAGCGTCTGACTCTTGGTTTCAGCCCCGGTCATTATCACATGGGTCCTGAGATCCAGTCTTGTTACAGGCTCCATGTTCAGCGAGGGGTCTCCTTGTAGATTCTCTCCCTCTGTCCCACCCCCCCTACTCGTGCATGTGTGTGTGTGCAAGTGCACACATTTCTCTTCTCTCTCAAATAAATAAATAAATCTTTCAAAAAAATTTGTAAAGATTTGAATACAAATTCCTTAAAATGTCCAACAACCACATGCAATGATACTCAATATCATTAGTAATTATGGAAATGCAAATCAAAACCGTGAGATACCACTCCTAACCGAGGATGATTTCATATATATAGATAGATGTGGATCAATTGGATGTGGAGTAATTGAAACCAATTTATATTGTTAGTGGGGAGGTAAAATTGCGTAGTCACTATGGAAAATAGTTTGGCACTGTATGTGGGCCTAGATGTTTAGATCAAGTTTGCGTTTTTGTAAAAGGTAGAGAATCCATTGAAATCTGACTTACAGAATAACTAAGTCTATCATAAAGAGTAAGAACCAGAGAAATATGAGCTTTTTTGGCTTCTTTGTTTTTATTTTGTTATGATTCTATTAATGCAATATGTTATCCTTTTGGAAAGCTTAGATTGAAAGAAAAGTTCAGACAATTTCATAGAGTTAGTGAAATTTTGAGAAAACTATACAAGTAAAGATTTGAGGATGTTACTGCTGACTAACAGAACATCGAAGGAGGTGAGGTGTCAGTAGCAATGTGTTTATAAGGATATTAAGTTAATAGGTATCTCTATCGCCTTTCCTCATTAATTCTCAGTGTTTTCTTCTACTCCTCCTATTACTCTTTTATTTCCTTCTTCTTAGAAGTCAGCTGTGAGAAACCATACAACAGTGACACCTTTTATTCTTCTTGGGCTGACCAATGATCCACAATTACAGGTGGTCCCTTTTCTTCTCTTTATTTTTTGTCTTTACCTACATTACCTATTTTTGTCTTTACCCACATGTTGAGTGTCACTGGGAATCCAGCCATAATCACCCTCACCCTACTGGACTCTCATCCAAAGACAATCATGTATTTCTTCTTCCAAAACTTCTCATTTTTAGAAATCTCATTCACAACTCTCTGCATCCCCAAATTTCTTGTTAGCATGGCAACAGGGGATAAGGAAGTAGGAAAGCTGAAGGGACTCCATTTCAGAAAAACCCATCTCTGCTCTTCTCTGCTGGGCTCCATTTACTCATGTTCCATACATCACCTCTACAAGCCAGAGATGTTACGTTCCCACCTCAGAGGGGAAGCAAGGAAGTTCATCATTCTCAGAGTTTTGTCCTAAGAAGAGCCAGATTCCAGACATGTTCCAGGACATTAGCTTCAAACAAAATTCTGCTGCCACCGGCATCAATACCCTTATCTTTGGTAATTCATAGAACAATACCTATTGTTCACCTGATACATAACTTTTCCCTGGACTCCTGGAGAAACATGCACCCTAGACCATTTCTAATATAAACCCCTGGCCCCACAAAACAACAAGGAGACTCACTCTCCTTCTCCTTCCAAGTCCTCCAGACACTCCGTTTGCCATCTCTCACTTACGCTAGTCAATAAGCTCTGATTCTACTTTCTCTGGCTCGCATTTGATTTCTACCCAGTGTGAAGCCAAGTACCTCCTTGGTTGGTCCCGTGTGACCCTCCACTGGGTCCTCAGATCCTGTCTGCCTGCATCGATCAGACCATTTCTTGCAACAGTTGTGCAACACAGCTATTTTATACTGGCGTGGGTGCAATCAGATTTTTTTTCTGGTTCCTTGAGCAAATGTTTATCTTTGGATTAGTACTTCACAGACTCTGGGCAGACTCCTTAAAGATCTCTGAAGTTAAACTCTTTGAATAGTGTGACCCTTACTAGTGAATTGAAGGGTCCAAATAAGTTTATTCTTTTAATGATTGAAACAATAATCTTGTTTTCAGAAGTGTTGAACTTCCTAATTCTGAAGCTTCCAGAAAAAATGGAAAGTAGAATTATAATAGTAGAGCCTTAGAAACAATATTTTTAATAGTCTTAGAAGATTCTCAAAATCATTGAATGAAAGTAATACTAATCACACATTCAGTAATAAATAAATAAATAAATAAATAAATAAAAACAGCTCGTCACTTTAAAGCCAAATGAGAGTTCCCTGTTATGATGTATTGCTCTAGAAATGCCAAAACCAAAGTTTTTTTTGTATATCAGATTCTAAAAACAGTCACCAACAGTTGAGGTCAGATGCATTTATACAGAGTTTATAAACAGATGGAAGTATTAACCTAATTACCATGAGCAAAAGGAGTGAGATAGATGAAAGATATGGTTCTACACTTCCCTAAGCCAGAATTAAGGGCGGATACACAAAGGAAATGTAGCTTTCCTGGATGGAAGTTTGCTGATTCTTTGAATATGGAGTTGTACGCTATTGTTGCCAAAGGAAAGGAGTTTGTGCATCTTTTCTTCAGGTCAGAATTAGTTAACATAATTTTGTTAGGTACAAAACAAACTGGAATTGAGAGAAAGACTTTGGCAAGTAAACCTTATATCAGGTAATGATCTAATTGACACTATGTTGCTATGGAAAATACTGAATTTATTTCATAATAATTTTAGAAAACAGATGCGTAACATAAGGTATATTGGTTAAGTTGCAGATATACGAATGAAAGGGGCATTTATACGTCTAGAAGACTAATAAGGTGATGCTTATACAAACATTTCAAAATCACTAAAATACCAGGTTTAAGTACAAAATACAATTCTAGTATACGAGTCCTTTTAACTTCTCTAGGCTTATTCCCTCTTCCTTTATCACAACATATTATGTACTAGTAACACTGCATTCTTGAGTTGTTCAATATTGACAATATCTTCTACTGAGTGCTAAAGAGTTCTAATAGTATAAAGGTGATGCTTATACAAACATTTCAAAATCACTAAAATACCAGGTTTAAGTACAAAATACAATTCTAGTATACGAGTCCTTTTAACTTCTCTAGGCTTATTCCCTCTTCCTTTATCACAACATATTATGTACTAGTAACACTGCATTCTTGAGTTGTTCAATATTGACAATATCTTCTACTGAGTGCTAAAGAGTTCTAATAGTATATATTTAAGGAACTATGGGATGTGGGTTAAATTACTCCTACTTTATATATGAAGTTCTGTGGTGCAAAAATTTCATGTATTCTATGCAGTATTCCACATTGTCTTTGTAAGGAAACCTTTACGGAAACCAGGCTGAGTATCTCAAAAATCCTATTTTAAGTATGAGATATACTAAGTCTCCAAATGCATGTGGTTATCTAATATCTCTCTGCTATTAGCATATATTGAGACCAAAGTCTTCTTTCCTGATGTATACTTTTAGCATCAATATAAATTGATTTAGCATCAATTATCACTATCCCCTAAAAGTCATCTCATATCTCCATAATTACTTAGAAGCCACAGAATATGCCAAATG
>NC_048233.1:44603967-44685728 GCF_002007445.2 Ailuropoda melanoleuca
AATATTTATACTGTGCATTGCACTTTGTAGTAGTCAATACATACTATGAATTGTCAATTTAATTATCCCAACCTATGGAATATAACATTAAAGAATCTAACTTGGGGAATTACATAAAACAAACTTAATACTATGAGTCAGGATATATTATTTTTAAATAATTGACTTCTGAAAAAAATGATCATACCAATTTTGAACTTCACTTCTGTCTGTGATCCTGGTCACCAACTAATCAACTCCCTCCCAGCATACTCATAAACATAAGTAACCAGAATAATGAGAATAATAAATCTGCTCGTGAGGAGATAGTGATGATAATGTAGCTGACAGTGGTAGACTGATGATGTTTCCCTAAAATAATGAGACCTAATCCCTGCAATCTGCATGTATTACCCAATTTTCAAAATTCCAAAAAAAAAAAAAAGTCTTTGCCAAAAAAGTCTTTGCCAATATGTTTAAGTTAAAGATCTTAAAATGGAATGGAGAGATTATCCTGGATTATCCAAGTGTGGTTTAAAGGTAACTACACGTGCCCTTATGAAAAGAGAGGCAGAGAGATATTTGACACAGACACCAGCGAAGGCAATCTAAACAGAGAGGCAGAGATTGGATAATGTGACCACAACCAAAGAAAGCCAGTAGCCTCCAGAAGGAGGTAGAGGCAAGGAATGGAGCCTCTGCTGGTGCCTCTGGAAGAAGCCCAGCACTGCCAACACATTGATTTTGGCCCAGTGACACATATTTCAGATTTCAGGTTTCCAGAATTGTGAAAGAATGAGTTTTTATTGTTTTAAGCCATCCACTTCTCATAATTTGATAGAGTATCCACAGAAAACTAATACAATGTCCAGTAAAATAAAAGGCAATACATACCTAGTTATAGTAAAATAATAGTAATAAACGTCAAGCCTTGGGAACATAAAGAAGGCTTGCACTTCCTACTAAATGGCAACCAGATGTCCTTGAAAGAGCTTTCTGGTACAAAAAGCCTACAGATACTGACACAAATTTAAAAAGAAAATGAAAAGATGAGTGGTGAGCTTGTGGAAAAGTAAGTAAAATCTGCAATGTCTAGAAAAGAAGGAAGAGTGGACAAATCCTCAAACAAATCATCACAGGTAAGAGACAGAAAACAAGTATTGGTTCAGGTAACGGAATTTGCTATACTTCATAAAACAGATGAACAAGACAGTTTCGTTTCCATGCACAGTGGATCGTTGTGTTGTTTGTAGATATACTGAGCCCGAACCAGGAAAAACTATCTTTCTCAAAACTCAAATAAGAAATAAAAATCTTCACCAAGGAAAGGTCAACGTGGACACTTGCCTCCTCGATTGAATATAACTTGAGGAAGAAAAAAACCTTCCTTTAGAACTTTTATTCTCATTCCTTCACTTAGACATATTTGCAAGTAGATGGTATACACCCCCAGAATTTGAATACCACCAGCTCAAAATTTATTTCACAGAGGTCCCAGGGATTAGCACCTGAATACACAGCAGCTACAAATTCTTATCCTCCTAGTAGAACTCAAATATACACACAGTTATCATTTTAAGGAATGCGACTTCACAATAAAATATCTCATAATATGTGCATGGCAGGACAACACATGTAATCACAAGAAGAAATAATAAACTGAATAGATTCGAAAGTAATAGAAGTGGATCACACAAAGTTTATTAAAGAACTCATACGACTTTAAAGGAATAAAAGAGACTAAGGCACTTTTCTGTAGGGATAAAAAACTAATAAGAAAAGTTTTAAAAATATACGACTTACTGAAATGAAAATTTAAATAATTGAAATGCAATTTTATATATGGGTTAAACCACTAATTGATGTGTTAAGGAGTTAATGTGACAACAAGAAATAATTCTCAATAAATATTTTTAAATACAGTGTCAAAAGGCAAGGTAATGTAAGTATCAAAGGGTTCACAAAACATTGTATGTATGAGGTGTTCTGACATATATTTGATTTGATATCAAGAAGGAAAAATTACCTAGGCTAGGAAAGAAATTTCATTAAGAGAAAGTGGCTCAAGAAGCTGGAAGTGCAGAATAGAAGGATTCTAAGCTCAGCCTCATCCCATGAACACAACTAGGTAACACTGACATCATGTAAGTGATTCAGGATGACCCCAAGCCTGGCAGAATAAACTCCACAACTAAAGGTAGAGAAGAGGCCACATGGAAGAGAGGAGAAAGGGCAAAGACAGGTGGGGAGTTAAACAGACCCTGGGACCCACAGGTGGGGAGAAAGGAAAAAACAGACTCTCACACTTCGGAGCCTTACAGAGGAAAAAAAAAAAACCCATGTGGCTATGAAAACCAGAGGGGGTGAATTTCAAGAGTTCTTACAACCTTGCGTACACAAAGCCTGGAATTTTAAAAATCAGTGGCTCAGTGGTGGGAGAGCATGGAGGACAGTGGAGAGCCTAGTCTCTGTCCTTACAGTGACACCACAACTGGGGCACCTGGGTGGCTCAGTCAGTTAAGCATCTGCCTTTGGCTCAGGTCATGATCCCAGGGTTCTGTGATCTGGACCCATGTCAGGCTCTGTGCTCAGAGGGAAGTCTACTTCTCCCTCTCCCTCTGTCTGCCACTCTGCCTGCCTGTACCTGCTCTCTCTCTCCCTCTACTTCTCTCCCTTTCTCTGTCAAGTGAAAAAAATGAAATTTGAAAGAAAGAAATAAAAATAAAGATAGAAGAAAGAAAGACAAAGAAAGAAAGAAGAAAAGAAAAGAAAAAAGAAAAGAAAAGAGCAGGACAACCAGCCCTGCAGAGAAGTAACTGATTGAAAAATGCTGGGGTGTGGGGGAGTGAGGAAGGTGGAGAAATACGGGGATCTGAGCTTTCCTCATCCCTGGAACACAGCTATGTTGATGCCAGATCACTTAGTCACCCAGGAAATCCATCTGAGGATTGGAATTAGGCTTTCCATGGTTGGAGGCAGATAGCAGGACAGATGGCAGGTGAAGGGAAGGGAGTTGGGCAAGAGAAAAGTTGCCATGGCTACAGAGGGAGGGAACCCTTTCCTCGGGAAGAGAAAAGACAGAGAACGAGAAAGGAGTTGAGAGAGTGCATCATTGGGTTCCCACAAGAAGAAAAAATCTTGCTAACCACAGATTTGGGAGCTGGGGGAACGGAGTGCACATATTTTTTGTAAACAGTAAGAGTAGCTGAAATTTGGAAATGCTAGACTTTGCCCAGAGTAGAGCTGTAGCTTCCTGTCCTGGTGAGAAGGAAGGCCCTGGCCCTGGGGGGTGCACAAAGTGGTGTAGGGATCTCAGGGATTGGACTGGGAGAGACCATTCCAATTATTGGAGTACATACATAGGGAAGAGGGTATATATATCCTCTCTAAGGACAAAGATGCTATGAGTGTCAACAAACAGCCTTTCACTGGCAAGGGACCTGGTTGGTGCTTTTCAGGTGCCACAGCATAGAATCTGCACACCTCACAGGCATCAGACTGTTTTTCTGGGAGAAAGAGCACTAGTACAAGTACATAACTAAAGAAAGCCCACAAACCATGAGTGAAGAGAAGGAGAGAAAAATGGAACAGAAGAGCACTACAAAAACAAAACCAAAACAGGTAACAAAATGCTAATAAGTGCAACCTATCAGTAATGACTTTGAATGTAAATGGACTAAACTCCCCAGTCAAAACAAACTGGGTAACAGAATGGATAAAAAGCAAGTTCCATCTATATNAACCTATCAGTAATGACTTTGAATGTAAATGGACTAAACTCCCCAGTCAAAACAAACTGGGTAACAGAATGGATAAAAAGCAAGTTCCATCTATATGTTGCCCAAAAGAGACTCATTTCAGACCTAAAGAAATGAAGGACTTCTGCAGAATGAAATGTAAGGGATGGAGAAATATTCATCATGCAAATGGATGTGAAAAGAGTGCTGGGTAGCAATACTTACATCAGATAAAACAAACTTTAATACCAACACTGTAAAAGGAGGCAAAGGATACTAATTTATTATACAGGGATCAATCCAAGAAGAAAATATAGCAATTGTAAATATTTATGCACCTAACACGGGAGCACCCAAATACATGAAGCAGTTAATAACAAACCTAAAGGAACTAATCAATAGTAATACAATAATAGTAGGGGACTTTCACACCCTATTTACATCAATGGATAGATCATTCATATGGAAAATCAACAAGAAAACAATAGCACCGATGACACATTGGACCAGATGAATTTAGCAGGTATATTCAGAATATTCCAACTAATACTTCAGAATACACTTTCTTTTCAAGTGCACACTGACTACTCTCCATTATAGATGACAGGTTAGGCCACAAAAGAAGTCTCAACAATTTCAAAAAGATCAAAGTCATACCATACTTCTTTTCTGACCACAATCTATGAAACTAGAAATCAACCACAAGAAAAACTTGGAAAGAATATAAATACATGGAGGTTAAATAACATGCTACTAAACAATAAATGGGTCAACCAAGATAGCACACAGGAAATAAAAAAATACATGGAGACAGTGAAAAGGACAACACGATGGTTTAAACCCTTGAAGTACAGCAAAGGTGGATCTAAGAGGGAGGTTTGTAGCAACACAGGCCTACCTCAGAAGCAAGAAAAACCTCAAACAACCTATCATTCCTTGTAAAGAAACCAGAAAAAGAAGAATAAATAAAACACAAAAACAGTAGAAGGAATGAAATAATAAAGACTAGAAGAGATAAACAACACAGAAACTAAAAAAGAAAAAAGAAAAGGAAGAAATAGAAACCAAGAGCTATTTCCTTGAAAAGATCAATACAACTGATAAACCTAGAGCCAGACTCATCAAAAAAAGAGTACTCAAATAAATAAAATCACCAATGATAGAGGAGATGTAACACCACAGATTCTGACACCACAGAGATACAAAGAGTTCTAAGAGAATAATATGAAAAATTATATGCCAAAAAATTGGGCAACCTAAAAGAAATGGATTAATTCATGAAAACATTTAAACTGTAAAAACTGAAACACGAAGAAATAGAAAATTTGTACAAACCAAAACCAAACAATGAAATTCAATCAATACTCAAAAAAATTCCCAAAAAATTAAAGTCCAGGACCAGGTGTCTTCACAGGTGAATTCCAAAATATTTATAGAGGACTTAAGACCTATTCTTGTCAAACTTTTCCAAGATATAGATGAGGAACGAAAGCTTAGAAATAATTCAATGATACTTACATTACTCTGATGCCAACACCAGATAAACACACTACAAAAGAGAAAACTACAGGCCAATATCTCTGATGAACATAGATGCAAAAATCCTGAACATCATATTAGCAAATCAAATGCAAAAATACATTTAAAAAATCATTGACCACAATCAAGTGGATTTCTTCCTGAGATTCAAATGTGATTCAATATTTCCAAAGTAATTGATGTCATACAGCACATCAACAAGAGAAAGGATGAAAATCAAATGATCACTTCATCAGAAGCAGAAAAAGCATTTGACAAAGTACAATATCCATTCACGATAAAACCATCAACAGAATAGATGTAGAAGGAACATACCTCAACAAAATAAAGGCCATACATGAAAAGCCCACAGCTGACATCATACTCAAAGGGGCAAAACTAAGAGCTTTTCCCATAAGGTCAGGACCAAGACAAGGCTGTCCACTCTCACCACTTTCATTCAGCATAGTACCAGAAGTCTTAGCCACAGCAATCAGACAAGAAAAAGGAATAAAAGTCATCTAAGTGATAAACAAAGAAGGAAAACTCACTACTTGCAGATGACGAGATACTGTCTAGAGAAATCCCTATAAACTCCACCAAAAAACTACTAGAACCGATAAATGAATTCAGTAAGACCACAGGATACAAAATCAACATACAGAAATCTGTTGTGTTTCTATACACCAACACTGAAGCAACAGAAAGAGAAATGAGAAAACAATGTCAGTTACAATTCCACTAAAATTAAGAAAATTCCTAGGAACAAACCGAACCAAGGAGGTCAAAGACCTGTACTCTGAAAACTGTAAAACACCAATGAAAGAAGTTGAAGATGACAGAACCAAACAGCAACGTATTCCATGTTCACGAGTTGGAAGAAAAAATATTGTTAAAATGTCTATACTACCCAAAGCAATCTAAACATGCAATGCAAACCCTATCAAAATACTAACAGCATGTTTCACAAAACTAAAACAAACAACTCTAAAATTTGTTTTAGATAGGGATGCCACCAAAACAAAAAAACCCGAATAGTCAAAGCAAGTTGAAAAAGAACAAAATTGGAGTTATCACAATTCCAGACTTCAAGTTATATTACAAAGCTATACTAATCAAAACAGTATGGTACGGGCAGAAAAGAAAACACTTGGATCAATGGAACAGAATAAAAAGCCCAGAAATAAACCCAGGATTCAAATGCTGTTTGGCAAAGGAGGCAAAAATATGCAGTAGGAAGACAGTCTTTTCCACCAATGGAGTTGGGAAAACTGGAAAGGTACTGCAAAAGAATGAAACTGGACCACTTTCTTACAGCAAACACAAAAATAAATTCAAAATGGATTAAATACTTAAATGTGACACCTGAAGTCATAAAAATCCTAGAAGAGAGCACAGGCAGTAATTTCTCTGGGGCTATAGCAACATTTTTCCTGATATGTTTCCTGAGGCAAGGAAACAAAAACAAAAATAAACTACTGGGACTTCATCAAAATAAAAAGCTTCTGCCCAGAAATGGAAGCAATCAACAAAATTAAAAGACAATCTACCAAAGGGGAGAAGATAATTGTAAATGCAGATCTGATAAAGGGTTAGTATCCGAAGTATACACAGAACTTCTTACAACTTGTCAGTTAAAGAAACAAGCAATCCAATTAACAGATGGGAGAAGACATGAGCAGACTTTTCTCCAAAGCAGATATCCACATGGCATCAGACACATGAAGATGTTCAACATCCCTCATCATTAAGCAAATGCAAACCCAAACTACAATGAGACATCATCTCACTCCTGCCAGAATGGCAAAAGTCA
Source organism: Ailuropoda melanoleuca (assembly GCF_002007445.2). Classification (NCBI taxonomy): domain Eukaryota; kingdom Metazoa; phylum Chordata; class Mammalia; order Carnivora; family Ursidae; genus Ailuropoda; species Ailuropoda melanoleuca. The sequence continues at coordinate 44,611,015 of NC_048233.1, forward strand.
AGAACTAAAGAAACAGTAAGTGTTGGTGAGGATGTGGAGAAAAAGGAACCCTTGTGCATTGTTGATGGAAATGCAAACTGGTGCAGCCACGGTGGAAAACAGTATGGAGGTTTCCTAAAAACTCAAAAATAGAGCTACCGTATATGATCCACTAATTGCACTATTGGGCATTTACCCAAAGAATATGAAAACAGTAATCTGAAAAGATATGCTCACCCCTATGCTTTCGCAGCATTATTTACGATGGTGCAAATGTAGGAGCAGCTCACGTGTGCTTGAATAGAAGATGAATAAAGAAGATATGATACACACATCATATATATACTTATAATACATATATCTATATATATAATGAAATATCACTAAACCATAAAAAAGAATGAAATCTAGCCATTTGAATCAACATCGATGGATCTAGAGAGAAAAATGCAAAGCAAAATAAGTCAGAGAAAGACAAATACCATTTGATTTTGCTCAGATTCGGAATTTAAGTAACAAAATCAGTGGGGGGAAATGGAGAGAGAGGAAAACCAAAAATCGTACCTTAACTATTGAGAAGAAAGTAAGTGATGGTTACCTGAGGGGATGGGTGAAATAGGTGAAGGGGATTAAGATCACACTTATCTTGAAGAGCACTGTGTAATGTATAGAAGTGATGAGTCACTATATTGCACACCAGACACTAATATAACGCTGTGTGTAGACTATACTGGATTTAAAATTTTTTAAAATATATTTAGAGTCAATTTAATGAGAAAAAAAAAGAAAAGGAAAAAAGAAAAAAGTTTTCAAACACTATTCTTGAAAGTTAAGGAAAGACTACAGAATTTTCCTACTTAAAGGAGACTAAAACATTATGGTATTAAATTAGCATGTAATTCTAAATTGTATATTTTTCTCTATAAAGAAAATTTTTACTCACTGGTGAAACTGAAACAGCACTGGAGAAGCACATGTTAGTAATGTACCGATGTTAGTGCCCTGACACTCACAGTTGTATCATGATTATCTAGTAGAATGTTCTTTGTTATTAACACATCCTACTATATGAATATCAGAGATGGATCATCACATGGTGCAGGAATAAAAGGTCTTCATGGTTACTTCTTGATTTTCTTCTTGATATTTTATATTGTTTCAAAATTTTAAAAATAGTGAGACATTTAAGTGCAGCCCTACACCTCCAGTTTGGGGCATAGGTCACAGGTTAGTGACATTCTAACATTGACTGAGGAAGCAAGAGAGCAGTTTCCTTTTGGGCTAAACCCTCTTCAAGTGTAGAAATGGTCATACTGTCCTGGGGCAGTGGAATATCTGAAATTCTTGTTGGCATTAAGTATAGGGTTTAAATTATTTCTACTTCTCTATTAGGAGGCTATCTGTTTTGTTTTGCAGTTAAAGAAATTCAGTTTTGTGCTTAAAGCAATTCACTATAGTTTTTATTTGCTTCCTTTTTTATTTGTTTTGGTTGTTGTGTTATTTTTCACATAACTGATATTCCTGACATGAATCTCCAGGGGGCGTTTCTTTTTCTTTACTTCTTCTTTTCTTTAAAATTAATCCCCTGTGTTTCTAATGAGCTAAGTGTTAAATCTGTGCCTTTTGTTAATGCGCAATTCGAAGCAAGAATTCTTTGTTACAAAATTGGAGTTCCTTTCATATGAGGGATTTCCCAATACGTCTTTTCATTTACAGCATTACATTTTCATTTAGAATTTTTATGGAGACATTTACCTTCATCTTCATATGTAAGAAAAGAAAACAGAAAATGAATCTTACCCAGCCAAAAAGAAGATTTTAATTATTTGTAATGTCTGAGTCCTGTCATTTTAATGACTGTCAGTAGAAGTGAAAGTTATTACCTGATGCATCTAATTTCCAGAATGCATATCTGTTTTTAGACTCCTTCTGCAGAAAACCTTTGGAATTAACTTTCCTCTTAAATTATTGAATTTTTTATAATGTTATAAGAGGGAGAATATTCATCATTTATTTTTGACCTCTGATTCGACCATATTCCCACAGAGGGAAAATTATATGAATGTATCCTAGATATGGTAAGTCACTTAAAATTTGCAATAAATATCTAGATCATAAATGAAAGCATTCCCACAAGTAAAAGTCAGGTAATATCCACTGACTTTTGAACTGTCATTTCCTTTACTATTTTTCTGTACATGTAATAGTCAAAACTTCATGATTAAATGCAACTGATATGAGAAGACTGATATATTTGAAATGAACAAAAAATAATAAGTGAAATAAGGTAAAGGAACACTGGGGAAGTACTGCATTGGGACAAAATAGTGGTATATATATGAATATTTCAATCATAAAGAAAATATCCAACTATCATTAGTCCTATATTTCACAAATTTTTAAATGTTTTAATGAGGTAAGAATTTTTGAAGAACATTACATATAGACATTGGTATTAATTTTCTGGATGTTATAAGAAATTTTTCAATAATTTTAAAGCTATACATAGAAAATACATTTAAGGTCAAGCTTATGTTCTATTTACAACATTGAAACAGAATTCACCTCATTTGGAAAAAATTAACTAAAATTTAAATGATCTTTCAAGTTCAAAAAGGAAAAGGAAAAAATTAAGTAGTGTGTTATCATAAACTTAAGTAGTTATGTATTTAAGTAGTTCAGTAGCTATGAAACTTTAAATAGTTAAGTATCATAAAATTAGGTAGTGTTGTTAAGAAGTTGTTGATATCATAGTATCATAACTGCTGCTTAAGTGGAACCATCAGTTAGAGTGACCTCGGTTGATATACTTTTAACTATCATCTATCCTATTAAATTGGATCAATTTTTTAAACTTCTTTACATTTCTAATTACTTCTTTTTTCTGTCTGTAGCTTTTGTAAAAATCCTCTTATTTGCAATTCTGAAGTTGTTTTTCTACTCTATTTCATAAGACTCAAGTCTGAAATGAGGAATCAGTCAAGAGAGATCGAGTTCGTTCTCCTAGGATTGACCAATGACCCACAATTGCAAATTGTGATTTTCATATTTTTCTTTCTAAACTATGTGCTGAGTGTGATGGGAAACTTATCCATCATCCTTCTTACCTTGCTAGATCCCCGACTCAAGACTCCCATGTATTTTTTCCTCCAAAATTTCTCCTTCTTGGAAGCTTCATTGACAACAGTCTGTATTCCCAGATTCCTGATAAGCATCGTGACTAAAAACAAAATAATTTCCTAATAGCTGTGCATCTCAGTTATTCTTTTTCCTCTTATTAGAAATTACAGAATTTTACCTACTGGCTGCCATGTCTTTTGACCGTTATGTAGCAATCTGCAAACCCCTACATTACCCCATCATTATGAACAACAAAGTGTGTTACCAACTTCTATTCAGTTCATGGACAGTTGGCTTTCTGCTTTCATTTCCACCAGTGGCCTCGGGACTGACACTGGATTTCTGTGCTTCCAGAGTAATTGATCATTTCATGTGTGACATTTCCCCTGTGCTGCAGCTTTCCTGCACTGACACTCATTTCCTGGAATTGCTTTCATTTGTCTTATCTCTTGTAAATCTCCTGGTCACGTTGCCGTTACTGATTCTTTCTTACACATATATTATCAAGACCATTCTAAAGATCCCTTCTGCTCAGAAAAGAACAAAGGCTTTTTCTACTTGCTCTTCTCATATGATTGTAGTCTCCCTTACTTATGGGAGCTGTATCTTTAATTACATAAAGCCAACAGCAAAGGAAAGGTTGACTCTATCCAAAGGTGTAAGTGTTATTTATACCTCGGTTGCCCCTTTATTAAATCCTTTCATTTACAGTCTCAGAAACCAGCAAGTGAAACAAGCCTTCAAGGACATAGTCCAAAAGATTTTCTCTTTTTTTAAAAAAATGAAAATTTAATTTTACAATGATGGACAAAAAAGTAAATAAAAATATTGACTCATATTGATAAGTTTCCTTAATCTGTCCTTCAAGATGTTCACCTCATAATATTTTTTTCAACTCACAGTATTTTAACCAAACCTTTCAGCACAGTGCATCTTTTCCTTTCCACTTCTCTTTATGATCATAATTCCTTTCAGTGCTACAAGATGAGTCATCTATTAGGTTATCAACAGAAATGTGAAATTTTTTTTACTTTACAAAACATGGTACTGACCCCCTCAAAAATGATTTTAAATAGATATTCATCATAAGAATTTTATAGAATTATACAGACATCAATAAAACAACATGCACTACCGTAGGACTCTAGGAAGTTCTTCAAATGTCATTCAAATGTTTTCAACAAGGCAAGAAAAAAGGCAGGCTTCAAGTCATAAAAACCTGAAGTGTTCTAAAATGTAGGAAGATGTTATTTGGTAGGTCTATTGAGCTGAAAATCTGGAGTGAGTCAGAATCACATACATGGTTGGCTTATTAAAAAACAAGTCAATGCTCTCATTCTTAAAATGTCTTTTCAATTTACCTGGAGTCCAGTATAGAAACATGGATGGCAGGTGATTCTAATGCAGGTGGTACCTATGAGAGTTTTCTTTTTAACATAAAAACCTATATGAGCAGGGTTTTACCTTATAACAATTGCTATGTTAAATGTATTGAGGGTAGGTTTTTGGATGTTGGAATCCGGGAGATAAATTAGAGGACTAATATTTTAAGCTAAAGGAGTTATTTGGGAGTTGAAATGCAATAGGGTCAATGAATTTGAAGCTCCAGGAAGTGGTTCCAGAGATATTTAGGAAAACAAAGAGGAATGGTTGGACATTTGGTTATATGGGATCATTGAAATAATATTTAAAAAAATTATTTGGGACTCCCTTTGCCTTCCCTTCTGCCCACTTCTGCACATATTCACTCATACTTTTAATGCTTTTAAAGAAGAGAGTGTTACTGGTATACTGTCAGATAAAATAAATAAATAAATAAATAATAAATATGGATCTCCAAAGAAATCCATGAAATATAATGAGTTCCATATTGCATATAATATGCCATCAGAGAAATATGAGTGACGAAATCATTAAGGTATTTTATGCTATAATCCTATCCATGTAGCCCTGAGAAGAAAACAATTTCAGCTCAGGTTTGAGCTCTGATTTATTTTACTATTTTAAGTCAACACTGTTTTTTGTTGTTGTTGTTGTTTTTTAAGATTTTATTTATTTATTTGAGAGAGAGAGTGAGAGTGCAGCAGAAGGAGAGGGAGAAGAAGATTCCCTGCTGAGCAGGGAGACAGATGCAGGGTCCTGGGATCATGACCTGAGTTTTATCAGCTAAGCCTTCCAGACACCACTTAAGTCAAAACTGTTAACCATGTCCTTTTCCAAGGCAATTACAAGGGAATAAGTTCAATTATTGTGTTCAAGGCCCTCAAAACTTTCCAATAAGCACTTGAAAAATTACTTGATCCTTTTTAGATTTGGATTGTTAGAATTTGTCTCATTCTTTGCATTGTCATTTTGCTTTCCTGATAGTGTCCTTTGGTCACAAAACTTTTGATTTTATTGAAGTCAAATTTTTCTATTTTTTAAAGAATTTTCTTTGCTTGTGCTTCCGGTGGCATATTTAGAACACCATTGCTTAATACGAAGTTGCAAAGATGCGTACCTGCTGCTTATTCTAAGAACTTTATAGTTTTATATCTTACATTTAGGTCTTTGGTTTCTATTGAGTCAATGTTTGTGTATTATTGCTGTAGAGATTAAAGTCAACTTTTGCATAAAAATAGTTATCACAATATGATTTGTTGAAAGACTATTATTTCCCCATTGAATAATCATGGAATCCTTGTTAAAAATCAATTGATGAGAAATGTACAGGTCTCTTATAGGACTCTCGGTTCTATTCTTTTGAGCTATTGCTCCGTTCATGTGCCAGTATCACACTGTCTTTCTTGATCACTGTATCTTTTTATTAAGTTTTGAAATTGGAAAGTATGACTGTTTCAACTTCGTTCCTCTTTTTCAATGTTGTTTTGGCTATTCAGGATCCCTTGCAATTCCATATGAATTTTAGGATCACATTGTTCATTTATGCAAAAAAAAGCAGTTGAAAATTTAATAAGGATTATATTGAATCTGTGGACCAGTTTGGGAACTATTACCATCTTAATAAACAATGTCAAGTCTACTATCAAATAGTATGAAATGTCTTTTTATTTATTTAGGATTTCTTTATTTTTTAAGTTCTGTTATTTTCTTGGATAGAATATTGTACCTCCATGGTTAAATTTACATAAAATAACTCCTAGAACTGAACAATAAAAAAGATCAATCAAAAAAGTATAGGCAAAGGGACTGAAAGAAGATATGCAAACAGGAAAAAGCACATGAAAAGATGCTCAAGAACAGTAGTATTTAGGAAAATGTAAGTCCAAACCACAGCGACATACCACGTTACAGCCACTAGGACAGTTAAGTATGTGTATGTGCATGTGTGTGTGTCTGCCTGTGTGAGTACAGTCATATATATCACAAAAAATAGTAAGTGCTGTTGTACAGAATAACAAGTCATGACGTACAGAATTTGGAACCCTCATACGCTGCTGGTGGGAATGTAAAATATGCAGCCACTCGGAAAAGTTTGGCTGCTCATCAAGAAGGTAAATATAGAGTTACCATATAACCCAGACATTCTCCTTCTAGGAATTGACAACATATGTTCTCACAAAAACTTCAACACACATTTTCATAGACACACCATGCATAAGAGCCAAAAAAGTAGAAACATCCCAAGTAAACTTCAAGTGATGAATGGATCAACAAAATGTGGTACATGTATATTTTATTCATTTTCATTTTATTGTGCTTTGCTTGGTTGCACTATGCATAACTGTGTTCCTATAAGTTGAAGGGCTGTGACAATCCTACATCAAGCAAGTCTATTGGTGCCATATTTCCAATAGCATTTGCTCATCTCTGTATCACATTGTGGTAATTCTCACAATATTTCAAGCTTTTTCATCATTATTATACTTGGTATGGTGATCTGTGATTGTGATCTTTGATGTTACAATTGTAATTGTTTTGGGACACCATAAGGACTGCCCATATAAGACAGCAACTATAATCAGCAAATGCTGTGTGTGTTCTGACTGCTCCCCTGACCAGCTGTTCCCCCTTCTCTCTCCTTCTCTCCTGGCCTCTCTTTCTTGACACACACCAATATTGAAATTGGACTAAATAATGACTCGATAGGACCTGTAAGTGCACCAGGGAAAGGAAGAATCACACATTTTGCACTTTAAATAAAAAACTAGAAATAATTAAGCTTAATGAGGAAGGCATATAAAAAGCCAGATAGGCCAAAACCTGGTTCTCTTGCACCAGTTAGCCAAGTTGTGAATACAAAGAAAAAGTTTTTGGGCACACTGGGTGCTTAGTTGGCTAAGTATCCAACTCTTGGTTTCTGATCAGGTCATGATCTTGCGGTTGTGGGATTCAACCCTGTGTCTGTCTCTCAGTTCAGTGTGGAGCCTGCTTCAGATTCTCTCTCCATCTCTCCCTTGTGCCCTCTCTCTCTCTCTCAAACAAATAAATAAATAAACTTTAGAAACAGAAAAAACGAAAAGAAGAAAAAGCTCTTGGAGGAAATTAAATGTGCTATTCCAGTGAACACACGAGTGGTAAGAAAGGAAAGCAGCCTTATTGCCCATAGGGAGAAGGTTTTAGTCTACTGGATAGAAGATCAAATGAGCCACGATATTCCATTAAACCAAAGTCTAACACAGAGCAAGGCCCTAATTCTCTTCCATTCAATGAAGCCTAAGAGAGGTGAGGAAGCTACAGGAAAAGTCAGAAGCAAGCAGAGGTTTGTTCATGAGGCTTAAGGAAAGCAGCCAACTCCATAACACAAAAGTACAAGGTGAAGCAGCAAGGACTGATGGAATATACTGCTGAAGTCAGTTATCCAGAGAATGTGGATAAGATAATGAATGAAGGTGGCTACACTAAACAACAGATTTTCAGTGTAGATGAAAAAGACTTATAGTGGGAAAAGGAACCATCTTGGACTTTTATAGCTGGAGAAGAGTAGCCAATGCCTGGTTTCAAAGCTTCAAAGGCTAGGCTGACTCTCCTGTTAAGGCTAAGGCAGCTAGTGACTCTGAATTGGAGCCAATGCTCATTGCCCATTCTGAAAGACCTAGGCCTCTTAAGAATTATGCTAAATCTGCTCTTTTGAGGCTCCATAAATGGAATAACAGAGCCTGGATGACAGCACCTCTGTTTACAACATGGTTTATAAATATTTTAAGCTCACTGTTGAGACCTACTGCTCAGTAACAGATTCCTTTCAAAATACTGTTGTTCATTGACAATGACCTGACCATTCAAGAACTCTGATGGAGATGTACAACACGTTTAATGTTGTTTTCATGACTGCTAACACCACCATTCTGCAGCCCATGGATTAGGGGTAATTCTGACTTTCAAGACTTATAATTTAGGAAATACATTTCATAAGGCTAGAGATGCCATGGATACTGATTCCTCTGATGGATCTGGGCAAAATAAATAGAAAGTTTTCTGGAAAGGGTTTACCATTCTAGATGCCATTAAGGACATTTTTTGATTTGTAAGAAGGGGTCAAAAAGTATCAACATGAACAGGAGTTTGGAAGAAGTTGAATGCAACATATAATGTTTCTAAATATTATCCATTTTTGTTTTGTGTAGAAATAATTGAACCCCAGACTTTGGTCAAATTCACTTATATTATACCAATGATAGTGACTCTTGAAAGAAATTCAAGGTATGATTTATTTAAAGCTGTCTTTGGGGATCTTTCCACATATTTTAAGCCATTTATAATAATATAATTCCTGATACATTCTAGTTGTGTCAATGTAAACAAATGTATTAAGTATACCTTACATAAAAGCAAATGCAATCATTTTAATCAAACAAATTTGGACAATTGACAAAGCATATATAGAATATCAGCATCATACTTAATAATCTCCCTGCCCTCTTCAGAGCCATTCCCTCTAGTCTCCATGCCTGCTATTGGATTCATATATACACAGATGTCTCTGGCTACATAAATTACTTTTGCTTTTTATGGAATTTCTTATAAAAGAAATCACAAATTGTGAATGTTGAAGTCTGGTTTCTCTTGCTCAACCCTGTTTTGGAGATTCATCCATTTTATTGTGTGCATCCTTAAGTTCTTTCTTTTTTGCTAATGCATTTGGTCAAATCTGAATTTAGCGTATTTGATTTAGCAAACATAGAATCTCTGGATCCTTTCGTCTCAGCCAGCTTTCCCTCCTCGGTTCCCACATGTTGGCGTTCTTATTCTCTGAGGAATCTCTCCACAAGTCTGGATCATTTGCTTTGATCAGTGTAATAATCAAGTACACACCATATTCTGAAATGGCAATCACTAAAAGCCTGTGCCCTCCCATAATGTCCTTCTGAAATCAGTGTCTGCCAAAGGAAAGTCAGTTGGGGCAGGGGGGTTATTCCCCTCTGCCTTGGTGACTCTGCTGCTCAATTCCCATTCTCCATGGGAGTTGGAATTACAGAATTACAGGAATTGTCTTTAGGGGAAAGAAAGAAGGATTCATGAAGAGGAACACCATTCACCATTTTGCTGCTCTTTTGGGCATCGCATCCCACCTGCTAATTAACATCTTCCACTCTCCTTTTTGATGCAGCACGTTGCAAGACTCAACCTACTTTTCTCCTTTGTGCTAGTAGCTCACTTGATCTTTTGGGGTTTATACCCACAAAGAGTTGCTGTGGAATAGTACACTGTCTTACCACCTGTCTTTGCTAACCTCTCATGAATCAGCATATTTGGTTTAAGGCTATACTGCCAGTCATATACGGAATCACAAAATGTTGTAATTATTTGAAATCATAAATTTGCAAATTCTTACAGCATGGATCCTATATTGCTCAGGGTTCAAGTGAAAGTAGGATTTCTGTAAGCACTCTGGAAAGAAAGGAGATAATGGAGGAATTATAACTTTTAAAAACAATGAAAGAAATAGCTATGGAAGGAAAAGTTTGAATACCAGAGAGAGAATGTTGAGGAAACTAACACCAAAGATCTCATGTTGAAGCCTTGTAAGAATGCGTCAAGACAGCTTAATGGGAAATCATGGTGACTCTAAAGTTATTTCTGAGAAAGCATCTACCAGTAGTCTTAGCAATAAAGTTGGTAGCTTTCAAATACTTTTGAAAATCCACTGTGAATCTAGCTTTCACGCACCAGCCTGGCTACAAACTGGAGAACAATGTCCTCTGCTTCCCTTCTGACTTCCAAATTTTGCACCAAGTCCTCTCACTGACAAGTCCTAAATTAGAAAAATAAAGGGAGGGGAACTCTCAGAAATAGCATCCCAGTTTCTCCATAGCAGTGAGAACTGAGAAAGCATTATGTGATGTTGAGTTGGCAACAGACAGTTCAATGCAGATACTTTGAAAATAATCAAATTGAGTCTCAGAAATAGCAAATTAGTGCTTTTTTCACTGGCTCTGCCCAAAGTGTTGTATCAGTATTGGGGGCAACTTAGAAGAGATGAGATGTGGGGCCCCTGGGTGGCTCAGTCAGTTAAGCATCCAACTCTTGGTTTTAGCGCAGGTCATGATCCAATGGGTCCTGGGATTGAGCCCTGCATCAGGGTCACCCTCAGTGGGGAGTCTTTTTGAAGATTCTCTCCCTCTGCCACCCCACCCCACTCATGCTCTCACACTCTCTCTAAAAATAAATAAACAAATCTTTAAAAAAAAGGACATGAGATTTATTTTTCATTATCTTGTTAAATTTACCCCTACTATATAGTACACTATTTTAAAATCACATTCTAGTTACGGAATGTATGAGTCACAGGAATAAAACATACAGCATAAGGAATATAATCAATGTTATTGTAATAGCAGTCTATGGTAACGCATCATAGCTACACTTGTGGAGAACATAGCATAATGTATAAACTTGTCAATTCATTATGTTTTCCACCCTAAACTAATGTAACAATGTAACTAATGTAGGAATGTAAGTAATAGTTGTGTGTCAGTTATACTCAATATAAACAAACAAACAAATTAGCATTAATGAATGATTAGAAGTATATTGAGATGCCAAAGAAACCACTTCCAGCAGGGGAAAGAACATATGTGAGAGTGAATGTCTTTCATTCATGATTTCACTTAATCTTTACAATATCCTGTGAGTTAAGAGTACTAGCCCTCTCATTTCATGAGTAGAGAAATAGAGAGGTTAAATAAATTTTAAAAGTTTACAAAATTATTGGGTCTCTTTAGCCTCAAAATCTAGGAATTGTAATCTGGTCTTTATAATTCATTATGTGAATTGTGGCTTCATTTTTGTCTCTCTGTTTATAAAGTGTGGAAATGATTTCTAACATCTGTGATGGCTAGGATGCAATGAAAAGGGCTCATTCTTGTCTGTAGGAAGGAAATTTTGAAGTATCTATCAAAATGTGGTACTAAAATATATTTTATTCTAGTGGATGCACATATGCAAATGGATGCATAAAAAATGGACTTAGTGTTTTAGTTAATGATGTGAAATTGGTAGCAAGCTAATTCCCTGAATCTTAACAAATAATGAAATTATGAAATTATCAGAAGTTTCCTCTGGTATTCTATGAATTTGTTTGAAAAGGATGAGTCCCAGCTGTGTAAGTTAACAAGGAATGATATCCATTACATATTGTTAACTGAAAAAAAGAAAAATTGCTGATTATTTTCTATATTAAAAATGAATTACTGTATTAAAAAAATCTTCTCTCCGAGCATGGGAGTATGATTGTGTTTCTGAATGAAATTTCTGATAGAATATACTATATATACTTAATACTGGTTAATTTGAAGATTTGAGGGCAAATGGAGGATCAGTTAGAAACATAAGGAACATTCCATCTGTCATTATATACTATTGATTTGATAATTGATTCTCTGACACTTTTTTATCATGGCATTAAGTCTGCATAACTTAACACTAAAAAATTAAAAACTGAGTTGCAAATGCCCTTCTGATTTTTTAAAATATTACGGTTCTTTCTTGATTCATTCATTCTTCTTTGTGCTGATATGGACATATAAATGAATAAAACCTGAGTGCTACTCTCAATGAAGGGTTGGAGCTCATCTCTGTATTTAATGAACCCTGCAGGAATTGAGAATAAATTATCTCCTGAGTGAAGACCGAGTGCCATTTGCATATAGAAAAATTAAATACAGCCAAGGGAAAACTAGGTTGATTGGATTATTAGAGAGAGAGAGAGAGAACAAGCAGTGAGGAGGGGCAGAAGCAGAGGGAGAAGCAGACTGCCCCCAAGCAAGGAGCCCCATGAGGGGCTCAATCCCAGGACCCTGGGATCATGACCTGAGCCAAAGGCAGACACTTAACCGACTGAGCCACCCAGAGCCCCTACAGTTTTGCTTTTATCTCCNCACTGAGCCACCCGGAGCCCCTACAGTTTTGCTTTTATCTCCCTATACTGCTTTGCTCCTGGAAGATGTAAGTCGCGACACCACTATACCTCTTGTGCCCATCTCTCCTGCATCTGGCCTTTCTTTATTCTGGCCTCTCATTTATTTATACAGTGAGTAGAGAATTAAATTTGGCTCATCTTTGAATAGTATTCAATCCTCATCTTATCCAGAGAGGTTTGAAGTGGTTTACCTTCAGTCACGAAGCAGTGTTCCCTGGAAACTTAGAAAGAACTCTCTGGGTTACAATAGTAGCTTTTTAAAGTTTAGGTCAGAATAATGTTTATGTTTATATGGAAAGATAAAAGAGATAAGGAAAAATTCCTTCACTTAGAGGCTGTAGAAACTTGTATGCAATCAAGCCTGCATTTTCTCTATGTGAGAGGCTTTTACATAAGAAAGGAAGGGTGAAATCCTGTCAAAAAGTCTCCAGAATTAGTTTATGAAGGCATTGCCCCTCACATTTTAAGTGAATTAAGAAAATCTGGGATTATATTTCTTTCTGGAATCATTAGACATATCAGAAAGTAAGTATATTCTGTATTCGAGATAGATATATTTTTATCTTTCTCGCACTCAAAAGGTTATTATTTGGAATACATTGTAGGGATCCCCAAATTATCACTTTAACATATTTACTATTTCTAATTTTATGTTTTAACATTTCGGTTTGTTCAAAATATAGTAACAATCTTTGCCTTTTGATATGCCAATTTTGCTGACATGTGTCACAAAAATGTGTCTATTTCTAAAGGAAGACAATGCTGATCATCAGGGGAAAAATTTAAAAAGGAAAAAAGGCACAATACAGCTTGGACACTTGTCACCTATTCATTTGCCCAGTTCATTCTATAAAAAGAACAACAAATATTATTGAGAACCTACAGCACAAATAAAATGCTGGTTGCCAACTTAAAGAGAGAACACAGGTAAAAGCCATATAGACAGCAGTTTAGCAATTTGTGGTTTCTATAAAGTAAATCTCAGAATTTTCTTTATCCTACTTATTTAGTCTTCTAGAAAGAAGGCAATAAGATATGTAGGCATTAAAAAAACTCCTTTGTGAATTCCTTATTGTTCTCAAAGAAGTTTAAGAGTGAAACGACCCAAGTGAATATAGTTGCAAAACAAAGTAAATTAATTTACAAAAAGAACATAAAATTGATAGAAATGGATCAATATGTAGTAAGAACTATATTATTGATACAGGCCTATCTACGTGAGTATTGATTAATTTCTCTGCCTTCACTTTTGTTTCCCATAAATTAAGACCTTTACTTTTATTTACAAACAAGATATTCTACTTCTGTATTTCTGTGATTTGAAACACATTGAAAAGAGAGTATAAAAAAAAGAAACAAAACACACTTATTTCTACGGAGAATATTTAAAAGAATGGATCTTAATAATAAAATTATTAAGCTCTGAAATTGTGATCAGGTCTTCAATTTCCATCAGAGCCTTACAAAATGATAAAGTTTTTTAATGGCCTCAAACTTAGATATTTCACTCCTAAAAGCACAAAATTTGGAAACTGGAACATGGTGTCTCAATATGTAAATCCCAAGTATAATTACTAAATGTTGTTGTAGAAACATGATTAAGAGACGTTTTGCGCATATAGACAATTTCGTGACAGGTACAGGTGTTATGTAAAGTCACTCATGAGGGGACTTTTAACATAGATCTGTGAATGTTCTGTTCCTTTTCAAGAGAGAATGTATAAAATATTTCTGCTTTAATGGAATTGAGTGGATATTGAAAAGATGCAAACAGGAAAATTTCCATTGCTTCATTTCATTGGAACTAATAATATGAACATTTAAATCTTTAAATCTTCAATTCCTTTACTATTCACATACTCTTTCTTTTTGTCTTGTTTCTCAACAGTAGAACTTGCTTAAAGAAAATAAAGCATGAGAAACCATGCAATGATTACAGAGTTCGTTCTCTTGGGCATCTCAGACGACCCGCAGCTTCAGGCTGTAATCTTTATCTTTTTGTTTATGGCTTATGTATTAAGTGTCACTGGAAACCTAACCATCATCATCCTCACCCTGATAGACCGCCGTCTCAAGACTCCTGTGTATTACTTCCTGCAGAATTTCTCCTTCTTAGAAATTACATTCACGAGTGTCTCTGTTCCCAGATTCTTGGGGGCAATCATTACGAATGTCAAGACCATTTCCTATAACAATTGCTTAGCTCAACTATTTTTCTTCATCTTCATGGGTGTTTCTGAATTTTTTCTTCTCACTGCCATGTCTTTTGATCGTTACGTTGCCATCTGCAAGCCTCTTCATTACACCACCATCATGAGCAAAAAAATCTGCACCCTGCTTGTCTTTGGGTCCTGGCTGGGAGGATTTCTTACCATTTTCCCACCACTCATGCTCATCCGTCAGCTAGATTTCTGTGCTTCCAATGTAATTGATCATTTCTCTTGTGACTATTTCCCCATTTTACAACTCTCGTGCTTGGATACATGGCTTTTAGAGACGATTCGCTTTTACTTTGCGTTTGTTACTCTGCTCTTCACTTTGGCCTTAGTGATTCTTTCCTACCTGTGCATCCTTAGCACCATTCTGAGAGCCCCGTCTGCTAGTGAGAGGAAAAAGGCTTTCTCCACGTGTTCCTCTCACTTGATTGTCATTTCCATCTCTTATGGGAGCTGTATATCCATGTACCTCAAGCTCTCAGTGAATGAAAGAGCATCACTGACCAAAGGAGTAGCTATTCTCAACACCTCAATTGCCCCCGTGCTGAACCCTTTTATTTATACCCTGAGGAACCAGCAAGTAAAACAAGCTTTCAAAAACTTGCTAAAACAAAGCACTGTTTTTTAGAAACAAATGAAAGTATGTATGAACGTGAATGGATGTCATGGTGAAGATGCAATAAAGGACAAATACAATTTCAATGTCTAGTGTATCATCCATCTCACAGATACTTGCAAGGCTGAGCACTTTAATTTTTCTCTTAAACCAGAAGTAACTATGTTGTGTCTTTCTTTCAAACCATCTATGGGTTCCATTTCCTCATCGATTTATAATACTAAATAGAACATTAGTGGATATAAAGCAAAAATCATTTTCCTAATTGTTCCAAATAATAAAAATACTTATTTTTACCGTAAGGACACATGTAAACACTCTTTTCATGGATTTTTTTCTTAAATCTTATGTTCTGTTACTAATTTCACATTCTTTTTCTTGCATTTTGTTCTTAAATCTATAAAAAATATGAAATAAACTATCTAACAACCATATTTTGTGCGCACCAGCTGCATATCTATCCAGTTCTTCCCTCTCAGCTGAGTGTTTATTTTACAGCTTATAAATTGTTTAAAAGTCTTACATCTTTTGCTTTCTGGTTATACTTAGGGTGTGTGTTATGTCTTTTTTATGTACTTCCCTTGTGTTATTATTTTTTAATGATTATTTATTTATTTGAGAAAGAGAGAGGACATGAGCAGGGGGAAGGGAAGGGTCAGATGGAGAGGGACAAGCAGACTCCCAGCTGAGTGGGGAGCCTGATACAGGGCTCAATTCCAGGACCCTAAGATCATCACCTGAGTTAAAGTCAGACACTTAACCAATTGAGTCACCAGACACATCATATCTGTATTATTTGTGTAAATATGTAACAGATGAAAATATAGGCAGTCACCATTACACCTATGCCACGTGAGTGTTGGATAGGAATTTCATAAATAATAATATCTCCTCTATAGAGAACAATTATTCTGTGCCATATGCTCAACCATCTATGTTCTAAACAATATCGTGTTTAATCTTCACAGCTATATGGCAACATAGACTAATTACCTCTGTTACAGGTGTGCAAGGTGATGCTTGGAAAGGCTGAGTAATTTGCCTGAGGTCTTGAGGTATAACAGCCAATGTGATAAACTGGTTTGTGAAACAAAACAAAGAGACAAAAACTTGTGTTTATTTCATGCAAATGTAAAACTGTGAGAACCTGAAAATATCTATAGCTTTTAATTAAGACCTGCACAATTTTATTGGTTTTTTACACTCACGTTATATCATTTGGGCATGGTTATATTATTATAGTCTAGTCAGGGAAGGTACTAATTCCTAATATTATACGTGGCATGCAAAGTAGAATTTTATTTTATTTTATTTTATTTTTTAAAAGATTTTATTTATTTAAGACCTGCACAATTTTATTGGTTTTTTACACTCACGTTATATCATTTGGGCATGGTTATATTATTATAGTCTAGTCAGGGAAGGTACTAATTCCTAATATTATACGTGGCATGCAAAGTAGAATTTTATTTTATTTTATTTTATTTTTTAAAAGATTTTATTTATTTGAGAGGGAGAGAGAGAGAGAGAGAGAGCAATGAGTGGGGTTAGGGGCAGAGGGAGAACCAGGCTCTCCACTGAGCAGGAGATCCAGACACGGGGCTTTATCTGGGACTCCGGGATCATAACCTGAGTTGAAAGCAGACACTTAACCAACTGAGCCACCCAGGTGACCCTAAATTAGAATTTTAATCAATCAAAAGAAGAAACCCTTCAACGTTCATTGCTGGTGAGCAACAGAGTGAGAAGGAAAAATGTATAAAGTATTAGTAGTAATACCAAACATTCTTATTGGAAGGCACATGGAAAATATGGAGTAAAGAATGGCCTTAATACTAAGCAGTAGATTATCAGTTTTTAAAAAATGGCGTGGGGTAGATATGCATTCAGCAGAGATATGCATTAGGAACTAGGTGTTTAGCTCTTAATCTTTGAAAAATAATATCAAGGGAAACAAACTTCACCTACTGTGGTTGTTTGCTTTTTTTTTTTTTCTGTCTCATTGGACACTGTCCCCCAAGCTTCCTTTACAAATTCAATATTAATGTGTATCATGTTTATATTCCTTAGTGTTTTGTGTACAGTCCTATTCTGGCAGTTTTGAGTCACTGAATTATTCCCAGTGAGCCAGCAGCAGAGAGAACACATCAAACAATACGTAGCTTTTGCCACATAAAATCTGTGTTGAAACCAGACAGTTTTAAATACCTTCTGATATTTTTTTCTTCCTCATATATTTGCTCCTTTCTCACTCTCCTTACTCAAAGAAATATATTCCCTCTAGCTAAAATGGAAAATTTAAGACAAAAACATTAACAGTAGAAAGCAAAACGGTTCACTGAGAGGAAACGCGTCCAGGAATGCTGGGTTTCCCTGGATACAACAATGGCAACTGCTAATATTTTTTTTTTTTTTTTTTTTTTCCAGCCATTCTGTGTGTTAGTGAGTCTGTATGAAAATTAGAGGTAAGTCAGACATATGGAAGGCAATGGAGTCCTCCAAACTGTATCATTGCTTCATTACTTATCAGCTCAACTTTTAATTAGATTGAATAGGGTATTTTTGGAGTTATATTTTGCAACTGGATATAGATGTCTGTATGTTTTGTTTTATTATATCAATTTATTCATTCCATACTAAATGAAAAGGAGGAAATTACCATCACTGTACCTGTATTTCAAATTGAATATAGGCCAGGTAGTACTTTCTTTAAGAGAACAGACTTTAATTTTAGGTAGTCCCTGGTTATATTGAACACGTAATGCTATATGAATATATCTAAGGTGCAATACCAAACAACCCTAGTTCTTCGTTTGGGAATAAAGATAAAGTTCCATAGGTGTGTCGTAAAGACTAAATGAGACAGAATATATAAATCCTTGAAAAGTCATTGGAATAAATAATGCCTTTCCTTAATCAAAGTTACTATGAATATTCTCCCCAATTGTAAATCAATTCCAACAAAAGAAGATAAAACCAGCTCTTCTTAAAGCATATTTAGTGCCACATGGTTTATACAGCACTTTCATTTATATTATTTCAATTAATTCCCAAAATTTCTTGTCCATGGTAAAGAGAGAAAACCGATACTTAAGGAAATAAGTACCATCCAAAGTCACAAATCCATTAAATGCCCCATTTGTATTTTTAACCCACGTTTCTCTAACTGCAGAGCCCATATACTTCCTGCAACAGCAGTTTACCATAGAGTGTCATAAGTAAGAAATTAATAGTGTTTTGATACCATGATCTTATTATGAGTTTATATACTTTTTCTTTTTTCTTTGATTATTGATGACTAAATAAAGAACAGAACAGTGGTGTTCTCAGAATGAAATCTTGAAGTTACTTTGTGGCCATTTTATTTAACAAATACGAAGTATTATTGTTACTTTCATTTTGAACAGCTCAAAGAGTATGTCTCAGGGGTTCTCAGAAGGGGTTCTTGGTTTCAATGAAATGGGTGGACGATAATTTAAGTTTAACCTAAACCATGTTCTTCCAGGGGAAAGATGGATCTGCATTAAGAAATAACAAGATGAGCTAAATGCTTAGAGATATCCTTCATACTCTGCTTGAGTACATCCTTGGGATGGCTTCAGGCTTGAGGAATCATATGTACCTTATTAAACACTGAGGTTTTTTCTCCCCAAAAGCTGCTAAATGAATGAATGAATGAATGAATGAATAACATCCATCAGGCTTAGCAGATGTTGGTAAATGAATACAGTCCACTGATTTTCATTAACATTTTTACACAAATAGTATAGTATACCTCCCCCAAGTCTGTGATATTGGATCGTCTTTTTTTGACAGTTTCTTTAAGTATGTTCTCTGGTCCTACAATACTGACCTATCAGTACTCAGTTTCAGTGATGTTCACAAGAACTTGTCCTTATCTATTAATACCTTCCTTCATAGCTCTTCATACATTCCCTCAAAGGTTTAATCAGTAGCCAAAATATGTAAGTTGATTATGGTATTATTTTTCAGAACATTCTTAAAATTGATAGGGAATCGAAGCGGAAAAAGAATATGAAAAAAATTGAAATAAGGGTAAAATACAGTGCGTTGGCACATTAATACCTATGGAAGAATAATAATATACTTTTTTTTAACCTGGATCTACAATGCCAATAAAATAATGCAGAAATTTCAATCTTGACATTTAGACCAAATGCTGTCTATTTATTGAGCATGCATTTTGAGACTTCCAGGTGTTATGAAAAGCTAGTGCTTTCAACAAAAAACAAACCCTGATGATGGAAGAATAATGCTGCTGAGCAGAATAAAGTTAATTAAAAGAATGAATGCTAAAGAAATTTAATGAAAGGGATTTTAAAATAATGTTTTATGAAGTTTTTTTGAATTATATATAAAAAATAGGCTTCTTTTATATGTCCTTTGCCATAATTTACTCATATGGGGAATTTAGGCCCAGTGAATATACACATATTGAAAAGTAGATGAACTAAGAAAACACATCTTGTAAAACAAAGATACAACCTACATACTATGCAACCAAGAATTGGGAACACAATACAGAACTTCACTGGATGGGTGTCTGTGATGTAAGAACAAACTCAAAATGAATGAATGAATGAATTAGACAAGTGTTTATTATAGCTTCCTAGGACTCTTCCAGGCACTGGACTGTGTTTCAAAGGTTTGAAGCTCAGACTCTGTCCTAACTTTCAGACATTCACGCATAGTGGAGGAGATCACAGGAGGTTTCAGCACAGATGTGTAGTGGGCTGGGAAGAATCAGTCGAACAGTTTATGGGACCCACACAAAGGGCATTAAACCTAGTGTTGTGGGAACAAGGACGAAGGTGCTTTGGAGTGTCACTGAAATCTGCTGCCCACAAGGCTACTTGCATACAGATTTTCTATTTAAGGCAAGTTTTCACAATCATTGTCAGAAAGGTTCCTCTTACTACGGAGGAGCAGAGAAACACAGTGGATGTCGGTGCCTTTGGTAGGGATGTTGAGGTGCTACAAATATCCAACAGGCCTCAAATGTGGTGACCATATCTTAGCCAAAGGAGAGCAGTGAGCTGTTGAGGGACAGAGGGTGTGACAGATGGAGGGCAGGAAGCAGATACTCCATGGTGGGGAGAGGTCACCACGTTCACAAAGTGGAAAATCAAAGCTAAGATTCACTTGCCTAAAGCCTCCTAGATAGTAAACAACCAGATGATCCCACCTCACTTTTTTGTTATTGTTATTGTTCCTATGTGATTTTCTTGCTGTTACTTTATTCATTACTACTAATTTTAAACAAAGCTTTTCATACAGGACACCATGTTAATCCCAAAGGTTTTCACCAAGGGATTTCTCCATTGAGCAATCCTTATATAGCTTTTTTTTAAATGCTAAGTGTTTTTCTAAATGCTTCACATATTAACTCATTTAATACTCACAATAACTTTATAAGAAAGGCCTGTATACAGAGGAATAAACTGTGTTTATAGAAGAAACACAGTCAGACTACATGGTTTCAGACGTAGTAAGTGGCTTGGATTCAAGCCTAGATATCCTCACTCTTCTTTATGGAAATGACTATGGTAATATCACTTAATATTTTTTTTTAAAGAGAAATTAAAACTTACTAATGTAAAACCACATACAAATAAAGAAATTAAACTATTTGCCTGTGTTTTCTTTGTGAATGTTTACCTAACTCTTCAACTTAGGGAAGTGCTTCAATAATAATAGTAATAATTATTATTTTAAATAGAAAGAGAAGTCATTTGTATAGGATTACAGGTCATAGTAATTACATACAGGCTGAAACATCATAAACCATGGCCAGGGATTCAGATGGGATAAAACTCAGTTCTAAACTCTCCAGCTTAAATTATTTCCTGCCTCTTTCTCCCCTCTGTCTCTATGACGTAAGGTCGCTGGCGGTGATGACTCTAGTATATCTGACCCATGAGGTAGTAGGAGGAGTTGGGAAAGCTGAGTATTGAAGTTGATCAGTGGCTAATGACAGAACACGTTAACATCATTAAAAAACACAGGATCTTTTCCATTTCTGAGGATTCTTAATGTAATTAAGCTTTAACTTACAGACAATGGGAAAATGGTAAACACTTGGAGCAAGAGCACAAAGGTGGTCTTCACTGGGAAGAAGCCTTATGTGCACATCCTTGAATATAACAGGTGTTATTTGGAGTCAGAAAAGCCTGGGGAAAATCCCTGCTCTAGCCATTCAAGCTCTGTGATATAGAATGTTTTCAAATGTGTCTGAACCGGAGATTTCACCTGTAGAAGAGAGGAAATTAATGGATCATTGTTATTATCAGTTCATGTAAATTCTCGCCTATAGAAGAAAACACATACTGAACCGGAGATTTCACCTGTAGAAGAGAGGAAATTAATGGATCATTGTTATTATCAGTTCATGTAAATTCTTGCCTATAGAAGAAAACACTATTTCTGCCAAATTCTGGCATCACACTTGGACCTTTTATTCGAGTTTGTTCCTTGTGTTTTCTCCTAGAGGTCTGGCAGAAGAACAACAATAAGCAGCTGAAGAATGAGAAACCGCACAGAACTACGAGAGTTCATCCTCCTGGGCTTGTCAAATGACCCACAGCTTCAGGGGGGGATCTTCGTCTTTCTGTTCATCGCCTACATGCTCAGCATCATGGGGAACCTGACCATTATCACCCTTACCCTGCTGGATCCTCACCTCCAGACCCCCTTGTACTTCTTCCTCAGAACCTTCTCCTTGCTAGAGGTTTCATTCACAACTGTCAGCATACCCAAGTTCCTGGGCACCCTGATTACAGGACATAAAACCATTTTCCTTTAATGATTGCATGGCTCAGTTCTTTTTTTTCATTCTGTTGGGAGTCACTGAATTTTACCTCCTGGCCGCCATGTCCTATGACCGTTACATTGCCATCTGCAAACCTCTGCATTACAGGACCATCATGAATCCCAGAGTCTGCATACTCCTTGTCTTCTCTTCATGGCTGATTTCATTCTTAATCATATTCCCTGCACTCATGTTGCTCTTAAACCTTAATTACTGTAGGTCGAATATTATTGACCATTTCACCTGTGATTATTGTCCCCTGCTGCAACTTTCTTGTTCAGACACAAAGTTCCTAGAGATAATGGGGTTTTCCTGGTCTCTGTTTACTTTAATGTTCACCTTGGCAATAATAATTCTGTCCTACGTATATATCATCAGAACGATTGTGAGGCTTCCTTCTGCTAGTCAGAGGACAAAGGCCTTTTCCACATGTTCATCCCACATGATTGTCATCTCCATCTCCTATGGCAGCTGCATTTTTATGTATATTAAACCCTCAGCAAAAGACAGAGTGTCTCTGAGCAAGGGAGTTGCTGTGCTGAACACCTCAGTAGCCCCCATGCTGAACCCCTTTATTTACAGCCTAAGGAACCAGCAAGTCAAGCGAGCCTTCATGGACAGGGCAAGGAAGATTGTATATTTCTCAAGCAAATGAAATGCTATGGTGTCACAAATTAGACACACATATTGCATGACAATTTAAAATACACAAACATGAAATTTGAGCAACTTCTTCAAATTACAATGGCCTTTCTGTCATCCTTATTCATTCTTTCTTTCTAACAGTTTACAAGCACAATTTATATATTTCTCATTTGGTTGAAATAAGTTCATACGTCTTTCTGGCTCCTGTTCTTCTGAACCCTTGGTTAGCTGCAACTTCTTGATCATTAGTTGTTTTAACTTGAAAAGTTATACTTTGCACTTTGTTTAGGAAAATAACTATCATCCGGAATAGAGGAGACCTATAAATATTGATGTGATATTTTCCTTACTCCATGCAGAAAATATAATTTTGTGATTTTCATTGATCTTCACTCAGAAATCCCTTCACCATCTTGCAGTTTCTCTAGGAAAAAAAATTCTTGAAGTCCCATATGATTTGTTGAAAATTGTGAAATCTTTCATTTAAAAACCAAGAAACATTGCTCACTAAATAGGGTGTGTTCATATAATTTATCTATTGGTAAAAAAAAAAAAAGCATAGCTATTTAACATATATACTTTCGTAGGCATGGTGCTAAATACACCTGCATATTTCCAGATCCCATTATGACTCGCAGATATAGGTAGATGTACAAGTAGGTGCATATGTACATACTGAACATGCATATGTACAATGCTGAGCTCATCTGCTAATATGTACACACACACTGTAGAAAGTAGTGAGGAAATAGTGTCTTAGACGTGTAGAATAAGTTTGACTTCTCTAATTGCATGGAATGTATGCTTCACTTTCTGACAATGCTGAAATATATACGTACAGCTCCTTTTCTAGTTTTGGATTAGTTTGAAACCAGGCATGTGTCTAAATTATTTGATGCCTAAAGAACAAAATCATTTAAGTTTTATAGAAAATAAAAACTTCATAACAGAACAAAATTTCCCGTTTCATATAAAATTAGATTTTCACCTGTTAACATCCTCTTCCACTCATTCTACTTAAGGTATTAAGTGCCTAAAGTGTTTTGGAAAGATGTCTGTGTGTTTATGTATGTGTGTGTGAGAGAGAAAATGAAAGAAGATTATGGATACAATAAAGTATTCTAAATAATATAAACCACTTTTTAGTAATAGAAAATATACTATAATCCTAATTAGTGCTGCACCAATCCTAATGATTTCTGTGCAAAATATTCAACTGAGAAATACAGTACAGGAGTTGCTGAGAAAAAAATAAAATAAGTAATAGAAAATTGAAGGGCATTCAAAATGTAAGAGAAAACTTACGGCTTCTCAATTTCATCCTATCTGAAGTATAATTTGTATGTGAAAGAAGGCAAATGTTTGACAAAGTTAGGGTTTCTATAACATCTCAACATATACTTCCCCATTGGTAAATCAGGTGTCAGATAAATCCGTCATATATGATGTACCATAGGGATGGAAATGAACCTGTCAAATACATAGCATAAGTAGCTATCAATAAATAGTAGTGATTATTATTAATATTGGTCTCTATAGCTAACTGCTATCATTGTGAATAAGTACAAATTATATTTATAAAGTGGTAAGAACACTTAACTCGAGATCTACCCACTTGCATTTTTAAGGAGGGCACAATGCAGTAGTGTTAAGTGTAGACAGAATGTAGTACAGCAAACAATGTTCTGCAATATTCATCTGCAACATCTTGAGAACTTATTCATCTTACAGAACTGAACTTTATACCAGCTAACAGCAACTCCCCATTGTCCACCCTGCTCCTTCCTAAAACAGCCACCGTTCTACTCTCCATTTCCGTGAGATAGACTGATTTAACATCTTACATAAGTGGAATCATGCATTTGTTTGTCCTTCCTCTTGTTTCACTTTGGGTAATATCTTTAAAAGAAATAAAAATGGAAGAGAAAGAAGTAAACAACCAGGATGATCAGAGTTCGTCTTGTTGAGCCTTTCTGATGATCCTGATTTCTGACTGTGATTTTACTCTTTCTATTTACCACATCCACGTTAAGTGTTAATGGAAACTTATTATCACTCTCACTTGGGTGGGCTTTCATCTACAGACGCCTACATATTTCTTAGCTAGAACTTCTCTTTCTTAGAAATCTCATTTACAGTTACATGGATTCCTTGATTTCTGGGGGTAATTATCACCAGGGATTATATCATTTCCTATAACAGTTGTGCAGCCCAACTACTCTTTATTTTCATGGGGTGACTGAATTTCAAATCCTAATTGCCATGTTCTTTGGTCACTGTGTTGCCATTTGCAAGCCCCTTTATTTTACAACCATCATGAACAGGAAACTCTGTAACCTGTTTATGTTATGTGCATTGCTGGGCAGGGTTCTGACCATTTTCCCACCACTTAACACTCCTCACCCAGCTGGGTTTCCAATTGTCATTGAACACTTTGCATGTGGCTATCTTTCTTTTTTGCATCTCATTCAGATACATGGCTCCTTGTAGTAATTGGCTTTACTTTGTTTCAGTTACTTTGCTGCTTACTTCGGCATTGGTGATTTTGTCCTACATATACATCACATCTGCTAGTCAGAGGGAAAAAATGTTTTTCTCTACTTGCTCTACTCACATGATTGCCATTTCTATTTCCATATATGTTAATTCTTCCGCCAAAAAAAAAAAAAAAAGAAAAGAAAAGAAAAAAGAAAAGAAAAGGAAAGAAAGGCATCATTGACAAGAGAAGTAGCTATTCTCAATAACTCTGTTACCCTCAAGCTGAACACTTTTATTTACACGTAAGGGACCAGAAAGTACACAAACCTTCAATGATTTGGTCCTTGAAGTACTGTTTCATACAAACAAATCAAAGTTTTGGGTAGTATGAATGAATGTTATCATGAAGATTCAATAAAAGAAAATGAAATTTAAACTAATTTGTACTATCTTTCCATATCCATATCACAGATATAGGAAATGCTGAGCTCATTTGCTAAACACTCTTGATAACATGGATGTGGCTGAGTTGTGTCTTCCTTTAAAACTATCTATAGGTTCCATGTCAGTGATTTGTGATTATGAATATAAAATCAGTAGTTATGGAACATAAATCATTTTGGTGACTATTCTGATTAATCAAAATGTTTGATCAAAAACACTAATCCCAAAAGATATATGAACCCCTGTGTTTTTTGCCACATTATTCACAATAGCCAAGATATGGAAGCAATCCATGTGTACATTGATAGACGAAAGGATAAAATGTTGTGACATTATATATATATCTATATATATATATATATATAGATATATATATATAATATTACTCAGCCATAAAAAAGGATAAGATCCTACCATTAGCAACAATATGGATTGACCTAGAGGGTGTTTCACTAGATGAAACAGGTCAGACAGAGGAAGACAGATACCATATGATTTCATTTATATTTGGAATCTCAAAAACAAAGCAATGAATAAACAAGCAAACAAAACAAAAACAGATCCATAAATACAGAGAACAAACTGATGGTTGTCAGAAGGAAGGGGTAGGGAGATGGGCAAAATGTGTGAAAGGGAGTAAAATGTACAGACTTTCAATTATGGAATAAATAAGTCACAAGAATAGAAGGGACAGCATCAGGAATATAGCCAATGCTATTGTAATAGCTCTGGATGGTGATAGATGGCAGCTGCACTTGCGGTGAGCACAGCATAATGTATGGACTTCTTGAAATGCTGGGTTGTACAACTGAAACTAATATAACACTGTGTATCGACTAAACTTCAGTAACAAATGTTTTATACTGTAATGATTTAAGTCAATACTGTTCCAATCAATTTATTTTAAATATCTCTTATTGATATAAAATTATTTTTCCCTTTTAAAGTTACCTGCATCATGAAATAAATATCTAGCAGCATCATTGTTTTTGCATACTATCTGTAGTGTCTGTCCAATTCTTCCCATTTGGTTAATAAACTTGGATGCGTTATGTTACCACTTACAAATTATTTGAAGGTCAAGTATCCTATGTTTTCTAGATATGAAGTCATGTGTTATGTCTTGTTTTATAAACTTTTCTTATTTGCTGCATTATTTTTTATAAAAATATAACAGATAAATATTTAGGCAGCCACTATTTTTTTATTTTTCTTAAAGATTTTATTTATTTATTTACTTATTTATTTATTTTAGAGAGAGAGAGAAGGCATGTGAGGGTGGGGAGAGGAGCAGAGGGAGAGGGCATGCTGCCTGCTCTGGGCATGGAGCCTGACACAGCTTGAACTCTTTTTTTTCCTTTGGTTTGTTTCTATATACAATTGTATGAATTTCAAAAAACTGAGTCTGCTCATCTTCATTAAAATGAAGAAATATAAAAAATTCAGATTGAGTCAGGAAAATGGTCATCTAAATTAATTATGAAGAAAAGTAAAAGACAATTCCAATAAAACAATTCTTCCAACCGCTCTGTGGGATCAACTGTGGAGATTTTGTTTCATGCAGACAGATGGCAATTTTCACATGAACTCTAGTTAATTTGTCAAGAATGAATGAGTAGTGCCAGAAGTGTATTTCAATGCAATTATGAAGCTGAGCTAGATATTGCCCAAAATGCTAATTAAATCCTTTTCCTTTTCTCTAATATATTAAATTGAGCATGAGTAATTACTTTATTGAATATTTCAATAAAGGAAAAAGAAACAGGGTAACATGATCAGAAAAGCAAACTGTTTTGGAGATACTATCTGAACATATTTTTTAAATGGCTTTTAATAAGATTTAACTAAAGAATAGATAAGACAGTAAATAAATAAGACCAAAAAACTAGACTTTCAAAATCAATGCATAGGGAGACTTCCACCCAGCACAATAGATATCATTATTTTAATTTTTTTTAATTTAAATCATCTGAATTAAAGTGGAACCAGTCAAAAGGTCCTCTCTCAGACTGTCAAAGGAACATCCTTTGAGACTTAAATTTCATGTACTTTTTAAAAGAGTCCTTTTTCTGACCTTGATCATCAATGAAACTGCCAATGACGTTTGTCATTAGATCACCGTTAATATTGACTTGACAGTAAAGATTTTAGAATAAGACATCAACATGTTTTAAAAACAAAAGGCTTGGGGCGCCTGGGTGGCACAGCGGTTAAGCTTCTGCCTTCGGCTCAGGGCGTGATCCCGGCATTATGGGATCGAGCCCCACATCAGGCTCCTCCGCTATGAGCCTGCTTCTTCCTCTCCCACTCCCCCTGCTTGTGTTCCCTCTCTCGCTGGCTGTCTCTCTCTCTCTGTCAAATAAATAAAAAAAATAAATAAATAAAAAATAAAAACAAAAGGCTTGAAGATGTTTTCTAGCCTTCTTATTTAGTCACTATTCAGTATTGTTTTTAAATTTCAATTTTAAATGGCTCAGTAAATCTGCCTCAGGAACCCTTAGAAGGCAAGTCAGAATTCATTGTTTGAAAGGAGTGGAAGGAAATGTGTATCTTAGTAGCAGAAGCCATGACACTGAACTGGAATAAATAGAATTAAATATGTATTTAGTTGCTGAGATAAGCAAATGAAGCAGAATTATTCCAAGAGATCTTAAGTGCTGTAA
This sequence comes from Ailuropoda melanoleuca, assembly GCF_002007445.2. Taxonomy (NCBI): domain Eukaryota; kingdom Metazoa; phylum Chordata; class Mammalia; order Carnivora; family Ursidae; genus Ailuropoda; species Ailuropoda melanoleuca. The sequence goes on from NC_048233.1 coordinate 44,639,366, forward strand.
TTGAACTGTACATCCAAATGGGATTTAATCTAAGGGCAAAAAGAATAGCTTAAAAAATTTTTAAATTGTTCCTAGGTAGGAATCATATTGTGGATGGTAGTGGTGTCACTGTTATTCTAATGCTGCTGTATGTGTGGTGTGAGGAAAAGAAGCAAATGAGGATTAATGTGATATTACAATCTTATCTAATTCTATTCATAGCCAGGGCACTCATCATGAGATAAAGAAAATATACATGTATAAAAGGTATAAGGGGTTTCATAAAACTAGTGTAGTCTTAAAATTGAATGATACATTGAAATTACACTCACAGGCATTTTACTTGAAAAAAAAAGTACGTGTTTGCTGGCCCTGTCCACTGAAAATACCTAGAACGGATGATCGAACTCATAGTAATTATCGCAGCTAGTGCCCAGTTTCTTACGTTGATTCGCCATTTCCTAACCAATATAAGGAGGCCTCTTTGGAGAAATGACTCAGTCCAGTTGTAACAGAAAAGTGTAGCCTGAGCCTGGAAACACTTGTCCTACAAGATGGGAAGGAAACAATCAAAGAGGAAAAGTGTACTCTCCAAAGAGCAGGGTCTCCCCCCTGGCTAAAGCACTCCAAAGAGAGAGTGATGCCAATTTCAATCTCCCTTGAAATATGTATGTCAATTACTAATGTGACCTACGACAAACACAAAATCTATAAAGCCATGTCCTCCTAAAGATATCAACAAAAAGATCTTAGAGAACCAACTCTGACTACTGAACAGAAACAAAGCAGGCATGCGTCTGGGCTTCTTCCTATAAACTGTAACAGTGAATAAGCAAATGGTAACTGACAGATTAAGAACATAACCATTTTGCAGCACATAATGAATTAAAGGATCCTGCCATTGACCAGCAATAGCTGCTAAGAATAAAAATAGAAGACAACTAAACACATATCTCCTGTTGAAAGTTGCAAAAAAAAATTCCCAAATCGAAATTTTTGCAGAAAGAGAAGTTCCCCAACCTACACCTGGATTAAGCGTCTAAATCCAAACAGCAATTACAGGAAGTGGTGGGAATGAGCATGCCGTCAAGTGAGCACGGCTGCGCATGCGCCCTCCATGACTATGAGAGAGTTTCTTGCCTAATAGTAGGGTTTTTAGGGTAAAAACATGACACCACTTCATTCTTGCAACAAAACAGATCTATGGGATTACGATATTATGTAATTAACAGTTGCTGAGAGTGTAAATCTTAAATGTTCTCACCACAAAAAAGAAAGGGTAAATATATAAGTGATAGATGTGTTAACTAACCCTATCATGGTAATCATTTCACACTACACAAGCGTATAAAATCAACACATTGTACCCTTCAAACTTACACAATGTTCTATGTCAATTATATCTCAATAAAGCTGAAAATAAAATAAATCAAGTGGACAAGGGTATCACTCCCTATGATATAAAGCCACATCCACCAGCATGCTCCTTTACTGAGTGCTCCTGTAACTGATTTAAATAAACACAGTATATACAGGCATAAATTTGAGTTATGCCTGCTGTTTCCTTCCCTTTTTCCCCCCCCTCTATTCTTTTTTTTTTTTTTTTAAGATTTTATTTATTTATTTGACAGAGAGAGAGACAGGCAGCAAGAGTGGGAACACAAGCAGGGGGAGACCACACTCTGTTCTAATTCCCCTCTTCCAGTAAGTGATTTCCAAAAAATCTGGCATTCCAACTGTGATTTACTTCTGTATTGGTAACTATGTCATTATCTGAGTATACCAACTGACAATTGTATTTTTTATGTTAAGTGTATGTGTTGTTATTTTATTTAGATATATTACACTTATTTAATATTAACTAGTTATGATATAATATATATTATTAGTTTATATAATTATATAATAAATGTATGCCTTATTATTAACTGATTACATGTAAAATAATTTTTATTATCAAAATATTTGGGAAACTTAAAAAATGACATTAAAAATAATAATAATTCACTATCCAGAATTTCAAATAAACAAAATATTTGTATTTGTGATATTTCTCATGAGAATATTAAGGATATGACAAGTAAATATAAAGGCTAAGTTGAAAAATTAGATGGGCAAATTGACACTGCAATTAAATATTGCTATTTGTACTGAGGGTTAAATTAATGTGTGTATTGGCATTTTTAAAAAATGTGTCCATAAGATGTGCCTTATAATAGTTATTATTTAACTTAGAATTAGGAAATAAACTTGCTTCTCAATGCTTCAACACCAGCAAAGCCTAAGGATAAATAACAAAAAGCATATATTTAGAAAAATTTATATTTCCAGATGATTAAATATAAATTAGATTGTGAGTTTATTTTTATAAGACAGCAGGTTTCACAACAGTTTTAATTACTCATAAAATATTAAGAAATTGTGATTAATGGAAGTGATTATCTTGTAGTAGTCAACATTTTAGGTCCTCTGTGGGATACAGAGATGAACACAGCCATTCTCCAGGGAGAGTCATTACAGAGAAGAGTTAAAAGGCCACTGAGAAATGCAAGGATGGCTTCCAGAAATTGCTCATGGTCTATAAGATAGCACAGATCCGTCCTGGACTTGGCCTTTTTCCCAGGAGATCAATGAGCAACTTTCTTTTGAGGTTAAAATAAGTAGACTTGGAAAATTTGAGCTATAAGTGCAAGGGAGGAAAGCCAATCTAGTTTAAGAATCTGCACTCACACCCAATGGTGTTATATCCCTCTCAGTCCTTTCTTTAAACAGTACTTTCTTAAGTTTTTAGATCAACGTTATTGATGAGGACTATCGTATTATTTCCACACTTTTTAAGGTTTCTACATTTCATTTTTATTTCCTGAACTGTTTCCTTTGAACCATCAAAGGAAATCCAATCTAATCTAATCCATTTTGGTTAGAGTGAACTTTGCTGNGTTAGAGTGAACTTTGCCAGAGTCTGGCAGAGAAGCAATGATTTGCATTCTATTCTTCACAGCACAAATTTGACTATTTAAAATATAAAGGAGGTAACTGTCATAAATTTAACAATCAAAATCTACTGCACAGGATATCCAGCACAGGTGGGAATTACCTGAATATGTTAGTACAGATGGAAGACATTTTCCTATATGTTTCTGAAATATCCTTATGGATCACTGCTCTCATGTAAAAGATAAGTGTGAGGCAGAATTACAAGAGAATCATTTCTTTTTTCATAAAGCTAATATCTCAGAAAGAAGGGACTGGGCAACAATCTGGGTGACAGAGCTGTTAAAATCCGAGGCAAGTATTTACTTTCCCAATTTGTGCTTCAGTGTAAAATTAAAAAAAGATGCATGTCCCTTTAAGCTCAAAAATAAGAATATTTTTGTATGTACATTTCTAGCAAGTCACAGAAGATATGAAACATTAGTGATTTTCATGGAATTACAAGAAAAACAAATGAGTAAGTAAATATGTTCTCTATTTGTTAAATAAAATAATAAGGCTATTAACTCACTCATAGAGTAAATATGTATATAATATTCTACTATTTAATATGTATACAACATTCTCATGCTATCCTGAAAATTACACCCCTAAATATTAATATATAAAATAAAATTAATAATTAAATTAAATAATTAATGATGGTTTTTTTTGCGAAGAAATTAATTGATTTCTTACATCAAAAGATGTACTTCAGTCTTCTTTCACTTTTACCTTATGATGGAATTAAGAGCAATCATTTCTGTTTTTAGGTGGTGGTATAACTAGTAAATAGATAACAAAAGAAAGAAAACGCATTTTTTTAAGTTTTTCAAGCAATATGTAATGATTTACATAAGTTGGACAAAGCAAGACGTACTGACTTTATTTAGCATTTCTCAATAATGTGAGTTATTGTGTGAAATTAACAAACTTCTGCTACATTTCAAATAAGAAAACTAGTAAATAAAGCAAAGCTCACAATTATGTATTACAACCAAATGCAAACAAGAGGCTCAAAAGAAAATAAGATCAGCATGGACTACAGCATACATTTCACAACTGTACCAACGATGGTGATTCTGGGCCTCATGAATTACACATTTCATGTCCTCCCTTTAATGCTCTTGCCATCTAGATATCTTTAAAGAAGAAACAGGAGAGAGAGAAGGGGAGGAGGAGAGAGAGAGAATGAGAAATGAACCACACAGCGATCACAGAGTTTGTCCTGCTAGGCCTTTCTGGTGATCCTGAGCTTCAGATTGTGATTTTCCTCTTCTTACTTGTCACATACTTATTAAGTGTCACCGGAAACCTGACTATCATCACCCTAACCTTGGTGGACCCTCATCTACAGACACCAATGTATTTCTTCCTTCGAAACTTCTCTTTCTTAGAAATCTTATTTACATCTGTGTGTATTCCTAGATTTCTGGGGGCAATTATCACCAGGGATAAGACTATTTCCTATAACAACTGTGCAGCCCAACTCTTTTTCTTTATTTTCATGGGGGTGACAGAATTTTACATCCTAACTGCCATGTCCTATGACCGCTACGTTGCCATCTGCAAGCCCCTTCATTACACCACCATCATGAACAGGAAACTCTGCACCCTGCTTGTGCTCTGTGCGTGGCTGGGCGGGTTCCTGACCATTTTCCCACCCCTTATGCTCCTGCTCCAGCTGGATTACTGTGCTTCCAATGTCATCGATCACTTTGCATGTGACTATTTTCCCCTTCTACAGCTGTCGTGTTCAGATACACGGCTCCTAGAAGTGATTGGTTTCTACTTCGCTTTGGTTGCTTTGCTCTTCACTTTGGCATTGGTGATTCTATCTTACATGTTTATTATCAGAACGATTTTGAGAATCCCATCTGCCAGTCAGAGAAAAAAGGCTTTCTCCACATGTTCCTCTCATATGATTGTCATTTCCATTTCTTATGGAAGCTGTATATTTATGTATGCTAATCCCTCTGCAAAAGAAAGGGCATCATTGACAAAAGGAGTAGCTATTCTCAATACCTCTGTTGCCCCCATGCTGAACCCCTTCATTTATACTCTGAGAAACCAGCAAGTAAAACAAGCCTTCAAAGATGTGGTCCATAAAGTAGTATTTTCTTCAAGTAAATGAAACATTTCTTCTGGGGCGGGGGAGGGGCGCGGAAGGACACTCTAAAGAGTAACTAGGTAAAATCCTGAAATTCCTGAATCTCTGTATCAGTATGCTTCTTCCTATAGTCTCTTATATGCCACATTATAGTTAATTAACTATTTTCCCAGCTCATTTCTTCTACTTCCATACCCAAGTTCCTCCAATACATTGCTTATTGACTTCTTTTAAAGTACGGTAAACTTGATTTCTCCTGCAAAATTTTGTGGAAATGAAATGTATTTCTATAAGACATACTCTATAGCACAATGTGGAAAATAGAATTAATTTTGTTAATAAATTCCCTAAAAGGTGCACATAGTTTCAAAATTAGTGTGTGATTTCTTGTGTGTTTTCAAGGAGTTCATTGGTGATCTCTTAACATTTAAAAAATCTACACCTCCTATACTATTGTATATTAAATTCAGTTCTTAAAAGCAGTAAGTAGTTGTGTTTTGCACTTTAAATATAGAGCTTTATATTTTGTGATATTTAGTGCATATAACTAGGTAAATATTGATCATGTTACTGAGTACTATTTATAGAATTTCCATGCTATCTATCATTTAAAAAAATATATTTATACTTGGGGGACCTGGGTGGCTCAGTCAGTTAAGCACCTGCCATCGGCTCAGGTCCTGATCCCAGGGTCCTGGCATGGAGTCCTACGTCAGGCTCCTTGCTCAGTGGGGAGTCTGCTTCTCTCGCTCTTTCTGACTGCATCTCTGCCCACTTGCGGTATCTTTCTCTCACTTTTTCTGTCAAATAAATAAACAAAATCTTTAAAAATATACTTATACTTGGTAAAGATTTGAAACAAATGCAGTAAAACTAAAACATGTGCCACTTCTGGGGCGCCTGGGTGGCACAGCGGTTGGGCATCTGCCTTCGGCTCAGGGCGTGATCCCGGCGTTATGGGATCGAGCCCCACGTCAGGCTCCTCCGCTATGAGCCTGCTTCTTCCTCTCCCACTCCCCCTGCTTGTGTTCCCTCTCTCGCTGGCTGTCTCTATCTCTGTCAAATAAATAAATAAAATCTTAAAAAAAAAAAGTGCCACTTCTGTAATTCATTGAGCACCGTATGACAGTTGTTCTGAATAATTTGTCACATGTGCCTATATTTCTCTAGACTACGCTAACAAAGGTTTTGTTTTCTGATTGGAGCATTTTTCTGTTTCTTCATGTTCCTTGAACCTCTGTGTTGATACTTATGCATTTGAAAAACAAAACAAAACAAAACAAAACCATCTCTCACAGTCTTGTAAACCTGAATTTTTGCAGAGGAAGACCATCACCACTCAACCCAGCTTCAGTCCACAAAACTCTGGGGGGCTCTCAAACCTTTTCCAAGGATGTGTCTTTTCAGACTTCCATGGGGATATTCCCAATTAAAAGATTTTGCCCTTTTTCTTATTTTATTGGAGTTTGTAATCCCCTGCTCGCTCTGTTTCTCTCTGTGTTAACTCCAGTCCTTGAAGTCACATCCTCCCATCCAGATCTTTCTTGTCCTCAGCAGTCTACAATCACCTAGAGTATGTCAAGTGCCCTCAGTTAACAAACGTTTTTATTTTACCTTCACTATTCTTTCTGTAATGCTCTTCCTTATTTTATGTAGATCTGACTTTGTGACCTATATTATTTTCCTTTTTCTTAAAGCAATTCTTTTAATAATTTCCTTCAAGCCTGGATACTGACAACACACACATTTAATTTGTTTGTCCAAGGAATTCTTTATTTCTTCAGGATTGTTTTTATTGTTGTTAGTGGTGGTGGTTGTTTTTTTGTTTGTTTGTTTGTTATGGGTTTTTTTGGATTGTAACTCTCTCCGTATTTTCCTCTTCTGTTCTTGCATTCCGTCTACTTTATCCACTAGAGTCCTTGTGGTATTAAACATATTTGTTTCAAATTTCCAGTCTTATCATTGTAACACCTCTGCCATGTCTGGTTCTGAATCATTCTCTGCCTCTTCAGATTGTTTTTTGCCTTTGTTATGCTTGTACTGTTTTCTTTTCTTTTTTTTTTTTTTTTTAAAGATTTTATTTATTTATTCGACAGAGATAGAGACAGCCAGCGAGAGAGGGAACACAAGCAGGGGGAGTGGGAGAGGAAGAAGCAGGCTCCCAGTGGAGGAGCCTGACGTGGGGCTCGATCCCATAACGCCGGGATTACGCCCTGAGCCAAAGGCAGAGGCTTAATGACTGCGCCCCCCAGGCGCCCCCCCCCCCCGTACTGTATTCTCGACACCCAGTCACGATTCACTGGGTAAAAAGAACCAGAGCAAGCAGACCTTTAGAAATGTGATGGTCAGGGATGGCGGGGGGGGGAGCATTCTGCGGTCCTGTGGTTAGGGCTCACGCTCTCAGTGAGCCTAGGCCTCTGGGCTGTGAACTTCGTAAGTGTTTCTCAGTTTTTCCTCCCCACTTAAGCAGAACAGGAAGGTTAGAGTGGGCTGGAGTTGGGTATTTCTCTTCTGCCACGTGGAAGGCTAGAGGATACTGGAGTTGGGTATTTCCTTGTCCGGGGTCAGTTAAGCTCTATAGTGCCCGAGCAGGTCAGGCTCTGGTTGGCTAGATTTCTGTGAGGGCTGGCTCTCTTAAGAACACAGCACTCTCGTGTATTTCTAAATGGTCCCTTTTCCTCTTCCCCTGAAGAAGCACGAGGTGATTTTTCTGACATTCCCCATCTGAATCTGCTTCAACTCTTGGAAATAAATCTCACAATATGGCAGGATCCTCATATATCTTGGTTCCCCCAGAGCTTTTAAGTCTCTGAGTTTCCTCACTGAGCCTCCACAAATCGTCACTTACACTTCCGGTTTTCCTACTCCCACTGGACCCAACGGCAGTTTCTACTCATGAGCTCCCTTAAACCTTCAATCCTTGATTTTATCTGTCTGATTTTCAATCTTGAAGGCAGTGATTTGCTTGGTCTCAGGATCCAAAATTAGTTGATTTTTCAGGCTGTTCATCTCTTTTCTTGTTGTTAGACCCAACTGGTGACTTGTGACTTCTTACATGCAGAACTGGAAACTGACGGTATCCTATGTCTGAGAACACATTATTTTTCTGTTTAATCTCACATTTCTATACGCTCTTTGCATGCATATTGATTTGTCTCAAGCTACTCCTCAACAGAAACAGAGAACTCCACATATTATGTTTTATTTAATTCATTAAAAATTTGCATTGTTAAACCTATTTTAGAAATGAAGAAAGAAAAGCCTTTAAGAATTTCCCAATCTTACTTGAATAAATAACAAATCTTGAATTTGAACCTATCTCTTAGATCTCAAATCCCATTTAAAAAAAAATCCTTGCTCTTATTGCCTTCCATTGATATTCTTGTATATAATAAGCACTTATATATCAAACTAAAAATATTTTTTGGAAGTTTTAAGCCCTGAAAGTAACAAATTTATGTATATAGGAGAAAAATTAAGCCCTGAAAGTAACAAATTATGTATATAGGAGACCTTTAATAGAAATAAAGGTATCTGTTAAAATAGCTTTTTTAATAGATATGCTGGTTATACTGATTGGCTGTGATATGAACAATTTGATCATCACCCTCAAATCACTCTGATCACATACTTTATTAAATACTGTGGTTGAATTGGAGTCATTTAGAATATCTAACAAGCAAAGAATCACTCTTTTGGAACAACTTTGGTGAATGTGTGAATCAACAGAAAAGTCAGAAATTGTTGAAAGTATACTTTTATACAATTTCATATTCGGAAAATGATTAAAAAATAATGGGATCAATAGTATATATTACTTGATATAATGGAGTAAATTTGCTGATTAAAAAATGGCTTGGTGTACTAAAAAAAGTTCTGAAATGAGAGACATGTTACTTTATAACTTTCAGAACATTTTCTCTCATTGGCTTGACCTTGATTTTTGTAATTGTGTGGAAATGGAAATCTTATCTATTTTGATTCCATTTTATCCCCACTGCTTTGTATACTATTTAAAGATAGCAGATCCTCGAAAGATACTTGTTGAGGGAAAAAAAATAGTGATTGCTTCAACAGACTGCTTTTTTGTCATTTCTAAAATATGATAGAAAGAAATCAGAATGGTAAAATCCTGCCAAGTTCCTAGATTTTATGTTTCCATTAATTGCAGGGTTAAACCCAGCACATCTTTCAAATGGAAAGGGACCTTCTGGGTAGTAGATACTTCTCAAAAATTACCACCATTACTATGTTGGGAGAATTACTTTAAGTGATTCTTGGAAAAGACTGAAGAGTTCAATGAGTATTTAATCCATAGTTTTTCATGTCTTTCAAAGGGAAATCACTGAGCACTGAACTCTACCCCATTCTTTTTGTTGTTCTATGTTTAGTGTTTTTGAATAATTTATTTGATACCTACTAGCTTGGAGAGCCACTTTTATGGAGACATTTTAGTATATGATTAAAATGCAATGTTTTCGGATAAGATTAAGTTGCCCCAGTATTTTACTCAGCAAAAAAAGAAGTGGGAGCATCTAATCTTGAGAGAAATCCTGATTTAGGAAATTCAGGAAACCTCTCCCAAAAGTTTTGCACGTTTAGTTATTTTCTCATTTAAATCATATGCAAAATATTCCATATGCTTCTGGCTTACTTCTTATGCCTTTCTATCTCTTTGGGCATTATCCCAAAAGTTTCCTGTTCTAATATTGGTGCAACTGTTGATAACATTTGTATAATCCTCAGTGTATTTTCCTCTAGGCCCTGGGTGGCACATTTGATTCACTGGAGTGTTTGCTGTGAGACATGGGCATATACGGTAAATAAAACATGTGCCTTATGCAGGGGAAAACCCATATAGAATCTTGGTCCAGGAAGACCCAAAGTAACTCCAAATCTAAGGTCTCCTCACTATTTTTGCTCCCATAGCTGCAATGGAAAATGTGTAATAGAATATTAGCTGCAGAAGTAAAGTAACTCCAACATACTGAGAAAGACTGATTTTAAAAATACGGAATCTATTAACCGAAAACTGAAATAGTTGTCAATTTGTTTTTTTTTTTTTAATCATTTCAACCAGCTGATGCAGTCATTTGTGTGACAAATAGAGGTAAGATTGTAAAGTTGAAGCCAATGAAAAATTTCTTTTTCTTAACACTGATTCATTAATGCATACCTCAACTTTTCATCGGAATACGTAGAATAATTTGGGTTTGTTATGTCATCTGTATTTATCAAGGGTTATGAAAAATAAGCATGTTACATTTCCTGTTTGTCATAATAATTTATTCCTCTATTAATTTTCAGAAAAGTTTGGTCTCTGAATTTGATCTTCCTCATTGAATGCAGGTTTAATAAGTAGTACATGCTGTCATCTCAGGCAGAAAGAGTTAGGAATTCCGATTCTACTACGAACTAACGTCTGATGTCTGACCTTGTTTATGACACTTCATCTCTTTCATTGGCACTTTCTTCACGTTAACGTAGGGAACTCATACTGAGTAAAAGAGTTATGTGTGTACAGTCTTTCATTGTCTCTTAAACGAATACCCTCAAAAGTGGTGTCTGGTGTTTAAAGTGGGGCTATATTCCTCAAATATGTTCATTGGTTTTATTTTTGAGAAAATAAAGATAATAATAACCACTGTCAGAGAGTACATTTTATACAAATTTTGTATAATTTAATTTTATTTTTTTAAATTAGCCCTCATGATTATTCCATGAAATATTACTCCCATTTTTTAAGTGAAGGAAAAACTAAAATTCAGAGAGATTAAGTAACTTGTCCAAAGTCACAATACTATAATGTGACTGAGTTGCATTTTTAATCCATTTCTTTTTGAAGGCAAAGCCCACAATTTGCCCCAATAATATCATTCATTATAAATAAATATTAAGTTTTGATGCCATGTTTTCTTAAGAATTCCTTTCCTTTCTTAAGTTAAAAATTATCCTCAAATGTACATACCTAGTCAACAACTGAGATAATCAGGGTAAAGTAGAATATCTCTATGAAGACCTACAGACTTGGAGGGTAACTTATGTGATTCCTGCTTTTCCTTCATTATTCCTATTCATATGGGTTGGTGCTTTGATCTGACTTGCTGTTAAGTTTGTTTACAAAATATGTCATTGTGACGTCTGTTTCTCTTGTGAATGCTCTTCAGCCTGTTTCCTCCAGTCTCTAAGAAATAGCAAAAGAAATGTTCATTTCTTGTGAATCTCACATGCTTTCCCAGTAACATCAGCACTCTCCATCTCAGTTGGAATTTGCCTTAAATAATCAGCAGCAATATTTTTTGCTAAACAGTGAAGTGAGTGAAAAGAGAACTCAGGCATATAAGAGGAAAAAAGAGCAAGAAATTTCACAGTATTATGATGCATTCTATACCAGTAATCAAGAATTCTACATCTTGAAACTAAATATCCTATTACAAAACTTCTCTCATGACACTAAATTGACACTACTATTTAATGAGAATGCACAGAATGAGGGATATGATAATGGACTGGTTTGATTTATTGAGGAAAATTCAGCTTCACTTAAAATGCATTGTATTATTATTGTTATTGCTATTCAGGAAGAGAATATAAAGAGATTTCATGTGCTGTTTCTTCGTATACTCCAAGGTGTTGACAAAATAAAGCTTCTATAACTGAATGTTCATGTAGATAAAAGGAAAAATATAAAACTATAATATGGGATAGAAAGCAGAATTCCGAGATGCCCTTCAACAGATGAGTGGATAAAGAAGATGTGGTCCATATACACAGTGGAATATTACTCAGCCATCAGCAAGAACGATTTGTCAACATTTGCTGCAACATGGATGGCACTGGAGGAGATAATGCTAAGTGAAATAAGTCAAGCAGAGAAAGACAATTATCATATGGTTTCTCTCATCTATGGAACATAAGAACTAGGAAGATCAGTAGGGGAAGAAAGGGATAAAGAAAGGGGGGATAATCAGAAGGGAGAATGAAGCATGAGAGACTATGGACTATGAGAAACAAACTGAGGGTTTCAGAGGGGAGGGGGTGGGGGAATGGGATAGGCTGGTGATGGGTGGTAAGGAGGGCACGTATTGCATGGTGCACTGGGTGTTATATGCAACTAATGAATCATCGAACTTTACACCAAAAACCAGGGATGTACTGTACGGTGACTAACGTAATATAATAAAAAAATATTATTATAAGAAAAAAAGAAAGCAGAATTCATGTATAAAGAGTAATACTAACAACATTTAAATAGAAGAAACCCTGAAGGAAAAAAATGTTCTGTAAAACAATTTTAGATATAAATACATTGGTTTCCTTAGTCCATGAATGTGTAGATCCCATCTACTAAATTTCTACCTGCCTTCTCTCAACTCTGTACACTCTAAAGCCTGAGGACATCGTGTCGAAGAATTCATTAACTGTGGCTTCAGATGAGGCATAGGAGGTCGGAAAGAAGAATGTGAACCAGAGTGAAAACTTGGGAATTTTGTCACAATGTTAAAAACTGAACTTCAGTGACTTTCAAATTTCGGTCACATCCCCATTTGAATGACCTTTCTCCAAACACATTGTCTTTTCTATGTTATACTACCAAGCAATAATACAGGGACTTAGATGACAGAAATGAGGAAATGAGACAATTGGTGGTTGGAAGAAGGACAAAGATTTTCCCAATGGGAAGGGAACCCTTCAGGAAATTACTTTTAAGAACCAACAGGCAGCATTTCTACTCCAGTTATCAAACATTCAGAAAAACCAAGGTTAAAATTCCTGTTCTTCTCATGCAGGGTACATGATGTAAAAAATCTTTTTAGATTCAGATCCCAATCTGTGAAATAAGGATTTTATGAAGAAACATTCCATGTAAAACACAGAGTGTGGCAGATGGTAAAAACTTACTTTAAAATGTATTACCTACTTTTATTAAATTGTCTTAAAGATCTCCTAAAAATTAAATTAAATTCAACTAAATTAAATTAGTTTACTTCCAGAGACAAATTCCAGCACTACCCATATGCAATCCCCATTCTCTAATCCTTCTGTTTGTGTTTTCTTCTCTAGTTTACACAAAAGAACAAAAAAATGAGAAACCGCACAGAACTACGAGAGTTCATCCTCCTGGGCTTGTCAAATGACCCACAGCTTCAGGGGGGGATCTTCGTCTTTCTGTTCATCGCCTACATGCTCAGCATCATGGGGAACCTGACCATTATCACCCTTACCCTGCTGTCCTTGCTAGAGGTTTCATTCACAACTGTCAGCATACCCAAGTTCCTGGGCACCCTGATTACAGGACATAAAACCATTTCCTTTAATGATTGCATGGCTCAGTTCTTTTTTTTCATTCTGTTGGGAGTCACTGAATTTTACCTCCTGGCTGCCATGTCCTATGACCGTTACATTGCCATCTGCAAACCTCTGCATTACATGTCCTATGACCGTTACATTGCCATCTGCAAACCTCTGCATTACATGACCATCATGAATCCCAGAGTCTGCATACTCCTTGTCTTTGCTTCTTGGCTGGCTTCATTCTTAATCATATTCCCATCACTCATGCTGTTCATACAGCTTGATTACTGTAAGTCCCATGTTATAGACCATTTCACCTGTGATTATTTCCCCTTACTACACCTTTCTTGTTCAGACACAAAGTTCCTAGAGATAGTGGGTTTTTCCTGTGCTGTGTTTACTCTTCTGTTCACTTTGGCAATAATAATTCTGTCCTACGTATATATCATCAGAACGATTGTGAGGCTTCCTTCTGCTAGTCAGAGGACAAAGGCCTTTTCCACATGTTCATCCCACATGATTGTCATCTCCATCTCCTATGGCAGCTGCATTTTCATGTACATTAATCCAGCAGCAAAAGACAGAGTGTCTCTGAGCAAGGGAGTTGCTGTGCTGAACACCTCAGTAGCCCTCATGCTGAACCCCTTTATTTACAGCTTAAGGAACCAGCAAGTCAAGCGAGCCTTCATAGACAGGGCAAGGAAGATTGTATATTTCTCAAGCAAGTGAAAAAAAAAATAAAAGTGTTGTCATAAATTAGAGGCATGATCAAAACAAGTAAACAAAAAACAGGGTCTCTCAAAAGTCTATGAATATCCACATAGTCTCACTAGAGTTTTATTTCATTGCTTATATTTCCATTGCCAGCAGTATACCGAGGATACTTGAATATATGTTTTTTTTCTATTTAAATTCCAATACCTTTCTCATGCATTTCCCTTCCTTTGAGCTAGTCTTTCCACTCTGTAACTATGAGACTAGCCTCATTTCCTTCTTCTGAATATTTCTGAATTCCAAATTTTTCACAATAAAACTTAGAAAATCAAAGAAAGGCAAAAAGACATTGCAAGATCAATGAGTTAAAACTGTTTTATGATTTCACCAGGAAACACTCTTTCAAGGAATTCAGAAAATATTGTCATGTTAAAATTATTGGAAATTTACTATGCAAAAACTGTAAATATAACTTAGTCTTATTGGAATATCATAGGCATTATCCTCTCCATATGACAGCACACGTAGTAACTATGTAAAAAATGTGTAACTAAAAAAAATAATGTGATTACTTTTTTTGAGAAGTCTCAAAGTATTTCTCAAGTATCCAGTTTAAAACTTGTGGTGCCATATAATTTATCAATTTAAAATACAATTATGAAGACACACTTATTTAAGGGAAACTTAAGGTAGCCCCTCTTTCTAGCAACTCCATAATGAACATAGAAGCCATATCAGTTCTTAAAAAAAACCTGAAAAAATAAATAGTCCTAGATACCAGATATAAGTCCATTTACTGAGTCATAGTAGTGTATTTAAAAGCTTGATGTTAAACCGCACTTTTTGATAATCGATACCTAAGAGTTATACCTTTTCTGGCTATTTTGATATAATAGCTTACACATACAATTCGTTTAAGTGCAAGTGATGCAAAACCTTCTTTGTTTCATAATATCCTTTGATCACAGAAAAATCATTTTAACAAAATCGGTTACCAGCTCACCATCACTGTGTTTACTCATTGCTACACTGGATGTTCTAGCCAGGGCACTAGCAGGACAAGCACATTTAGTAGCACTGGAAAGGAAGAAACAAAGAAATCTTTCTTTGCAAAGAACATGATTTTCCTCCTAAGGTCTTAGTGCATTTACACGAGATGGTTCTTGAACCCGACACACTCCTGTCCCAGATATCCACATGTCACCTCAATAAGTCCTCCCCCAATGACACCACATAAAATTATAGTAGCTCCCCGCTTCCAAGGTTTTTCAGGTTTCTCTTCCTTTACAAAATAGTTGTTAATTTATAAAAGACCCTATAATTTACAAATCAATCATGCTCATTGCTTATTGTCTGTATTCTGGCACATCCCTCACCCCAGGAGAGAAGGGATCTCTGTCTCTCTGCAGACAAATGCTGTGGTCCCAGCAGTAGGGCGCAGGGCCTACCCACACCCTTCCTGAGAGCCACTGGTGCTTGTGTCTTCCCAATTCTGCATTCAGAAAGCCCACGTCAGCAGCTTGAAACCTGCCATGTGAGGACCTCACATCTTAGGACAGGATCAGCTCTTACAAATCAGCCCCTCACCTCCACCCTCTGAGACGCGGTCGTTAGACATTTACCAGAAGTCACTAATCCTCCTCATTTAGAACATGCATCTGCCATGTAGTGGTATTCAATAACTATTTTTTGAATAAATAAATAAGTTGAATAAGTTAGAATGGTTCCAGTGTCCTAGCAACCAAAACACTGACTAAATATTTTACCCAACATACACACGTATAATAATGTATATAACACTGTGTTAGCTTTTAAAAGTGTTCAAATAAAATGTGCATTCTATCATAACTAGACAATTTGTATGACAAAGAAATAATTGAATATTTTCTAAGGCATTTGGTGTTCATTTCACTTTTATTTTACATTAGCCTTTTGACAACTATGTAAAAATCAACTTATTTGATGTGTATTGACTTTTCATGAAGTTAATGAGAACACTTCTTGTTAAGGTTTGCATACGGAGCTTTCTAATGGTAGGAATTCCCATGATGCAAATCCTCATTTTTTTCACACAGAAAAATTCTTGTAACTATTTGAGTCACACCTAGTAATTTATGAGGTCCGACATTACCTGTCAATCAATATACTTCTGAGATTAGAAATTCAATTTATAGGATAATAGCTCAATTAAATGATGGTAGTCAGTTAATGGGAGCCTAACCAGACATCTTGCAGAGGGGCTTACCTATAAAGGATAATAATATGTCACTGAAAAAAATACGTAATATGTACTGGAATTATTCAGTAATATGATGCCAGTTCTAGTTTTAGGGAAAGCCTTAAAATATTTGGATCCCTAAACCATGTGATTTAATAAATTCTACTTTTTTATTTTGAACATGTTACAGAAAACCATTATTTGTAATTAAAGTCCATCTTCCTCTCTCTGGAGCGAGTGAAACCTGGTAGATTGAACAATGTTTCATTGGCCTAAAACATAGTCACTCATCAAACTCAGAATACACGGAAATAATTGACACATTATTAAAAAGCAGATGTCCTACTAGCTTGCGGATAAGAAGGTAACAGATGTAATCAGTCTCCATTTAAAGTAAATTAATTTGGAGGCCTAGAGAAAAGCTAGAGAGCTGTTAGGAACTAGGAATAAAACAGTAAAGGTAGAAAGTTAGAGGGTGAAAGAGTGATCAAGGTCAAGAGACAATCCAGCATCTAGGTATTTGAGAAAATAAATGGAGAAGAAACATGTCCAATAGGATATTTTATGAAGTGCAGTGCTTCGTGAGATAGAAATTCATTCCCTTTTCCTGTAAGTAAGGCAGTAAAGATTGCATCGCTCACAACTACACAAGTGGTGGGCACCAGACACTTTAACTTCCTTCTGTCTCAGACTCTTTCTTTACCTGAATAATAATAGCACTGACCTCAGAGGGTTTTCTATTGTCCGCTTGTTTGAAAAAATGAGATAATTTTATAGTCAGTGCCTGGTAATCAATAAAAGCTCTGAATGAAATATGAAAAGAATCACTATTTGGATACAAAACTAAAGGCAAAGCAATAGAATTTTCATAAGGAGAAAATCAGTTCCACTATCTCTATGGAAATATCTTGGACAAATATTTTCAATGCCTATTTTAATGTGTATCAGTATTAATTCAACACATTTCAGTTTTATGTATTGTCCTATGTGTGAGGTAATGGTTCATTTATCCTTTCCCACGTCTTTCTTTGTCCCACTTTCAAATACTCTCAACTTTCAATCTTGTAAATAATCTGCCCCCCATAATAATAATAATCTGCACTGCTGGCATTTAATGCACCCATGTTTTATGTCCGCATTTATAACTGTGAAGAAAATAAAGATAAATTATTAAATATAAAATTATATTACATATATGTGTACATATGGTATCCATATATACTTCTATACTATATTATTCCTCTAGTATTAAAAATGACATCTTTCATTGAAGGAAATGTGGAAATAAATTCAAAATATCCAATGCTAGGTTTCCAGATACTTATTTTATTTATTTATAAATATTCTCCACACGAGAAGATATCATGTGCACAAATATAAACAACTGTTTAATGGAAGTAAATAACATGGTGAAGAAAGTAGTCAAAAGGCTATAAAAGCCACATTAGAGAGGGCTTGGGAATGGCTTCCTTAAATTCAAAGGACCAGTCTAGGTATAAACCTTCTCATCAGTCTTTAATAGGTTGTCCATTTCAGAAGACGATCATATCACACTAGAAATCCATAGCAGTGTTTTCCATCTTTTCATCCTGGTAAAGAATTCTTCTCTACATTGCCACAATTCAAGGGATATAAGCAGCATTGTCCACAATAGCTAAATCGTGGAAGGAGCCAAGATGCCCTTCAACAGATGACTGGATTAAGAAGATATGGTCCATATATACAATGGAATATTACTCAGCCATCAGAAAGAACGATTACACAACGTTTGCAGCAACATGGACGGGACTGCAGGAGATAATGCTAAGTGAAATAAATCAAGCAGAGAAAAACAACTATCATATGGTTTCACTCATTTATGGAACATTAGAAATAGGAAGACTGGTAGGAGAAGGAAGGGAAGAATGAAGGGGGGTACAGAGAAGGGGGAATGAACCATGAGAGACTGTGGGCTCTGGGAAACAAACTGAGGGTATTAAGAAGAGTGAAATTCTAAATCAAGCTTTTCACACACTCAGTATCACGTTGTTTGTATATTTGTCTATTTACCTCATTTTGCTTTTTATACCTTTTCATCAATATTTATAAAAATGATTCACCTGTATCTTTAATGATTCTTCTCCTTGGAACCCTATTTACTTCATGAATTCCCATGGGCCAACAAAAAGACACAGATAAAATAAGTCCAGTTCCATTGCTTTGGCATCCATAGAGAAGAACATTTCATATTTTCTGTTTTTCAAAGCAGCATTTGCAGGAAAATATAGCAGTCCCCGAACCTAAGGAAAATACTACTTACATTTTATAGAATTACAAAATATTGGTTTTAAATGTTTGCATGAATAGAAAGAAAAATGATTTAATAAATAAGTGTTTTGTGTTATATGAAAAGAGCCAAACGGAAGAGTACTAGTCAACTCAGGCGTAACTGAATTTGTACTAGGAGTCTGAGTGAGAGATGAAAAGCAAGAATGAGTTGTAATATAATAAAGTGTTGTCAGAATTTCATAGTATCAGGAATGAAGGACATTGTGAGTCAAAGAGAAGTATAATCCCTACGAACCATGAAAAAGTTCAATCAACACAATTGTTTTGAGAGCACAATAGAAACAAAATATTTTGCTAACTTGATTTACCAGCTCTGAAATTGTGTAAATGTTTAAGCAAATCAGATGATAACATTTGAGACTAAATCATCAAGAAGAATCAGGAAGTAAGTAAATATTTTTTTCTTCAGTATAATATATGTATCTTCATTTTATTCAAATGTTTTAAAAAATCATGTCCATATGTACATTTATGGGTTTACAACCCTTTCAATATTAAAAATTAAATAATTGCTTACTACCAATAGACTATTAATGAAATCCTAAAGCAGGAACACAGAAATAAATCTTGAATTGTTCGTTTTTTTCTAATGTGAAATTGTATTCTGTTGTAGAGACAGGGTTATTTATTAAGTTCCCTATTGGAAAGAATATCTGCTTCCTGGTTAATGCTATTTTGACCAACTACTTGTTCATTTTCCATAGCAATATTGTAAGAAAAAAAGAAAAGAGAAGGAAAGGATTATGCATTGTATGAATTAAACTATTTCTAGGCAATTATTTAATTTAGGAATAGAAGGTTACTTTCTTGTCTTTCTGGCCTTTTTATCAGTTAAGCAAAAAAAAAAAAAAAAAAAAAAAAAAAAAAAAAAAAGATAAGAGAGTGGTAGCATCAACCAAACCCTTAGGAAATTAATTAATGAGAGAATGCCAACAAGACATTCCCATAGATAAACATGCACATTCTACAGTGAGATGATTACTGTGGTGGTTTCCTAAACTGTAGGTCTCCAAATATATAATGTGGCGGTAGGCCTAAATAACCCCAGTGAGATTTCAAATGCTATATTTAAATTATCCATAATCCAGGTTAGTTTTTATAACATTGAGAAAAAAGAAAAATATCAATTAGAATATTTTCATGTTTTTATAAAAGGACCTAATATTCTAAAGAATAATTAATATCTTAAAGGAACATTAGAATAAACAGCTTCTGCTTAAATGTTAGCACAAGTTTTTTGGGTTTTTTTTTTTTAACCCATGGCCCACAACAGTGTATTTTCAACAAAAAGAAATCAGTATTTAACTTCAAATAATATGTATTATTTGAATGTGAGGTCCAAAAGAAATTGGAGAGAGTTGTTGAAGGAAAACATTTGTTTTTGGATTTCATAAATTATTCATCACCATGGATATTTGTAAGGTTCTATTCTCTAGCCTCAATCCTGTTTTCACTTTTTTATGTCCTATAGAGAAACACTCATTTTCCATTCTAAAGGGGGGAAGAAAGTATCGGCAATGAAAAACCACACAGTGCCCACAGAATTCATTCTTCTAGGGCTATCAGATGACCCAGAGCTTCAGATTATGATTTTTCTCTTCTTAATTATCACATATATGTTAAGTATCACTGGAAATTTAACCATCATCACTCTCACCTTGGTTGACTCCCATCTACAGACCCCTATGTATTTCTTCCTCAGGAAATTCTCTGTATTAGAAATATCCTTTACAACTGTCTGTATTCCTAGATTTCTGGGTACAATCATCACCAGAGATAAAACTATTTCATACAATAATTGTACAGCTCAGTTGTTTTTCTTAATCTTCATGGGAATAACTGAGTTTTATCTTCTAACTGCCATGTTCTATGACTGCTACGTAGCCATATGTAAACCCTTGCATTATACAACCATCATGAACAAAAGAGTCTGCATTTTACTTGTCTTTTGTGCTTGGCTGGCAGGATTCTTAAATATCTTCCCACCAGTTATTCTTTTTCTCCAGTCAGATTACTGTGGCTCCAATGTCGTTGATCACTTTGCTTGTGACTATTTTCCGCTCTTGCAATTATCTTGCTCAGAAACACGGCTCCTAGAAGTGATTGGTTTTTACTCCGCAATAGTGATTCTGCTTTTCACCTTGGCATTAATAATTCTATCTTACATGTTCATCATTAGAACAATTCTGAAACTGCCCTCTGCCAGTCAGAGAAAAAAGGCGTTTTCTACATGTTCCTCACACATGATTGTCATTTCCATCTCTTATGGAAGCTGCATATTCATGTATGCCAACCCTTCCGCAAAAGAAAAAGCATCATTGACCAGAGGAGTGGCTCTTCTGAATACTTCTGTTGCTCCTATGATGAATCCATTTATATACACCCTGAGGAACCAGCAAGTAAAGCAAGCCTTTAAGGATACTATACAAAAGGTTATGTTTTTCTCCAGTAAATGAAAGGATGAGTAGCACTGAAAAAATGAAGTTCTTGTAAATACTATTATTCACACTTTCTCAAAACTCCCTTTCCTTTATGAGACTTACGGATTTTCCCCTTTTTTTCCACTCCCATATTAAAATTCCCCAATCATTGAACTCAACAAATTTGACGAACCAAATATTATTCCAGAATTTTCTGTAAATGCTAGTGTTTTATTCAAATGTATTTTTTCATAAGATTTTTTTATTATGTTATGTTAGTCAACATACAATACATCATTAGTTTTTGATGTAAAGTTCAATGATTCATTAGTTACGTATAACACCCAGTGCATCATTAGTTTTTGATGCAATGTTCCATGATTCATTGTTTGCCCATAAACACCCAGTGCTCCATGCAATATGTGCCCTTCTTCATATCACCAGGCTAACCCACACGCCCTCTCCGCTCCCCTCTGAAACCCTCAGTTTGTTTCCTGGAATCCATAGTCTCTCCTGGCTCCTCTCCCCTTCTGATTTCCCACCCCTTCATTTTTCCCTTCCTTTTCCTAATGTTCTCCATGCTATTCCTTATGTTCCACATGTAAGTGAAACCATCTGATAATTGTCTTTCTCTCCTTGACTTATTTTACTTAGCATACTCCCCCCAATTCCATCCATGTCGATTCAAATGTATTTGGATGAAGTAATACATTTGGGTTAATGATTATGATTTTGAATGGTAGTGGTTTGCCTTTGAAGAGACACTGGGCATTTAGTTTGATGGAAAGCATGTCAGGATAGGTGAGGATTTCTGAACTTTTCATTCTTACCCAGTAACGGGAATGAATGTTATTAGAAAATTTTTATTCTATTTGTCATTTCCATGAAATCAAATAAACACAATCACCAGGGGACCGGAAATAAAATATAAATATCTAGTTAAATATTTTGAAAGATTAGAAACTCATACATATTAAAAATATTTATCTATTTATAATAATTATGATGCTAATGAGGAGGAAGAGAAGGAAGGGAGAAGGAGGAGAAGATAACATAAAATTTTCCATCAATTCCTACATTCTAGATCTATTGTTTTCTTTGTGTTGACTCGTTTAATCCTGCCAACAACTTTATGGGGTGCTATTAATTACTAATCTCTCTTAGTCAGACGTATTTTTCTTTAGGTAGATCAAATACCTCCAAAAATTAAAAATAGGCCGAGAACAGACAATGTAAAATACATCAAGTGTATCAAATGGATGAAACTATGCTGAACCAGTGGACATGCACCTTTCTGGAGAACTGAGCTGGATTCGTGGCATCTAGAGCCGACTGCAGGGTTTTAGGAAGTATGGAAGAGAACTAACACCTACTGATAGTGTTCTACACGCTCTCCTTTGTATTAAGCAAATCACATGCACTATTTATTTTACAAAATCTCTTAGAAAGTGAACATGACTTCTAATTTATAGGTGAATGAACACAATGAAATTGAGGTTGAAAGTTCAATGTACGGTGGCGCCTGGGTGGCTCAGTCTTAAGCCTAATGCTCAGGTCATGATCCAGCCTGGCATTGGGCTCCCTGCTCAGCCGGAATCCTGCTTCTCCCTCTGCCTCTCCCTCTGCCCTTGCTTGTGTTCCCTCTCTTGCTGTCTCTCCCTCTGTCAAATAAATAAATAAAATCTTAAAAAAAAAAAAGAAAAGGAAGAAAGTTCAATGTACAGTGATTGCAGCTTTCAGAAATGGGAATTCAATCACTTTTCTTCCACCTCAAAACCCAGACTAGTGGGTTACGTTCCTCTTCACACTGGCTTTCATTTGTAATAATTTATGAAGAAAAGCTCATGTTCAATACTAGAATTGTTACATTAAAGGACTTTCTAAAGTGTAATGAACTCATTCCAGCTTTTCTTACTTATGGCAGGCTTTGGGGGGAGAGGGATGAAGAAGGAGGATTCTTGTTCTAAGTGATCTCAGATTCTAGTGGGGAGAAAAACGCCATGTAACTAACACTTAATTTGATAAATGTAGCGACTTAGGCATGAGTAGCCTATAGGCCAGGTCATGTTATCATTGTCAAAGAAAATGTCAGTTTTCCTGCCTCTTCTCTTACCACAATTATGGTCAGTTTCACAATAATTGCTAGACTTTGGTTCTTTTTAACCCTAAAGTCACATGCATAAAACAAACCTTGTCTGCTTTGCCTGTCATCCTCATTTTCACTTTTATTTTATTTCTTGGTCATTACCATATATGTTTTTTAAAAAGTCACATGATTTCCTCAGGAAAAAGGGGTTTTGGGAATAGGATTATGATACTCTCCAAGACTCTCCAGCAAGATTCCCTTTACCCTCAAACCACGGTGTGAATCATACATTCATCTCACACTCAGTTTAACCTGTTACCACTCCACGTCTAATACTCTTTCAGATCTATTTCAAAGACTTTATATCAGTGACCACAGTCTAGATTTCTAAGACTTTTACAGGCATTTATCACTTTACATTAGGAAACACTGAGATATATTTGTCACATTAAATCCATGCACAAACAAAGCAAACTAAAAGAAAAACCAGTAAAAATACTTACTATCTCTGTGTGGATATTAACAGCTTACTATAAGCAGAATAGGAAACTCACAATTATAAATTTCTTCCTAATTCTTAAGGTGAAAATAATTCAGGTGTTATTTCTAAAAAGACTATCAAAACAACTACATTGCAGGCATTTGCTAGCTAGCCATTTGGATTAATAGAAGAGACCATCTCCACCTTACAAGATTTCAAGCAACAGATTAAAAAGGTAGACATCTAGATATGGAATTAATCTTTCAGAAATCCATATACCTGGGGCCATATGAGTATAAAATATGGGATTGCTCACAACATTTGCAATAATGCAGTAAGAATTCCAAGTAAGAATAAGAAATGTAATTAAATGGATATTCTGGGCAAACAGAATAATGATTGCAATTAACACAGTTGTAAAAGTGAGAGAAGTGAATGGCAATTGTGTGGAAAGCAACAGAAAGCAACAAGTAGCCCTTACTTCTCTTTTTTGCTTTCCATGAGAAGCTAATTTTATTGATTCAATTTATTATGCACAGAAGAAATTATGCTATAAAACCAATACTCACGTTCCTCATGTGAACATTATACGTTTTTTTCTTTTTCTTAATGGCAGCACTAGGGTTTATTAAGGTGCACCTTAGTACAGGTGCCGGGGCTTGTGCATGGGCGCTTTTGATGTATAAAGCCCAGAGCTTTGAGCAATGACACCAGGAAACTGACAGCTGCGTGGACGTCGTACACAAGCTCATCATCCGCCATCTTCATGGGCCAACCACCACTGCTAGACATACCGCCTTCTTCATCTGGAATTGGATGGTGGACTTCACTTCACCCACTTTGGCCCCCAGTTCTCATTGTGGGTCAGCATGGAAGGGCACACGCCTTACTTAGGCCTGGAACCAAACCTGGTGGGATCTGCTTGATCAGAGATTCTGAAGCCAAAAAGCACCACACTTCTTGAACAGCTTCTTGACGAAATTTTTTTCTTGTTGAGTTTCTTCTATGTCTCAGTGTCCATGTGGGGAATATCCACGACCTTGGCCTCCTCAGAGTGCTGATGGTCCCCCAAACCTTGGGGCAGGGAGTGGACTGAAGCCTGATGGTGCCCGAGAAGCACTTGTCCTTCTGAGGGTGGTGGTTCTTCAAGCTGACCTGCAGCTCCACTGTCTCCAAAACCTTCCGGCGCTGGCACTGGTTCCCCTGCAGGACTTCCCACACCACCAGTGCAGGGTGTCACTTGGAGACTTTGCTGCTCATGGTGCCTCAGGTCACAATAACCAGATGAAAGAGCAATACTATATGTTTTAAACTGTGTTAAACAATTTACCTACCCCCCCAAGATAGTAGCAATCCCTTTAAGTGGGTATGCTTTTCTCCTCTTTTTAAAGAATAAGACAGATAGGCATAGGAAACAAATGATGTCTATATGGCCAATATACATTGGAACAGTGATTCAGCTCAAAGCTATGCCCCCTCCCCATGAAACCATTGTACCAATTACTGGGGGAGGTGAGAAATCTTGCAATACAAGCATATACAAAGAAATCTTAGAATTTCAGAATAGGATGCCATTTCTTTCACAAAAGTACTTTCTTTCACAAGAGTCCTAACTAAGCCCATCTAAACTGCCAGGCTTGGCTTATGAGGGTTTCTCTCAAAATAACGTAGTTCGGAAAATTAAAAATTCAGAAGACAATGACTCCTTTGCAATTAAACTTAAATCCTTAACTTAAATGTAGAAAATTACTTTCGCTTAAGAAACTCAGAATCCCTAACTCTTCCACTGGTAATCTCAGATGTAACATATACCTGTATGATAATATCATCTCTCATTGGCAAGAGCCTCTGTCATTTTTGGATTGAGCACTGAGTTATCCACAACAACTGCAGGCATAACCATGGAATATGGTTTGGCAATTGATTCTCTCACAGATATTACTTAGTCATTTTCCATCAGTATGATACCAGTCACAGTAAACCTTTGTATTCTTAAATAATCAGAGCTTTTTGGTGTTTATCAGGCCCTACCTCTCTCTCTGATGGTAGATCAATGCTAAAGTCTTCAAACTCAGATGGCGCTTTTTGGTCCAGCTATACAATCGGATGTGTATTGCTACAGTTTATGGTCATATAGGATCACATGAGCCTCATGGTACAGTATGCTTATCAATGTGATTAGAAGTTTTCACAATATACTGGAATTTCATCTTTCTTGACTATATTAACAGATTATGAGCATTTTGTGAGGAAAGGGAATACTTTGTTCATTATTGCCTACCAAAGGACTTATTATAGTGCAGTCATTTACTAAAATATTTGTTAAATTAATCAACAAAAGACGAAGGTCTCATAATTCCTATTCCTATCTAAACTATTATTATCCCCTGCTTCGAAATTATCATTGCTCTGCTCTGGTATCTTATTTGAATAAGTTTCTGTGGCTGGGTTTTCTAGGACTCCTTGTTTTTCAGAAGCACAGGCAGAAATTGCTATAACCCTTCAATAATAGCAGCATTTCTTAAACTCCTTACTCAACAGACAGAAACTCTCTCTTCTTTCTAGGTCTACCTCCCAGGATCTCTACTGTGGAAACATACAGGGCAAAATTCTATCTTTTAATCATTAAGAAACCAGATGGAACCATACAATTAGACTCCCATGGGTATCACACTTTTAATGTTTTCTTAACTTGAGATGTTTTCATACAGACAATACTAAAAAATCATAATGGGACTCAACAATATTATTTACTTAGCACATATCAATGGTTTTCTTGATACAGATCCTTTCAGGTCTCAGAAGCAGCTCATATACTCCATCGTTCATTCTGTTAAATCCCCAGAAACACATTTCCATTTGTGCAACCTTGGAAAAATTAGCTAAACTCTCAATAAGTCACTTCCTGATATAGAAATTAAGGAGAATAATAGGAATTTCCTCAGGCGGTAGTTGTAAATATTTATTTAAACAAGGTTAACAAATATGCCTCGTGCCTTCCAGGGCTTAATAAATTAAAACTATTATTATTATCTTAAATAATGTCGTCAGTTTTAATTCAATGTCATACAGCCAGCCACATGCAATTTACTCATAAATAATTTGGTTTTATGCATCACAACAGTGTCTATAGGACAACTATCCTTGCATATGGTATGTTATGTGGTACTCCCTCATCTATAAATTGTGGATGACAATAATATTTACTTGATTTTTTGATGTGAATAATTTAGACTACACTTTTGCATATCACTACTCTACTAGTGTTTTATTATGAACTTTGCATCCTCCAAATTCCATCAAACATGTCTATTTATATGCAAGGGCTGGAGAGGCTGCATTTTCAGTTGTCCTTGAAGCTAAGATTCTAAATGTAATTTTAGTTCTGCCAATCAGATACATTCATAAAAGATACAAACTTCAAACACTGTTATCGTTTTAAGCATCTATATTACTGGTGTAGATCATAGCAGGTTCAAATGGCCCTAAATTTTGTAGCAATAACACTAGACTCCTGAGGAGGAGTTCTCATGGGGACTTAATTTTGTGAAGCCTCTTTGAGATCATTCCAAGAAGCTCATCCTAAAATCTGCCTTCAGGGATGCCTGGGTGTCTCCGTTGGTTAAGCATCTGCTTTAGGCTCAGGTCGTGATCCCACAGTCCTGAGATTGTTTCCCTTCCCGCATCTTTCTCCTTGCTCAGTGGGGAACCTGCTTCCCCCTAGGCCTGTGGCTTCCCCTGCTTGTGCTCTCTTTCTTTCTCAGACAAATAAATAAAACACTTTTTTTAAAAATCTGCCTTCAGCTCTCTAGATAATTCCTTGAACCATACATTACTTGATACTAAATAGATTTATTTTTAATTAGCTACCATAAATCCTGCTCTCTGCAACTGCAGTTGATATACAGAGAACAGATCTCAGTAACGGACTCTCAAAGCAGTAAGAATCTGGAACCAATTAACCTGGTTTGGTCTGAAATCAGCGATGATTCCATTACACAATGAAACACTGGTAGTCTACGTGGACACATTTATAAGACAGTTATCTAGAATTAAATGCCTTCTGAAAGCAAGGTTGAGTAAAACTGAACAATGAGTACAAGGCTTATGTAGGAGCTGGCTGTTTCCAAATGCATTAGACAGATTAAACAAAGAAAATGTAACTTTAAAGTTTCAATTATCTTGTAACTGAAGAGACGACATAGCCAGTATTAAATCTCTATCTTACAGGTTCCTTAATTATCAAGCTGATTTAATTCACAACCTCTTCACATGTCTTATGTGAATGCTAAGACCCTGACTGGGGAAAAAATAGGAACTGATCATTGGAATAAAGGTATCTCTGTGGTTTCAGACAACTTGGAGTACCTGAATGTGAAAGCACCACCTCTTAGACTCCTTTGCCAACAGAAGGAACCATCTTTATCTTGTTCTGCTTCATGAAACTGACCATGCATCATTTAGAACCTCTATAGTTAACCACACGTGAAGGAATTAGTTTTCAATTTTCCCTTATGTGTATAGTCACCATTCCTAGACTATTTTCTGACCTATAATATGTATCAGAATCTAGCCTTACCAGGAGATGGTAAGCAAGTACAAACTCAGGAAAAGGCATAATTACATTGAAAATTTTTACCTGTTTTGATAATTTATCTTAACATAAATATGGGAACTTATGTTTGGATGGAATCTCATGACACATGTCCAGGAGAGAAGAAACATAATTTCACATTCTGCTGAATTTATTGAAATGAGTGCATCTATCAGAAATTCTGGGGTTGCTAAGCCACCTTGAATAGATAGAATTTCCAGTGGATTCAAAGGTGATTACCGAACTGATGCTTGCAAGTTAACTTATAACAAAGAAGCTGAAATACCATAAATTCCTTAATATAAAGTTTACAATCAATAGATTGATGATACAGTTTGGAAAGCATTCAGCATGTTTAAGCTATTCATTGGCCTCCAAATTCTATTCCCCAAGATACCAAGAGTTGAAACAAATACAATGATTTTATCTTTTTTAAAAAACTGAGGAAAGGAGCACTTGGGTGGCTCAGTCAGTTGAGCATCTGAATCTTGATTTCAGCTCTGGTCATGATCTCAGGATCGTGAGATCGAGCCCCGTGTCGGGCTACACACTCAGAGGGAGTCTGCTTGAGGATTCTCTTTCTCTCCCTCTGCCCCTCCCCTGCTCGTGCTCTCTCTCTCTCTTCCTCTCTAAAATAAATAAAATCTTAAAAAAAAAAACGAGGAAAATGGAAGAGGGGATAATGAGTAAAGTGGGAGGTATTACTAGTGAAGGGTGTACTGAGCATCCCCACTAAAGTCTCCCTTAAGTCTTCAAATGATGAAAGCATGTTATTATATGACATCCAAGCATGTCTAGATTGGCAGTAAAAATGATGATTGACAAAAACTGACCTCACTATTGGAGATTCATCATGAAAATCTAGGACAGAAATAAATGGCTAGCCCCCTGAGATAATTGAATTTGTTATTCAATAACAACAACAACAGCAACCACAATAATCATGATGTCTTATTATGAAA
Organism: Ailuropoda melanoleuca; assembly: GCF_002007445.2. Lineage (NCBI taxonomy): Eukaryota > Metazoa > Chordata > Mammalia > Carnivora > Ursidae > Ailuropoda > Ailuropoda melanoleuca. The sequence goes on from NC_048233.1 coordinate 44,668,526, forward strand.
GTCTGACTTGAATTATGATGAATCAATCAGAAAGTGTTCTGTTACAATTTAGGAAAGACCCTGCAGTTTCACAACACACATATAGTGAATTTCATGGTCAATTTATAATGGCTAGTTACCAAAGGAAGAAAAAACTCAACCTTGTTGACAGATAATTCTGCATCATACAATACAATTGCAATAAATAATCTACTGATTAAATGAATCCCATTCAGGAATAGCCCTCAATCATAGTTAGGATAGAATGTTTTTTCTGGTAGAATAAATTCAAGTGGTATATCTCATTGTCCTCATTTCCAAGAGCTTACAGCTAGTCGCATGTGAGATTTTCTACTGTTTCATGAACATTAGTTAATGATATGTTGGGTAGCAAGGGGCTTAGAAAGAAATATTGGAATATCAATAGCAAAGAGAGTTAGGAAATGGTACTTGAATGAGACTCTCATAATGGAACCAGAATATTTAGGTGTTTGTGTGCCATGTGACTTTCAACAAATACTCATCTGAAAAGGAGATTTATAATAATCAAGAGGAAAAGATGATCCATTTTATGAAAGCCATTCACTTTTCTTGAACCATTTATTTCAATATTTAATTACTAAGTTAATGAAAAATACGGCCATGAAGGCAATGATTAAATTTTATATATAAGTTCCTTAGATGTCAAACCTGCCAGATCAATGTTGAACTTTTGATATAGCTCATATGCCAGAGGAACAATGAGCCACCTGACAGAAAATTGATAAGTTTACACCCCTTTCTTCACTGAGGCTACAATTTGTACTCACTGGAAGAACAACTTTTTCTTTTTTTTTTTTTTTTTTTTTTTTTTAAAATTTTTTTTTTTTTTTTNATTTATTTATTCGACACAGATAGAGACAGCCAGCGAGAGAGGGAACACAAGCAGGGGGAGTGGGAGAAGAAGAAGCAGGCTCATAGCGGAGGAGCCTGACGTGGGGCTCGATCCCATAACGCCAGGATCACGCCCTGAGCCGAAGGCAGACGCTTAACCGCTGTGCCACCCAGGCGCCCCAGAACAACTTTTTCTGAATATATGTCTGCTTTTGCTTCCCACAAGGCTTCTTCCCACAATCCCAGCTGTAGAGTACTAATTATTTTATCCTGAGTCACAATGACCTAAATAAAATTGGTTCTGAAAATGAAACTTATTTGAGAGTAAAAGAAGTGAGGCAGCGACACTGATATATCTTACTAGGTACTGTATCATCCAGAAATGTCAAAAACAAAAGTAGTTATGATCATAAATTTTGGTCATTCTTGAGAAACATGAGTATTAACCCAGTAACTGGGGTTGGTGGAAAATGTCTAGGTGCCAAGTATTCTATCCCCTTACTAGCATCACCATTTAAGTGGTAATTAAAAATGGAACATACATGAGAGATACAGCAAGCATTCATGTAGGCAAAACATTTGGTTTCTCAAAAAACATTTGGTTTCCTTCCTGACTGAAGGAAAAAATATATATATATAATATATATAATATATGCAGAATATGTAATAGATAAAGGATATGTATTGAGAGTATATAAAGTCCCAAAATACAATAATAAGAAAACAAAATTTAAACAATGGATAAATATCTGAACACAAATGTTATCAAAGTTAATATACAAATATCAAGTAAGCATAGTCAAGGATACTCAACATCTTGGTCATCAGAAAAATTAATTAAAAACCCAATGGACACCTGCCTGGCTCAGTTTGTACAGCATGGGACTCTTGATCACAGGGTCATAAGTTTGATCCCCACATTGTGTGTAGAGATAACTAAAATAAATAAATGAATGAGTGAATGAATGAATGAATGAATGAATGAATGAATAAAACCCCAATGGGATCCTGCTACGAATCTATCAGAATGAATAAAATAAAAGTTTTTAAAAGACAATATTAAGTACTTGAGGCAAAACCACAGAAACTTCCACAAATTGCTAATGTGATACAAAACACTGCAGTCACTTTAGAAAGCCATTTAATAGTCACTTACAATGTTAAACATACAATTTTTTAAGTCTATCCATCTTCTAATTATTTTACTCAAGTGAAATGAAATCTCTCCACACAAAACATCTTTATTTATTATCATCATGAATTGGAGACCACCCACGTTCTTCAACGTGAATGAATACACTAACTGTGGGGTAGGCACTTAAAGGAACACTATTTGGACTAGACAGGAACCACATACTCATTTACCCATCAACATGGGTGAAACATTACTCCATTTAACTAAGTGAAAAAATCCCGATCCAAAGGCTGCGCCTTATCTGGCTCTACTTGTGTGGTGTTCTGGAATGGCAAATATGAGGACAGGAAATAAATCAGTCATTGTCAAGTTTGAGAGAGACAAAGGGTTGACAAGCAAGGGACAACGTGAGGGATGTGAGATGATGTACCCATACTATGTGGTTCTGTGGGGTAAACACATGACTCCATGCGATATAAACACCTATATAGCAGTAAACAACCCATAGTGTATGAGCTTTCTAAATGCAAATTACAAATAATTATCCAGGCTGTTGGTGGAATTCAAAAGGAACACATTCTGTGACAGGTCAATCTCACCATTTTACAAAGAATGAACTCTGGACTGGAGGATTGTAATTGGAAGTATGAACTAATGCTCATTTTATATAAAGTTGTTCTTCATTATTCATGGAGTCCTTATTTGCACATTTGCCTACTCTCCAGCATGTATTTGTAACCCCAAAATCAATCCAGGAGGCACTTTTGCAGCCAGTCCAGGACATGGGCAGAGCAGCGAAGAGTTTGAGTTCCCCATCACACCTGTTCCCAGTTGAGGTTAAACAAGGTGATGTTCTGCCTTCTTGTTCAGCTCTCATACCTTAAACAAAGTCCTTTTCATGGCCTACATAATGCCACATTTTTCTGTTTAATTAGTAATTTCACTGCTTCTAATGGCCCCCAAAGCACAGTACTAAAGCACTTAGTGTCCTGAGAGCAAGAATGCTGTGATGTGACTTACAGAGAAAATACCTGTTGGGGGAATTTGGGCCACGCATGAGTTATAGGCTGTTGGCTTGATATTAACAAATCAACAACATAGTACATTAAGAAAAAGGAAGAAAACATTTGATACTCTGTTTGCGAGGCCTCTCCTGAAAGTGCTAAATTAGCATCTTTCCTGCATGATGAAGGTATGGAAAAGATGGAGAGCAGATACATTTGGAGATTCATGAGATGAAAGAGATTTTTTTTTTAAAAAAAGGCATAATGACCGCATTGTTGGAAGCCTGACAGCCAAAGAAATTTATGGTCATGTTACCCATTGTTAGGACATGTTAAACTCTACAGAGCTAGCACTGTTGGCTCATGTTTTTCATGATTTTCGAAGACTGACCTGATGCACATTCTTGGGTTATCTTTGCAGGATTTAAACCCCTTTGAGTGCTCAGATACCAGACCAACTAAAGCCAGAGGAGCAAGGATGCTGACCCTTGCCAGCCCTTGGGATTTCAATCAACAAAGTCACTTTAAGATGACTTTTGCCCCAAATTCACGCTGAATTTCCCATTGTGCAAGCCCCTGGATAAATATGTATACACCCTTAGCTTAAAACCTCCCAGTGTGCTGTTCAAAGAGTCACTGCTTTAGGAAATACCCCAGGTGTTCCCCGTACAGATTGCAAGTAAAGCCCTTCCTTTCCTATTCTTTAACTTGCTTGTGATTTTTGGCTCAACATCCACCAAGAAGCAAACCCAGTTTCAGGTAACAAAACCACAATAATAATTCTGTAGCAAGATCACTATATAATGATAAAATTAGGAAAATATCATTTAAGACATCTTTTTTTTTTCTGATTTGGGGAGAAGCCCTTAGGATGTGCTAAGAAGCATTGCTTTGTTTACAACAGAAGCAGGTGAGCCACACAAGCAGAAAGGAGTTTATTAATATGCCATCTATAAATCTGACTCATCTTTTTCACCTGTCTTTTGTTTATGATTTTATATATATTTATTTTATTCATTTTCATTTATTCATTTTTTTCATTTCATTTTCAACTTTATAAAATGAAGGCAAATACTAGATATTCATATTTTTTAACTGTGCATACTGGATAACTCGCTGATGAATAGCACCACTTCAATCACTGGGGGAAAATATGGTCTCAGGTGTGAATTCACAAGTAAACTAAGACTAAAATACAAACAAGTCTTATCATGAGTAAACTGGTGTGGTATGCCACAGGTTTAACACAATCTTCAATCTTTGATGGATTTGTCTTTAATGCATAATAGATTGTTATTTCTTTATTTAAAAGGTTATTCTTATTTTTAACAGATTTATTACTTATATTCTGTCAATCTTTATACATGTTCCTACAATCTATTATTGAAAATATTGATATAAAAGTAGATTCTGCTAAAAAGTTTCAAAGTAAATAAGTTGCTAGGCTCACTGGAGATTTGTTATTGTTTAAAATTATTTTTAGAGGTATCTGTTTGGGGGCACCTGGGTAGCTCAGTTGGTTAAGCCTCTGCCTTCAGCTCAGGTCGTGGTCCCAGGGTCCTGAGATCCAGCCCCTCATTGGGCTTCCTGCTCAGCGGGGATCCTGCTTCTCTCTCTCTTCCTCTGCCCCTTCCCCTGCTTGTTCTTTCTCTCTCTCTCTGAATAAAATCTTAAAAAAAAAAAAAGTATCTGTTTGGGTCCTGTACTGCTTTGCATAGTGCCCTTCAAAATTCATGTCTACCTGGAACCTATAGATATGACCTTATCTGGAAATAGGGTCTTCACAGAGATAACTGAAGGGGAGCAGAATAACACCCCCAAAATATGCCTTTTTGCCATAGGATTATTTTGAGCTGGTTATTCTTAAAAAATAACAAAGGGAAAGGTCAGAAAACTGGGAAGTTACTCTTTTGTAAGACACTTAGATTTATATAAGGAAGCTCCATTTGTAAGGGTGCCTCACTCTCTGTACTGGGAAGTGGAGGATGATCAAATCTCTAGAAACTCTTATGAAAGAAGAAGGTGGCAACTCAGATCTGCATGACAACCATACCCTCTTTCACTGTGCTTTGCCTGATAACTTCCTATAACTTGCTGCCTCACCACCCCACAACATCTTCCTTTGGCTTTAACTGAAGATATCATGTAAGGTGGTGGCCTTGGGCCATTTTGGGGTGTTACTCAGTTTTCCTGGATCTCTCCCATGTGTCCTGGAAGTATACATGCTATTAAACTTCTGTTTATTTTTCTCCTGTTAATCTGTGTTTTATTACAGCATGGTATCAGCCAAGAACCTAAAAAAATAGAGGGAAAATACCCTTCCACCCCTACATAACCAAGTAAAGATGAGGTCTTATACATTAAAGCAATTTTCCAGGTCTCTGGATCTAATAGGAGCTTCCCCATAAAGTATAATTTTAGGTAGTATTTTGGCCCACACATAAACGTCATACAAATGTTATTACAACGATATTTGTATTGAAATATGAGTATATTTGTGACACATTATTCAAGTTCTTGACTTTTATCATAAATAGATTAATATACTTTGAGTTTAAAATAGCTGCTCTGTTTTAACAGTCCTTCAGTGTGCACTCAGTATTCCTTAGTCATATACCTTGAATAGCTTCATGTCTCAAAAAAACCACAGCAATATCTTAAAACCTTTCTTCAGAAAGTGACTAGCATTTTAAGATCATCAAATAATCCCAATTTCCACTGAATTTAAACTATTTATATGACTTATGGAACTCTGAGATTAAATAGCAACTAAATATAGGTCTCAAATGATGAATGTAAAGGGAATATTAGAGATGTATTTCCAGATCAATACAGGGAGAAATAAAATGATGCATGGGATGAGGGAAATATTTCTTGTACTGGACATGAGAAAAGGAATCTGAGATTTCTAAAATAACATAGAATTCTCACCCTTTGCTGTAAGAAGTGAAAATTATGCACACAGCTGTCTCTAGCATCTGTGTGCTCAGAACCTAAACTTGAGCTCAACACATAATAAGCATCTAAAAAATAATTATTGAATGAATAAATGGTAATGATTCTAATCACGGTCAGGTTTTCTATGTCATCATTCAGTGGAAAGATATAAACCTTAAAAACAAGCCTTATATTTCTTATGGTATAGCATGATAGAGACCTCAGCCCCAATCTAAATCATCACAGTGAATTCTTAATATTTTCCCTAAGATTGGAGAAAAACCCACTGTTCACAACTTAAATCTATTGTCACTGAGAAATTGCTAATTTCTTACTCTATCAAATTTGTAAAGTTATGGATTAGTATAAAAATTCAAATCCTTATATATATTTTTCTGCTCTGATTTCAGGCCACTATCACCAAAATATTCTATTCTAAATTGTGTACTCATTTGGACTACAGCATAATGCTGGTGTCTTGAGAACACCAATCTCCATGGCACCTTTTGTTTATTCATTCAACTAATCCCCCTGAGTCCATTGTGAATGGAGCAGATAATATTATGGCTAGCCTGAATAACATGATTAAAATCGTATCATCTTGCCCACCAAAGTTGGGAAGACATATTCGACTTCATTTCAACTATAACTTATTTCATTTCAAATATCAAGTTCCACCTCTAAAAGTAGCAATAGGTAGGATATCTTGGGACCTCAGATCCTTAGAGAAATTTGGGTTGATGTATATATACCCTTTTTGAAAAATTGGAGAGGAGTTCTTGGAATTATTCTTTATTATCAATATTTTGAGTATTTGGTTGCAAATATAAGATGGCAGAGAAGAAAGAAAGTGTAAAGACTTTTGAAAAATCTCAAAGTACTTGTGTTTAAACAAATTAAAGAAGCCATTAGAAATGACATTGTCTAAACCACCCATATATACCATAAAAGTAAGTATGTCTTTAATGGTTTCAGGAATATATTTTTGCTTTAATAGAGTAAATGTATGCTTTATACAAGTAATCTCAATTATTCGCAATCTTATATATGAATAAATTTAAGCCACACAATTTATATGAAATATACAAATGAGGACATTTTAAAAACTGCTACAATTTAAGAGTTTCACGCAACATTTTTGATCATTCATAAATATTTTGTGATTGCTAGGATTACATGAAGAACACAAAATTGTGTTCTTATCTAAATATCTTTTAATAATTATTTTTAATATAATCAATATTAGGACACCATGTAATCATTTTTGTATAAGATTCAAAATAATTTATTTCATGTGTCTTGACACTGAGCAGATCTACTTTACGTTTTAGTTTTGCACAATGTGAATTTTATAGAGTGAAGGTTATCATCCATCAGATAGAGGCAGAAGCCAAAAAAATGCATATCTTAGGACCACAAAGAGGACAGATGATGGAAAGTAGGAATAATTCGGTTCCAGCAATTTTGTAGGTAAAGAATTTAATAAGTTCATTAATATATTGTTAGTTGGCTAATTGTGAGTAAATATTATTTCTTTTGAAAGCTCTGAAACTTCTGAAAGATATAGAAAACAAGTGAGACACTACAGACTTCGCCAGGCTGTCTGGACAGTTAAGCATTTCTTAAAATGATCTTAGATAACAGCGCTTCTAAAGCTTTTATGGAAAGTAAGAACTTCAAACAGGAAAAAAATTAAACAAATCCTGTAAAGCATCAAGAGTTGCATTAAAGCCAAAAATAAAAGAGAAGAGTAATAAGAAGTACTCTTTGCCTCCCAAAAGCTTACCTTGAATGTTGAACTATTCCTTTTGTCTCCCTCAAGAAAAGAATAGGCAATATTGTGGAAGTGCTAAATCATTTTAGAATTAAGTAAGAACACTTATAGCTTGCAAAAATAAAATTAAGACTTAAGTAAAAGTATTGCTTTATGTATCAGAGAGCAGACTCATGATAGGTAGAGAGTAAATACAAATATATTTAAGAAGAATATATATGTATAAATTCTTTTTTAAGATTTGTTTGCTTATTTTAGAGAGAGAGAGAGAGCATGGGGGGAGGGCCAGTGGGAGAGGAAGAGAGTCGTAAGCAGACACCTCGTTGTACACTCCTCAAAACCCTGAGACCGCGACCTGAGCCAAAACCAAGAGTCAGACACTCAACTGCCTGGGCCACCCAGGCACCCCAAGAAGAATATATTTACAATCTTAGAAAAGACCATTATGACAGATTCATAATTAAAATTATTAAAATTAAGATTATGGAAGAGACATTGGAATTAGATTGGGGTTACCCTCCCATCCATTAAATATTTCTGTATACTGTTATCAGGTACACATTACTCTACCAGATGGGTAAATGGTCTCTGTAGATTGTAAAAGGTTGAATGGGAGACGGAAACAGACATGTTTATTCAAAATAGAAATGTTAAAAATTCAAACAGACATGTTTATTCAAAATAGAAATGTTAAAAATTATATGAAGAAGAAAGCAACCAAAAATACCTTCAAAATATGGCAATATGCTGGAGTAAGCTCTGAGCCTTAGATTTTCATCTCACAGGTTTTGTTCTCTTTTTTTCCCCTTGTTTTCAGGATTATATCATGTTAAGTACATTTTCACATGTCTGTTGGTCATCTGTACATCTTCTTTGGGAAAATCACCTATTCAGATTCTCTGCTCAGGTTTTATTTGGATTATTTGGGTTTTTTTATGTTGAGTTGTATCATTTCTTTATATATTTGGATATTAACTCCATATTGGATATATCATTTGTAAATATCTTCTCTCATCCAGTAGGTAACCTTTTCATTTTGTTAATGGTTTCCTTCATTGTGCAAAAAGTTTTTTATTTTGGTGTAGTCCCAATAGATTGTTTGTTTATTGTCAATATATTTTTATTAACAAAATATTTGAATAGCACATTTTATATCCTTGTGGCCCTTTCTTCTTGCTGTTTTCTGCTTCTTCACAGGTTTATATATTATTGGATTATAGTGCCTCGGCAGACATTTATCTCAGGTAAAAATAATATAACATTGACAAATGAAAATTCTAAGACTGCTTTTTCCTCACTGCTATTCTCTGCATTTATACACCTCTCTGACATTTTTTTTAAATCATTTCCCAAGGCTACCTAATTAAAATTATTCAACTAAACTTTAGAATATTCTCCTCAGGAACATCTCTCTCCAGAGACATTTTAATTGTTTCCCTGTTAAGAATCTCCTGTAACTATTTTGAGGGGGAGAAAAAAACAGATAAAACCAGTCTGTTTTGGTAGCAATAGTTAGAAAACCAACTTTTCCCACTGGAAGGTAAGAAAAAGTTTGGTTTTTGTTTTTGCTTTTGTTTTTGTTTTAATACAACCCATCTTTATTTTACAGAAGTTACCGGGAGCCAGGTAAAATGTTATATTAGTAGATCTTCCTAGCATCTATGGTCAGGATATTGTTATTTTCATGGAAATTTTGGAAAATAAGAGATACTAAATGGCTGCTCTTGGATTGTGCAATATGGGATAGTTCCTTACATTTCAAGGATTTTCTCTCTCACAAATTTTTATTCATTCCTATGCAGCTCACTTCTTTCCTATAGCTGTTATTCCTTTTTTATCATATTAATTAGCAAGTATTCATAAAGCAACAGATAATCTGAATATATATTTCAACTATGGAAGGAATTGCTGGAAAAACATACAAAGTTCTAAGTGCTGTGCTCTTAAAAATTCCCAACATTTTATTACTATCTTGTTAGGTGTGTGAACCTTAGATGAATAAGCCATTCATGTCAAGTATTTGTGTGTGTGTGTGTGTAATTTCACACACTGTATTAGTGTATGGCCAAGTTTACTTACCAGAGCACACAGTGGAAGGACCTGAAAACCTTAATAAATTGAATGACTAGGCTCTGTGCTTTATGCATGTTTTCAGTTTTGATACCTAAAAACAGATTCTGTAATCCTCTATTTCTGTAGAAAATTGATACGGAGTATCACATAAAATGATTGAGAAGGGTTAAAAATAATTTTCTAACCTCAAGCATCAGGGTAACTATTAAAATGTTTAGAATAATAGAATTTTCCATGTAGAGGGGATTATAGATATATTCTCCTCCAGGAGTAGCAAATGAAAGAGACATGCCACTAGCCTCCCTTTCCCACAGCTATAGCAAATCATTGCAAGTAAGTTCTAATATTACTTATACCTCGAAGAGTGAGGATCTGACCTCAGAATCTTTCTCAACTTGCTGCCAATACCATAAGAGTTGACCTATGAGATGAGATTCATTTGTACCCCTGATAAAGTAAACTTTCTCCCTTGTGAGATGAAGAAAGTGAAACCCAGAAAGGGAAGGGAATTCTCCAAGGTGACTCCGTGAATCAGAACAAATTGAGATCTACGTCCCAGTTCAGTTAATTTTCCGTACACCAGGCTGCCTACCTGCTTGGTCCTTTCCTGGTCATGGTTCCTAAACTAATTTATGCTTTCCAAACAAAGCATGCATGCCAAAAACTAGGAGCACTTTAAGGGAGCACATACAATATCAAACCCAGAAAGCAGAGTCATGGCATGTTTATTCCCCCAAGCTGAGAAAACCGCATCCCTCTCTAATCACCATAAAATGTTTTCTGACAGCCAATCCTCATCCTAAAAGAATCACACACATCCTTCTTGCATCTCAGCCTTATTCTCAATCCCCTGATATGCACTCCTTGGCAGGTATCCAGAAATGACTTTTGCTGAAAGTCTTCAGGACCCTGACACTCCTGCTTACTGTTGCTTATACCTCAAGGTTGTCCAGATAAATCCGGGGGCTGCCTGAGGGAGCACAAATGCTTTAGTGCTTCCTCCCTCTTCCCTGTAGTGCAGCTGTTTGTAGAGCTTCCCAGAGGAAAATGCAAAAGGGCCCCCTTTTCAGGACTGTGGTAAGAACACATAACATGAGATCTACTCTCTTAAATTTTTAAGTGCACAATACAGTATTGCCAACTGTAGGCATGGTGTTATACAGCAGATGTCCTCCCCAGTGCCCCTGGCAACCACCATTCCACTCTCTGTTTCTATGATTTTGACTGGTCTAGGTACCTCATTATGCCTCAGTATTTGTTCTTTTCTGTCTGGCTTATGAAAATTAGCATAATATCTTCAAGGATCATTGATACTGTATTTTATGTATCTAATTTCCTTCTCTTTTAATTCTGCATACTATTACATTGTATGTGTACACCACAGTTTCTTTATCCATTCATCTATCAATGGACACTAGGTTGTTACCATACCTTGGCTATTGTAAATAAGGCTGCAATAAACATATCTCTTTGAGTTTCTGATTTCAATTATTGTGCATATACCTCCAGAAGTGGATTTGCAAGATTATATGGCAATGCTGTGTTTAGTTACATATAAAAATATATTAAAAATATGTGTCCGGGGTGCCCTGGTGGCTCAGTCATTAAACGTCTGCCTTCGGCTCAGGGTGTGATCCCAGGATTCTGTGATCGAGCCCCACATCAGGCTCCTCCACTGGAAGCCTGCTGCTTCCTCTCCTGCTCCCCCTCCTTGTGTTCCCTCTCTCACTGGCTGTCTCTATCTGTCAAATAAATAAATAAAATCTTTAAAAAAAATGCATCCAAGGGTGGGGGGTCAGGGGCATTTACTCTCTACCACGCTGGTAAGGGTTGAAAGTATTCATCTTTTGCATGCTGAGTTTGTGTCAAAATAGCCCTTCTTATTAAAGCGTTATACATAAACACCACTACTCTAGAGAAATACGAAAATATGTATGAACATTTTAAGTATAAAAATTATGATAAGTAACTCCTTTTGTGGAAACTTAACACTCAAAAGGTAATAGGAAAACAATGCTGAAATGTATATGTGTGTTCTATGCGTTCTAATATTACTTATACCAGGAAAATTTTTTCAATTTATGTATGTATGTATGTATTTATAGAGAGCAGGGGAAGTGGTAGAGGGAGAGAATCTTCAAGCAGACTCCCTGCTGACTGTGGAGCCTGACATGGGGCTCAATCCCATGACCCATGAGATCACAACTTGAGTGGAAACCAAGAGTCCAACACAACCGAATGAGCCACCCAGGTGCCCCCTGGGAAAATTTTAAAATGCTCAGTAAAGAGGGATTTGATTCCTCATGGCATATCCATAAACTGAAACCACATTCAGCCATTAAAATTGACACTGGCAATGTTTATGCTAATATCAACTGGTTAACTATTGCTTAAGATGAAGATTTCCTAATTAGGTATAAAATGCTTAAAATTAAATATATCACATGAAACAACTCCTTTAAATTGAAAATATCCATGTTGTCACTTTTGTTAAATTATACTTGTCTCTACAATAATGATAAAGTCTCTAATAATCCAATTATTAACTAAATATCTGTTTTTGAAGTACCATTATTGGTTATACAAAAGTAATTTAAATATCCTAGTCTTCATTTATATAGTATGTTTTAACAAGAATATACTATTTCAAAGAAGTTTTTTTAGTGTTATAGTTATTCACAGTAGAATGAACTGTGCCTAATTTGCTCATTAACAAAGAACAGCTTTGGTGCACATTATATAATAAAATATATCTTGGGTTTTACACTAATATGTTGAAAATAACATAGAAGCATAAAGGTGAAATTTTGAGTTGCTTCTAATTTTATATGTAAACTGGTTATTTATTTATTTTTATTTTATTTTAAGTAGGCTCCACACCAAGCATGGACCACAACACGGGGCTTAAACTCACGACTCTGAGCTCGAGACTTGAAGTGATATCAAGAGTCAGACACTTAAATGACTGAGCCACCCAGATGCCCCTATATGTAAACTGTTTAGCTCAATTAAAAGAAATACTCTCTAAGGAAATTTTAGTTGGAATGATATATCTCAAAAGTCTTCAATAATTCTAAAATTCTTTGATAAACAATGGAACTAAGTGCTTTTCCTTGATAGTCTCTACTAGTTTGCCTTTCATACCATAAACTGATTCCCCACAGTGTTAAAAATGATAACACAGGTCATAGGAATATGAACATTAGAAAATGTTGGGGGTTTTTTTGTGAAGGTTCCCTCCTCCCCCAAATACCTGGTCATCATCCTGCTGGATAATTTACTTAGACTTCTCCTGGCACACAGGTCCTATAATAAACCAATTAAATACACTCACCAAAGTTGATCTTGTGCATGATTCATGAGTACCCTATTACTCTTTTCCCAAAAGTCATTAAGAATTTATCTCAAAGGATCTTTTCCAAAGTAAGAAATATATCTATAGCAAAGCACATTAAAGGTGCTAGGTTTACTTTTTTCCTCAGGAAAATAAATGGAAATGGCCCTCTGTGAAATATCAGAATATCTTATCAAAAAATAATTCTAAGTTGTTTTTCTTTTATGAATTTATCTGAAGATTTGCTAGTAAGATGGCAGGAGGGATATTTCAGGATTCCAGATTTGGGACAATGGTGGGGAAAAACATGTTCCATTAAATATTTTGAGATGAAACATTGGGTTTCTATGGGAAATTTACAGCTTTGTGGGAAGACAGGGAAAACAGTTATTTCTCCATGAAGCATTAGCCTACCACTTGTCTTTTGATTTAACATAATTGAGTACATTAGTTTGCATTCAATATTTCACACTAACCACCAATCTTTTGATAATATGTAAGTATTCTCAGTTTATTTATCTTTATATGTTTCAGCTTTATTTATATCTTTATATGTTTCAGCTTATATTTTATTTTATATTTTATTCATTATGTACCAGAGATTAGCCTTTGGTGTGTTTCTCTCAATATATAGAATATATTACCATATATATGTGTGTGTGTGTGTGTGTGTATTCAATAGTTCAATAAATTAAAATGTAAAAATATTTTAAATGGTAATTTTTACCAATTAACTGAAATATATGGAACATGACATACTTTCCTTAATATTGATACATTTATACTTTAGAAAGATTTGATGGATATTCCTGGTGTGGGTGTCCAAGATAGTTCTAAATATATATGTAAGGTGTTTGCTGAACTTCATTAACAATATTTTGTGAACATATTTTTTGATGTTCAACTATCAACTAGATTTTTTTAAAGATTTTATTTATTTATTTGACAGAGATAGAGACAGCCAGCGAGAGAGGGAACACAAGCAGGGGGAGTGGGAGAGGAAGAAGCAGGCTCATAGCAGAGGAGCCTGATGTGGGGCTCGATCCCATAACGCTGGGATCACGCCCTGAGCCGAAGGCAGACACTTAACCGCTGTGCCACCCAGGCGCCCCTAACTAGATTTTTAAAAGTTATTTTACTAGGAATCTTGAAATAATAAAGTGAAAATCACTAAGTTAATTAAGTTTTATATAAAGATACCTTTCTTTAAAATTTTAATTCCAATATATTTAACATATAGTGCCATATTATTTCCATGTATGCAATACAGTGATCCACCAGTTCCATACATCAGCCGGTGCCCATCGTAACAAGTGCACTCCTTAATACCCATCATCTATTTCACCCATCTTCCCTTCCACCTCCCTTCTGGTAACCATCAGATTGTTCTCTATAGTTAAGAGTCTGTTTCTTGATTTAGAAAGACACCATTTTTTTTAAAGAATCAAGAATAAAGATAGGCATTGAAAGGCTCAATTTCTATCTGGAAATAGAATGTATAATAGTTTGAAAAAATATGGGTACTACTTATATAAACTATTGTTTAATACAAATAAAAGTTCATAATGCAACATTAGAATGACTTGGTCTCTGAATTTTTACAATGAAAACAGCAAAAAAAAAAAAAAACTAATAGAGTATTATTATTCACTACTTCCCAAAAAGGACACTTAGAATTTTCATTAGAAAATATTAATTATGGCTGGGTTGATCACTAATTTCCATCAGCGGTAGGAATTTCATGCTCAGAAAAGATGACATAAGAAAAACATAATGTCCTCTATATTTTAGGGGGGAAAAAGTGAAGCATGAGAATAACTCATGTTCAATCAATACAGTTCCCATGTAATATTTGTAAAGACGGAGGTGCATATCGCAAAGAATCAGAGGACATTATTCAGAGGAATAAGACTGATTTTAAACACAGAAGATATGCCTATAAGATATATAATAGAACTGGAGAAAATGAGGAATGTATTTATAGAAGGTAAAAATTTAAAGCCCCCGGTACTTTTTGTGAAAATACAATCATTATTTTATTTTTTAATTTTTTTACAATCATCATTTTAAAAAACAGGGGCAGATATTTCAGTTTGTCTAAATGATTTATTATTGCCTGTATTGGCTTTGCCAGTAAGATTTGCGAAAAATCAACCACCAGAAATGAAAAATAGAACATCAGTGACCGATTTCATCCTCCTGGGTCTGACTGATAATCCAGAAATACAGGTCGTAATTTTCTTCTTCTTATTTCTCACATACGCACTGAGTGTTACTGGAAATCTCACCATCATCATTCTTACCTTGCTGGATTCCCACCTGAAGACCCCCATGTATTTTTTCCTCAGGAATTTCTCCTTCTTAGAAATTTCATTTACTTCTGTCTGTAATCCTAGATTTTTGATCAGCATCCTAACTGGAGACAAATCTATTTCCTACAACGCTTGTGCAGCTCAGCTATTTTTCTTTATCTTTCTTGGCTCAACAGAGTTTTTTCTTCTGGCCTGTATGTCCTATGATCGTTACGTGGCTATCTGCAAGCCTCTACATTATACAAGCATCATGAGTAACAAGATCTGCTACCAGCTTGTAGTCAGCTCTTGGCTGGCTGGTTTCTTGGTCATCTTCCCAGCACTGGCCATGGGCCTGCAGCTGGACTTCTGTGACTCCAATGTCATTGACCACTTCACCTGTGATTCTGCTCCTTTACTGCAAATCTCTTGCACAGACACAAGTACTCTAGAGCTCATGAGCTTTGTTTTATCTGTGCTTACTCTTATGTCCACTTTGACGTTAGTAATTCTCTCCTACTCTTACATCCTTAGAACAATTCTGAAAACCCCTTCAACTCAACAAAGAAAAAAGGCCTTCTCAACCTGCTCCTCCCATGTGATAGTTGTTTCTATCTCTTATGGAAGCTGCATCTTCATGTATGTGAAACCATCAGCAAAGGAAGGGGTTGCTTTGACAAAAGGTGTAGATATGCTCAATACCTCTGTTGCTCCTATGCTGAATCCATTTATTTACACTTTAAGAAACCAGCAGGTGAAACAAGCAATTAGGGATGTTGTGAGAAAGATACTTTTTTCAAAAACATTGATCTGACCATAATTTATAAGTAAAATATTGTGAAAATTAAAAGCAGGGAAGCTCACTGAAGTGGACTTGGGATGCCAGAAGAGGAAGCTGAGAGGGGGTAGCCATACCACTCAATGTCAATTACAGGAAGAATGTCAATTCCAGATCTGACCAGCAGAATGGAGGGCAGAAAAGAACCATTATTTACAGGACCCAACAGGGAACATTGCATCTCCTACGATAAATCGACTACCCCTGCAACTCAGCCAATGAGAAATAATCATCACCCTAAATTCTTGCTATTCTCCAATGAACTTTTGTTCAAAACAACTTCTAGATTCCACCTTCTTCTCCGTAAAATAACATTCCTCTTTGTCGGATTTGCCTATAGCTTTCATGAACCAAACTGTAATTCTCATTCGTTATTCCCAAATAAACTCATTTTTTTTCTGGTAAAATAACCAACTTTTGTTTTTAAGGTTAACGCCATACACACAACACTTTTCCCAGAGAACCAATAGATAATTCATTGTTTTATTTCTTCTCTCTCCTTACTTTTATCAATTCTCAGGAATACAATTATTTATGTTATTTGGATTCAATGTTCTTACATGAACATCCTTATATGAATTTAAGCACAAAATCATTACAGAATGATTTGTAGTATTTTCCCCACAATATAACACAAAGAAATGCCTAAGTCACTTCCTACATAAATGTGTGTGCTTCAAATATATTGTGTTGATATTTATCACTGCGTAATCTATTCAAACAGCATATGGCATTAGTATTTTTAGTTATTAAATTATATATATGTATGATTTTACCTACATATGCATGTACTTACATACGTGTGTGTGTGTGTGTGTGTGTGTGTGTGTGTGTGTGTGTGTTTGCAAGTATATATACACTATTTGGAGTTTTTTAAGTTTTTTTTATGTATTCACTTGAGACAGAGAGAGACAGAGAGAGCATGAGCAGGGGAGAGAGGCAGAAGCAGACTCCCCTCTGAGCCG